>NC_136491.1:132265493-132812993 GCF_053919585.1 Euprymna scolopes | reverse complement strand
GAACATATAGTCTGGGCGGACGGACTTCCTAGAAGTGCATATAGCTAACATTCTACCGCAATCAATAGGGACCAAATAATGACAGGAATGGTTTAATCTCTGCTGATTTTGAGAGGCAGGAGATAAAAATCATTAGCCCTCAAATAGAATCCTTTTATTTTCTGTCTGGTCGCCATGATGCTTGGTTATCTGAACTTGACAATTTAAAAATAAATACGATTAAATGTTTTCAAGTAAGGTGGTTTCAAATCGCAATCTCTTCTCGGTCATCTTTAAGTTATTTTAAAACTCGCAGGACCCGTTAACCGGCGTTGCCCGGTGGAAGCCCCCTTCCCTCTCCTCGCCAAAAAGTAAACTACAGTTGTTGATAATCTGCATAGTACTGCTTGAATCCGGAAAAAAACAACTAAGGGGATGCGTATGTCTGTATGGAATAATAGAATAAGGAATAATGGTCCATTAGAATAAAACTAGAAAGTATAAACAGATTTTTTTTAATGTAGGGATTCTCACTGTATATGGACTGTTTAGATTGATAGAAACACCCATATTAAGAACGGCTTTCGGAATAGATACCACCAGCCTCCCCTCAGAATAGACATCCTCAACATCCCCATGTAAAGAACGTATATGGGAACAATGCATCCCCTTTTTAGTGTGGGGTCGTAGATACAAAAATCCCTCAAATTTACCTGAAAATCGTAGGCAGCATCCTCACCCGCAAATTATATGGCTGGTGACAGTGTCGATAGGAGAGACGTGGATTTTTGTACCACACGCGAGTACAAATCTGGCAGGTATTGAATTACAGTGCAGAATGCATGTGTTTATATCTATAGAAGCACTTGTTTAAGCAAAATGTGAATGATATTTTAGTAATCAGGATAGACGAAAACTTTGAAAAGTGGTCATTGTAACGCAAAATGTGGAGTTAGATGTAATGTAAAAATTTACCCCCCCCCCCAAAAAAAATGTAAAGAAACAAAAATAAGCAAAGGTGGACATGTTTTGGTGATTGCGCAGTTTTGCCACCTCGCTATTTTTAAATAGTTTAATCAGGTTAAATGCAAGCCTCACGATTTATTTATTTATTTATTATTATTAAGTTAGGTGGAAGGGCGCTGTTTTACAATTTGTCATTATTCTAAGGGTGACAACTCTTTTTTACTATGAGATTCGTTTATTTTTTATCTCATAATTTAGGACACTAATAATGCTGTCATCAAGTTTAGTATTTGTGTACTTTTGCCACCGTGCTGAAATAATGTTATTATTTTGAGGGCCATTTCTAGCATGCGATGGGGAGGGTGATTTGTAAATAATCTGTGCTTCCACCTCATAATCTAATTTTAAAAAAGACATCGTGAAGCTTGAATTTAACCTAGAAAGTATTTAAAAATAACGCAGTGGCAAAAGACTTAAGCGCCAAAAGTTTTCACGAACGGTTTGCAAAAACATATTTTTGTTTTTAGCGTTATTTTTTTGTTTTGTTTTGTTTGTTTTTTGTATTTGAGAAAGGGGTAATCAATTATAGAACTTCTCTAGTGTTTAATAGGTACTTCTGCAGTTTAATTAACCGTTTTCAGTAAGTAATACGCCGACATTAAGTTATAACAGGAACCGTTTAATATTTCATAAAAATTCTGTTTACATTGGATGGGAGGGCAGTATCACCAAAAGTGTGGCTGGTTCTACACAAAGCCTTCACCACTATAAACAAATCATCTGTGTGGATTTCCGAGCAACTTAGTCTTTTTGTGGCGGAAGCTCATATGACGAAAGTCCATTATATATATATATATATATATATATATATATATATATATATATATATATATATATATATAAATGTAAAGTTGGTTCGTTCTAAACAAATAAAACCATGTTTATACGTTACCAATTTATTTGAAATTTTCAGACAACCCATTTTTAGAGTCGAGGTATGTTTTTATGTTATTAAAATAAATTTACCTAATTAAAATTAAAATATTAAATAAAATAAATATATTTATTTAATCGTTTCTGCGAATCTGTTCTGTTGATAAAACTGAACATCCGGTTCGATTAATTTCACAGCCACGAATTGACGAAAGGTTTCATTTTCTGTTAACTCGATAAGTAAAAAAACAAACAAAAAACATATTTCATTTGTTTATCTTCCAAATTTTTTAATTTACACATCTTTTCTTTATTATATAAGGCCAAAAAAAATAAAGTTTGTTGCTTGCTTTTGAGGTTTTTTTTTTTTGTTTTTCTATATAAGATTACTCATGCAGAGAGTGATCCGTGCTGAAATAATGTTATTATTTAAAAAGTCATTCTTAACATGGGGAGGTAAGGATGTTTTGTACCTATTCTGTACTTTAACCTTACAATTGAATTAAAAAAACATATCGTAAAACGTTATTTAAACGTGGAAATATGATTTAAAAAATAGCGCGGATCGCTCTCTGCATTAGCACCATTTTTATTTATTGCGGACTATTATTCTCATCTTTATTAGTTGTTGTTTCACGAATTTTCGGCCAACTATTCCTCTGGCCTTCATGAAAAGAAGTCCTTTTATAAATGTTCAGTAACTTTTTCCTTTTATTATTCTTAAAGAGTAAAACTTTTCTTATTCATGAAAGGAGTTAAGCCTATGTAAATAAATAAATGTTTGTACACGTGACAAATTATCAATAAATGGTTTAGTTACTTTTTTTAAAAAATGTTTGTAAAAGTGCGAAAGGCGACGACGTTGTACAACCATTACTCCCATGCTTAATTTCTATACTTATAGGTTTTTGGAATTTTTTTTTCACTGGTTATTATTGATTGGATACTAATTAAACAGATTATTAAAAAAAAATGTAAAAAAGAAATCATTATTTCGACATTTGAAAGTGGTGCTCACTTTTTAGTTACAACGTTCTGATAAATCAGTCACCCATTTTGTAAGCAATAAAAACGCGGTATATCAAAACCATAGAAAGTAAAAATAATGAGTCTCTACCGCATTTGTAAGTCAGAAATATATTTGTTTCTCAAATAAAAAAAAAATAGAGAGAACAGGACTTTTTTTTATTGTTTTCATGAAAATAAATTTCGAGATTTTTAATTATTTTTTTTTTACTTATTTAGTCAGTTTGTGTTTTTTTTTTAAATTGTTTTTGTGAAAGGTGAGTTTTTTTTCAAAACTTTTGTTTTGTTTCTTTTCAATTTTTTTAAAGTATTATAAATTTCACTAACATGCTGGAGAAATGTTTAATAATTTGGTATTTTTTTAGATTAGGTCCACCTCCACAATTTTCCTTTCAATGACGACATTTATAGGTTTCCGAGTATGCTGAACACGCAAATTGCATTGAAATTTTGCGGAAATAAATAGTTGTATTATGCATTGTATTCTTCGGCGGCCATCTTTTTACGTGCACACGCGCCATAAACAAATACACACACGTAAAAAAGATGGCCGCCAAAGATTACAATGCATAATACAACTTTTTATATCTTGATAACTACTTATTTCTGCAAAATTTCGATGCGATTTTCGTATTCAGCATAGTCGAAAACCATTTCAAGTCGTCATTTAAAAGAAAATTGAGGAGGTGGACCTAATCTAAAAATTTACCAATAATTTTTAATCCCGTACGCCTCCCGATACATTGCTTCGTCAACATGCGACCATTTTATATCTCCCGAAGGCACTTCCGTATTTAGAAAAAAAATAAATAAATAAATAAAAAGTGACCGATTTACCAGAACGTGGTAACTAAAAAGTGAGTACCCCTTTCAAATGTTGAAATGATTTTTTTTTTTTTCAATTTTTTTTCATAATCTGGTTAGTGTTCAATCAATAATAATCCAGTGAAAAAAAAAAACCTATCAGTATAGAAACTCCACCACGTAAGTAAATAAATAAAAAATGTTACGTGCGCATGCGTTAGCCTTTACTAGGGGGTACTAAGGGAACGACCATTAAATAATTCTGCGGGTCGCCATGGAACTCAACGCCCAAGGAGTATCAAAATAGTTTTCATGATCTGAAGAAATTTTTTTTCCGAAAAGTGGGTGATCACTTTTCCATCTAAATTTAACTTAAAATGAGCACCCACTTTTTGGCCACCTGAGGAAGGGGCATTTATTTTCGTGTTTATTGGCTTAAAGGTTTTTTTGACAAGGCAGTTTGGTACGCGAATGCATATTTAAGTTTTCGTTTATGCTCACGCATAGCATAAACAAAGGCTACGTCTGTGAAATGGAAAATAGTCCCAGAGTTCAGGGGTTAATACCATGCAAAAGAAATCAAACAAAAAGACTTTTTAGCCAAGAAACACACAGAAAGAAAAAAAATAGCATCCATTTTTTTTCTATCGAATTCATTTGCTGTTTTTATTGAAAACTATTTTCCCCCGGATTTTTGATATAATTTTCCATTAAGGGCTGTGCGTCTCACGTTCGTAAATAACAAAAATTTTTTTGTAGATTTTGGTGTGCTAAAAACGAATCTGCAAACCGTTTCCGTAGCAAAAAAATAGTTTTTATGATATGAAGAAATTACTTTTTCGAAAAAGTGGCGATCACTTTTCCATGTAAATTTAACTTAAAATGAGCACCCACTTTCTAGCCACCTGAGAGAGGGGGGATTTTTTCCCATGTTTATTGGCTAAACAGCTTTCGTTTATGCTTACGCATAGCGTAAACGAAGGCTACGGCTGTTAAATGGAAAATAGTCCCAGAGTTCAGGGGTTATTACCATGCAAAACAAATCAAACAAAAAACTTTTTAGCCAAGAAACAGAAAAATGCCCCTCTCTCAGGTGGCCAGAAAGTGGGTGCTCATTCTAAGTTTAATTTACATTGAAAAGTGATCACCCACTTTTCGAAAAAGTAATTTCATGAATGTCATGAAAACTTTTTTTTTTTGCTACGTAAACGGTTTGCAGATTCGTTTTTAGCACACCGAAATCTACAATAAAATATTTCGTTATATATGAACGTGAAACGGGCCTTAAAGTAAAATAATACCGGATTTTTTTGAGCAGATTTGCCGTTTAGTTGTACAAATATCCTCAAACCAGGTAATCACTAAAAGGGATTTTTAAAAGTCGTCACCTGTATCGAGCAAAAGTTTAAAACCACCGATTATATGCCAGCCTACATCATGGTAACATATATTGAATGAGTTCCTAACAGTATTTTGTATAGTTTTTTAGTTTAAACTCATTTTCCCAAAATTTCCCCAAACTTAACGTGTTCGATACAGTCTGCAGCCATTTGTATTTTTCAGATATACCGATAAACATTCAATGTTTTTGAACCGATTATACATTACATAAAAACACTAAAATCTTATCCAGTTAGGTAGAAAACTTACTTTTCTTGCCTTTGATAACATTTATTTGCTATATATTTATTTTTTGACAACTTCTTTGTATCTGTGTTTAGTAATATAAACCCTTTTCATTTAATGTAACGTTTAGTCGGCTCGAAAAACAGTGTTTATTGGTGTATTTGAAAGCTACAAATGGTGGTGGACACTGTTGATTACTTTAAGTTAGAGAAAGTGAGTTAAAACTAAAAAAAACTATACAAAATACTGTCAGAAACCTATCCATTATGCCAGCCTATGTCATGGTAACATATGTTCGGTGAGTTTCAAACACTGTTTTGTATAGTTTTTAGTTTTCAACTTACTTTCCCAAACTTAACGTATTCAACAGAATTCGCGACCATTTCTGTTTTTTGAGCCAATTAAACATTTTACATTGCATAAAAACACTAAACAATTATCCAATTAGGTAGAAACGTAAATTACCTTACCTTTGCTTTCATTTATTTGTTTTTGGACGACTTTTTCGAATCTGTGTATAGTAACCCCCTCCCCCCACCATCAACCAAATATTAATTACTAAATAACATTTTTTAAAACAACAAAAAAAAAGCATTTAGCGTTTCAACATTTTTGCTACGTTCGGCTTCATCCACTGATTGTTGGTCAAGTCCAAAACATGAATGATTGACAGAAACTCTCGAGGATCCAGATCAAATTCTGCAAGAGTACCATTTTTTTTTTCAGTTTCGCCTTCTTTTTCACTTTTTGCAGTGGATTGCTGTACTAATATAAGAAACATGCATTTTCTCTTTTATTAAATTTTTCCATTACACCAAATTGAGCCACTGCAACGCGTGGCAGGGTACAGCTAGTATATATATATATATATATATATATATATATATATATATATATATATATATATATATATATATATATATATAATACGAGAGTCCATTATATAAGCTCTATGGCTTACTTGTAGTTTCATTAAATACTTTGCAAGCAAAGTCCGATTCCGCATTTTGCTAACTCCTATCTTCTGATGAAAAGGAAAGTATTCCTTTCGAAACTCCGTGGATTAAAGACAATCCACTTAATTTGTGTCTCCTTTTTGAAAATTCAATATATTTTTTTTAACCCTTCTTAAAGGGTTTTATCATGTTTTATTAATTCTTTGTTCTAAGCCTGAAGAATCCTAGAGTGGATGAAACGCGGAATATTCAGTGTAGCTTAATCGCCATATATATTTTATAACTTGCTATATATATATATATATATATATATATATATATATATATATATATATATATATATATATATATATATATATATATATAGTGAGAGAGGTGGAGAGCGATGGATTAAGTCGATATTCAGATGGATTAATTAATAAGACACTAAATAAAATTTAAAAATATTACGGGCGTCTTAATTTTAATAGAAAAGCATTATAAAAGTGTTGTTTGAAGATTTGTTTGAATAAATTAAACGGATATTTAGACGGAAACAAAATGTAAAAAATAAAAATCCTTCATAATATATGTAAGAATTATGATACAGAAACATTATTCTAATAGACGTGTCCATTTAACTGATAATTTACAGAATAACCTTTGATAAGAAACAAAACTATAGAATACATTATATATTAATTACATTTAAATTTACATTAATAAAAAAATGTTCCTTTAAATACTATTTTTAGAAATTTGTCATTAATATGGAGACTGAATAAATCCTAAAAACAAAATAAACAAAACTATTATGTAATTATAGATTTTAGATGAACACTAATTTAATAAAACTGTTTATTTAAATTGTAATTTCAATAAATTAATGGACATTTAAACAGAATATAAGAAAAAAGGTTCAATAGAAAAATATTATTTTATGATTAATTTCTAATGGCGGCCGATGATGGTGTATAATGTCCCTTGGAGATTTTTCTTCCCGGTAGTAACCACGAGGTTAATCATAAAAATAACAATCACCTATATATTAATACCATAGCGTGTGGGTTATTGTCTGTGTCACGCTTACATCCGTCGTTTAATTGTTACGGACTTCCAGCTCTTGTAATAAGTAATTTTACTACGAATTCTTCATAAGTTGTGGTTTCGGTTTCGATTATAGCTGATGTCACTCAAATTATATATATATATATATATATATATATATATATATATGTGTGTGTGTGTGTGTGTGTGTGTGTGTGCGTGTTTCTGTTTCGCTTTCAATTAAAGTTGATGTACCCAAGATTTTTGTTTTTTTTACACAGTGGTCACCACTTATGAAGGCCGGGAAGCCACTCAGGGATAAGGGTTATTGTAAGTACATTACGTTAGTGTGGAGATTTGATGAAGTCTTTACTTAAGGGGGCGGTTCATTAGGAATTTGTTAATGTTGGACTTGAACACATCAAAATTGTAGTCAGGTGGGAAGCAGGCAGACGGAACAGAGTTCCACAGGCGTGCAGTTCTAAGAAAGAAGCTTTGTTCATGGAATCCACGTTTTGATTTAGGCACAGATAAAGAGTGGGGGAAATTTTTCACAATGGATTCAGCTAGACGGGTGTTTTTCGTAAAAGATTGGCGAGATGGGACCAGAGATTGGAGTTCAGACGAGCACCTGCCATGGAAATAATGATAAAACAAGGATAGGCTTGCAACGTCTCTTCTGTGGGAGAGAGGTTGCAGGGTAGAGAAAATGGAATCCCCCACTAAGCCACGAAGTCTATTTTGTACTCTGTCAAGGCAGGATAGGCTACTTTAGCATCTACTGCCCAGATATGGCAGCAGTATTCCATCCTTGGACGTACTTGGCTTTTATATAGATAAAGAATTGCATCAGTAGTGAGATATCTTCTGGAGCGGTAGAAGGATCCCACCATTTTTCCAGTGACCTTGGCAACAGACTTGATGTACGTGTTCCATTTCAGATCAGGAGTAAAGGTCAAACCCAGAAGCTTGTCAAAACACGGGGCCTCTCCCAGACGAGAGCCATCCATCCCAATTGATGCCAGTTGGGGATCAGAGCGTTGATGATGTAAGGATAGGAGATTGGTTTTAGATGCATTAAAGGTAACCAGCCACCTCTTCCCCCACTGAACCACGCGCTCGAGATCAGAGGAGAGAGAATCAGAGAGAACTTTGTCATTTACAGCCTTTGATGTGTTGCCGTAGATGGTCGCGTCATCAGCATAGATGTCAACGAATGATTTAAGTATGTGTTTAGGGGGGTCATTGATGTAGATCACGAAGAGAGTTGGGCCCAGGATTGACCCCTGAGGAACTTCAGCATTAATACTGCAGGCCTCTGATTTTTGTCCATCGACCACTACTCTTATGAGCCTATCGGAGAGAAATGATTTAATGATTGAGAAAACATTTCCAGTTATATCGTAGCTGGAAATCTTGTGAAGTAGACCCTTATGCCATACCTTGTCGAAGGCCCTAGAAAGGAAGCCTTTGTCAAGAGATTCACTAATCCTTTGGGATATAACCGACAGCACATCTGCGGTAGATCTTGCAGAGCGGAAACCATATTGTGTGTCACTAAGAAGGTTATTTCTGCTGAGGTGGCTGACTATTTCTCTATTAAATATGAATTCCAGCAACTTACTCATAACACACAGGAGACATTGGTCTGTACTGAGAGGGGGATGACTTATCACCTGAATTCTTAAATACAGGCATACTGATGAGGTTTTCCATGGTGTTGGGAAGCACTTCTTAAGGCAATGCTTAAACAATTTTGTAAGTATAAGTTCTGCTTGAAGCTTTTTCAACACTATAATTGGAATGCCGTCAGGGCCAGTTGCTTTACTGGAATCAAGGTTCTTTATTAGCTTAGCGACCTCATGCACGGATATTTGTATGTTACCTAACGTGTTCTGTGTTATAGGAGGAAATATGGGGAGTTGATGGCCTTCGTCGCATAGGGTAGAATTAGCTGCAAAGTTCTTTGCAAATAGTTTGGCCTTGTCTGATGCTGACGAGATGACCTCTGGTCCATTGATAATGGTTGGGATAGAACGCACACTTCTGTTCAGGGTCCTATTTGTTATTTGCCAAAATTGGTGGGAACCAAGCCGCTGATCAGCTACCTTGGATTTAACAGACTGGGCATATAGCTCTTGCATTTTTTATTACTCTTTTACAGTGGTTGCTGGCAGTCCTGAAAGCAGCTTTAGTCTCAGTGCATCTATTACGTTGGTGGCTATGGAAAAAGTGATTTCTGTGCGCGATAGCAGCAGCACATTCAGGGGAGAACCATGGCTGGCTGTTAGGTTTTTGTTGGAATTTTTTAGATGGTATGCATTGGTCTAAAACTACAATTAACCATTCGGTCAGATCTGATACTATAGAGGACACTTCCTTTTTAAACATGGAGTGCAGAGGTAAATCAGATATGAATGTACGGAAGCTATCCCAGTCAGGCATAGAGTATCAGTATACAGTACGGTGGAGGGGTACGTCTGGGGACTTATTACATTTCGTTTTTATCTTACCTGATACGACGGAGTGGTCGGAGGATCCTAGAGGAGAATGAACGGAACATGAACATAGCTCAGGAGAAGTGGAGAGAAAAAGGTCTAGGAGGCTTGCATATTGACCGGGTGTATCGGGCACACGGGTGGATTCGTAAACAATCTGAGTGAGGTCATAAGCAATGGCAAAATCATGACAAAACCTCCCTTCATCGTCAGTCTTATTTGAATGGGTCAGCCATTCCACATTAAGGACGTTGAAGTCACCACAGATGTGGATGTTAGCCGAGGGATGTGCAGACAGAATGTGGTCTATTTTCTCAGATATGCTCTTAAAGATAGTAACTCCGCTGTTGTGGTGCTTATAGAGGGCAAATATAAATGCAGTGGTGTAAGCAAGTGAACCCGGAAGCACATATAAGGTAAATTAGGATATTCTCTAGATATATCCCTGCCACACGGGAAGCCATCTTTAATGTAGGCACATATTCGATCTTGGGGGTCAGATTTAGCTGTTAAGTTAGAGTATCCGTTAATTATGAACTCATCTAGGGAAGTGATCGGCCCTATTCCAGTTTCGCTTAGAAATAATATGTTCGGTTTCGTCTCCTGTAATTGGGTTTCAACCTCTGGAAGGTTGGAACGTAGACCCTGATGTTGGAGAAGGAGACGTGGTAGTAGGGGTCTACGTTGGAAGATGGGGTTCTAGGTTTATTCGAGTTTTTTTTCTGGAGATATTTCATGTTGAGGTTTTGGGATTTGTGGAACAGGTCGGCATACTTGGTTAGAGCAGTACAGAGAGGGAAAGTAAGAGAGAAAAAGACAGGAATTTTATTTTTGTAGCACACGAAAAGGTACAGCCGTAACAATTACCCACTAGTATTGCATCGAGAGGCCTCACCAGAGACTCTGCATGGTCCAGATCCACTCACCAAATGGCAATACAGCAGTCCCAGTACTTTGCACCTGCTGATAGGACAGCCTCCTTAGTGGTTAATCCAAGGTTCGGGTCCCTGACTATCAGGCGGATAACGTCAGCCCAGACAAAACGTTTACTTCCAGCACCCTTACTAGTGACATGGCCACAAGGACAGACATAGAGACAGAAAAATTTCCGACATCTCAGACTACTGTTCACCAAGTACTACCGACCTTTAAGCAGATTTTTTCTTCACCCTTTGTCAGAAAAATCACTCATTGAATGAGGACTGAGGGACAAAAAAGGAGAAGCGAGAGTTACTGGAGCTGCCGATAACACATCCACTGTATTATCTACTCTCCATTAAAAAAAGGGGGAGGAGGGGAATGGGTACAAGTGACTTATTTATATCTAAGTAGTAAGTCCGGTGCTAAGTTATCAATTCAGGACACTTTTGATGATAATCACCCCTCCCATATTAATGGGTGGAAGTTTTCCTTTATCTATCTCGGGTTTGAATCATTGGAGCTTCACCTTATAATTAAAATCCAATAATTAACTTTTATCAATTTGTAAAGTCGGCTTAATATTAATTTACATTCGAGTTTAGATAATTATTTAAGGTTTTAATTTAGGTCATATGTATATATATATATGTTTTTGGAAATCGCAACTTTATAATATAAAAAAATCGATAGAACATTAACTCTACAATATTATATACAAAATCTGAAATAATTAAAATATCATATTTACCCGTACTTTATGACCCGGGCGTCCCTGCTAGCTTAGATAAATACTTTTGCAGTTTTAACAAAAGAGCTACAATAATATCTATTTACGCAGAACATGTACAGAATGCCGACATCAGTATATACATATGAATGAGTTCGCTTTGGAATTTCCGGCTAGGTCCGGCTAGTGAAATTTATAATGCGTTCGGCAATAACACCGGTCTAGCAGGTTGTCCAGACGTTGCCCGGGATTGAATAATGATCAACGAATGTTTCACACTCACATATTTTTATTGTCATCGAAATCGGTAAAATCGCATATTTTTACTTACATCGATTGATTGTCTGTTCTATCTGGGAACCAATCGCGGTGCACCAGAAGGAAACTCACATGCCTATCGCAGTGGCAGAAGCATTCATTTATTAAATACAGTGTATTTTATTGAGTTTTCATGGTACACTTATTACGTAGATTAAATACTTATATATATATATATATATATATATATATATATATATATATATATATATATTTAAATATTATTCTAATAAAATATTCGATTATCATCATCATCATCACCATCATCATCATGCAGTCCGTCAGCCTTGAAGATGACTAGTCGGGGCCTCAGTGCTTTATCCTTTGGTGTTTAATAATGTTTAATGACTGAAAAAGCTGACAGCCGAATATTTGTTTATGCCATGGATGCAACAACTGTCAATAATTATCAAGGCTAATGACATAGATGCGCTAGTCATATCAATATCTGTACTACTATTCCTCCAGGAACTAGGTCTTCAATAAATGTGGATACCCTTTGGCCGAGGAATCAATATGCGATGGATTCCGGCGTTTTGGGGGCCTACAAGGAGGTTTATTACTGGGAAATTCATTCTATAATAGTCGCTATTTCCAGGATCATTTCTGGTGACTTTGCTTATCCTTCTTTTCTTGATAACACTGATGATGTCATTTCGAGCTCCTTTAATGTGGGTTATCCTACAACCTCTAGACGAGTTTTGCCGACTACGGTTCTCAAATAGTGATTTTTGAAAATAGAGAAAACATATTTCTCCTTTGTTTTGCTCAACTTCACCCCAAACAAGGCATATCGCCACTTGGATGTAAGGAGCTAATAATTGAGACCATGCCTAAGAAAGATTAACAAGATGTTACATTTGAACTTCTACATGTCAGTAAAGTCATGGAAGCAGGTAAAAGAAAGGGAATTCCAAAGCCTTGCTGTTTGAAGGAAGAAACTATTAGAGTAGAAAGTTTTTTGGTATTTAGCGACCTCAAGAGTGAAGGGGTGTGATTTTGTTACTAATCAGGTTTGTCAGTGCGGCGCGTTTATCAGATAACATTCCATTAAAATACTTGTCAAACAAGCACAGTGATGCAACATTGATATGGGTTGGAACTTAGTTGACAAAGCGGGAATTATTAGATTAGATACTCTTTTTTGGACGCTATCCAAGAGGGACAGACTAATGGTAGATGCACCAGCCCAGATGTGGCAACAATACTCGCCAATTTGCGTGGACGAATGGCAGCTTTGTAGAGGAATAGGATACTTTCAGTTGTGGGTAGTTTTCTAGCACGATAGAAGGAACTCGCCTTCCTTGCAGCAGATATTCAAACTGATTGACCAACTTTTTGCCAAACTAGGTTTTCTAATTGCCATTGTTGTTTTTTTTTTTATTGCTATGTTAATTCGATCAAGAAGGTTATGTTTTCAGTCAAATGTGTTTATTTGTTTGTGCGCTGCTTAACATTTGCATCAAAGTATCGATCTTAGTCTAAATTAGGGATAGAATAAGGTCATAAAAAAATTGAAAGTTACTATTTTGCTGATAAATTCGTAGAGACGTACTACTTAGCACATCTTTTAACCAATGAAATCCTACATCTTATATGATCTTGGCCTTTAACCATTAGCCATGAAAATTCCGGTCATGATCGAAATTTTGACGGAATTTCACCTTCGACTTTTCCATGCATGATATATGTGTGAGACAGATGTGCTACCTCACTCGATTGACATTGCCGACCTGACATTGTTTGCTGTAAATTTATTTTCTTTCATCTGGTCGTGTCATTATCTCTCATGCATTAGAGACTGTCGAAAGGAGTGCACTGCTACAGACTAAGACCGAGTTCATCATTTGATATCATCTCATCTCGACCAATCAATATTCGTATAACATCGCTTGGTTTGATGCTCAGGTGGTGGAGAGGTTCGTGTGCACTTCAGTTTTTAACAGATTTCCCAGCTTTTAACGCCTGGTGGAACACTAATTTAATAAAACGGTTTACTTAAACTGTAGTTTCAATATATTAATCGATATTTTGACGGAACATAACTGTAAGAAAAAAGGTTCGATAAAAATATTATTTTATGATTTATTTAATTTATTATTAAGTAGATTGTACGATTAAATAATCATTCTAATAAAATATTCGATATTTAGACAGAATAAATTAATAACCGGAAAGCAATAGAAAACACTTTAATGGAAAATTTTATATCAATACAATTTAAGAGAATGTTTTTAATATGCTTAATTCAATAGTTAAATCGATTAGTAGTCAAACTAAATTAATAAGAAAAATAATCGATAATTAATCAAAATCTTTATTTAAATTCCAATTTCAAGAAATAGATCGACATTAAGACATGATGAATTAATAGAAAACAAGAATTAATAGTAAACAATATGTACTAATTAATTTGAAATTAAACATTAATTTACAAAAATGTATATTCAACTACCATTCTATATAAATAATATCGATAATATAAACAGAAATAAAATCGATATTACAACCGGAATAAATACAATCGACATTAACATCATAAATCTAATCGATATTAAAACCATAATAAATCAAATCGATATCGAAACCATAAAAAAATCAAATCTATATTAAAACCATAATAAATAAAATCTATATTTAAACCATAATAAATAAAATCGATATTAAGAAATAATTAAAAAATGGATATTAAAACCGTAATAAAATCCATATTAAAACCATAAAAACAGTATTAAAACCATAATAAATTAAATCGATATTAAAACCATAGTAAAATCCATATTAAACCTATAATAAATAAAATCTATATTAAAATCACAACAAATAAAATCGATTTTAAAACCATATTAAATAAAATCAGTATTAAAACTGTAATAAAATTCATATCAAAACAATAATAAATCAATCGATATAAAACTATAATGAATAAAATCCATATTAAAGCCATAACAAATCAAGTCTATATTAACATTATTATAAATAAAATCGATATCAAAACTATAACGAATCAAATCTGTATTCAAGCATTAATAAATAAAATCGACATGAAATCGATAATAAAATTATATTCAAACCCTGATAAAATCGATATGTAAGCCCTAATAAAATCAATTTTAAAACCGTAATAAATAAAATCGATATGAAAACCATAACAAATAAAATTGATTTAAAAATCATAAAAAATACATATTTAAGCTATAATAAATTAAAATCCATACAAAACCATAATAAATAAAATCGGTATTTAGACCATAATAAATACAGGCGATATTTAAACCATAATTAATAAAATCGATATTAAAATCAGATTAAATATCATCGATATTAAAATCATAAGAAATAAAATCGATTTTAAAACCATACTAAATAAAATCGCTATTAAAACCATAATAAATGTAATCGGTATTTATTATAAGTAAAATCAATATTAAAATCATAATAAATAAAATCTATTTTTAAACCATAATAAATAATATTGATATTAAAACAATCATAAATAAACCCCCTAAAAACACCATAAGAAATAAAATCGGCATTTCAACTATAATAAATAGAAATCGCTATTAAAACAATAATAAATGATATCCCTATTAAAACCATAAAATAAAATTAATATCCAAACCACAATAAATAAAATCCATATTAAAACCATGATAAATTAAATCGATATTAAAACCGTAATAATGCAATCGCTATTAAACTAAAATAAATCAATATTAAAATCATAATAAAATGAATATTAAAACAATAACAAATAAAATCGATTTTACAACCATAATAAAAAATATATACTAAAACAATAACACAGTCGATATTAAAACATAATAAAAGCAATATTAAAACCAAAATAAATAATATCGATATTAAAAATAAAATAAAATCGATATTAAACCATAATAAATAAGATCGATATTAAAGCCATAATAAAATCGTTATTAAAACTATAATAAAATCGATATTTAAACCGTAATAAATAAAATCGATATTAAAATCATGATAAATATAATTGATATTAAAACTGCCCCATTAAATTATCGTCCCATTAGCCTCCTCCCACTTTTCGCCAAATATTTGAGTACATAATTAACCATGCTCTAGTCCATCACCTTACAGATGCTAAACTTCTGACTGACCAACAATATGGATTTCGGCAAGCGGGTTCCACAGCAGACATCCTAACTGTAATCTCTGAACGTATATACCATTCACTGGATAAAGCAGGGGATGGTAGAGCGGTAGCTCTAGATATATCTCAGTCTTTTGACAGGGCATGGCATGAGTGTCTCCTCAGGAAAATTAGATCATACAGTATCACTGGAAGAATACTTAAAATAATTTAATCCTTCTTATATAAGAGAAAAATCCAGGTTGTCCTCGATGGTCGTACATCTAAACAATATGATATAAATGCGGGAGTGCCTCAGGAGTCTATCTTTGAACCTCTATTATTCCTAATATTCATAAAGGACCTTGCCGACAAAATTGCCTCTGAGATGGGTATATATACTGATGACATCATACTCTATAACAGGCATGACAGGAAAACAAATAAACACATATCTAAAGATATGGCGGAAAAACTAGAGGATGACCTCCAATCAGTAGTGGAATGGGGACAAAAATGGATAGTCACATTCAATGCTGCCAAAACTAAACTTGTTTCCTTCAATAATTACAAGAAACCTTCTCTGCCACCAATAGCAATGACCAATGACTCTTTATCTGAAAGTACATCTTTTAAACTCCTTGGCCTAACGTTCACAGGAAACATGGGTTGGAACAATTACATTGAAAGCATTGCCAGGACCGCTGCGAAGAAGGTAGGCTCTCTCTACCGTGCTAAGAAACTACTAATACCCGAAAGTATCCTATACCTCTATGAGGCCACCATTTGCCCATGTATGGAGTATTGCTGTCACATCTGGGCTGGTGCATCTGCTACTAGTCTCTCGCTCCTAGACAAGGTTCAAAAGAGAGTCGCCAACATGATAGGTCTTGAACTGTCATTTAAGCTTCAGCCTCTGTCCCATCGATGAAATGTTGCATCCGTCTGCCTGTTCTACGATTATTTTAATGGTGAATGCTCTGACAAACTGCAAGCACTTGTGCCTCCACAACGTAAACACCCTCGACAAGATGTAAAAGAGCTTCCTACTCCAGTAGTTTCTTCCCCAGCGCCACTAGACTTTGGAGTTCCATTCCAGGGCCCTACTTCCCCAACTATACTGACATGCAGAAATTCAAGTGTAACGTGAACCGACATCTTGCTGCCCAACTCCCTACATAGTACCCCAGTAGTTGTTGCCCCTTATAGTAGCCCCCTACGCTAAAGTGGCAATGTGCTTTGTTTGGGGTGAAAATGTAATAAAAAAAAAACTATAAAAAATAAAATTGCTATTAAGACTATAATAAATAAAATCGGTATTATCACACTTATGGGTATTATTCCTTGTTTCAGTACAAATTGATAAAAGAATCGTAACAGTTGAACTAGTTCTCCACGAAAAAGCACATGCTATATTGAAAACTAGTGACCGCTTGTATTTTCAACTTTCATTCATAATAAATGAAACTGTTCACGAAGAGTGATATTATACGCTAGTTGACAAGAAAGGCAAAAAAATAAATATAACGTTTTATTTAGATTCTGTGAACTACTGTTCTCATCTTGAGTATTTTATTTACTTTCGATCTTTTGTGGATGTGTCTTGTCGAACTCGGGAATGTTTCTGTCGAACTCTAGTATCTACACAGAATTTTGAACGCAATGATTCGTGGCGTAGTGGATAAGGTACTTGGTAAAATTTAGTTGAAAAGTTACACTCTCCTGGATGTTGAAGATTCAATCCTCCACTACAAATACTATTGCGAAGCACGTAGGAATTCTAACCCAGCATGACTGATAAAACAAAAATATGTAACCTCATTGATTTAATAAAAGGTTTCGTTCGAAATTAGGTGCAGATACTCGATTTCGACAGAAAGGTTCCCGGGTTCGGTATAATACACCCGAAGAAGGTCGGAGGTTACATCAACCGAAACGTTGTGAAAATAGCACTCAATATGAACACAGTAGTTAAAAAAATCTAAATAATGCGAATAATCAATCCTCATCTCCAAAATAATGAAAATATTTTTAAAATATTAGAAAACCAAATATAAATTATTCTATTAAATGATTAAAATATTTTTAAAATATTAGAAAACCAAATAGGTTATAAATTATTCTATTAAATGATTAAAATATTTTTAAAATATTAGAAAACCAAATATAAATTATTCTATTAAATGATTAAAATATTTTTAAAATATTTTAATCATTTAATAGAATAATTAAAATATTAGAAAACCAAATAGGTTATAAATTATTCTATTAAATGATTAAAATATTTTTAAAATATTAGAAAACCAAATAGGTTATAAATTATTCTATTAAATGATTAAAATATTTTTCAAAATTTTCTAAGACTTTTTTATATACCTTTTTTAAGAAGGCAGTTTGTTTGTTGTTGTTTGTTTTTGTTTTTTTTTTGTTTTCTATTCATTTTTTCTGATAGTATTACCCCTAAGGGGGGGGGTCAGCTCCTCGTAAGAGAAAAAGGCACGCGGCCTGTTTTTCTAATATTCTCAAATTACCTTTACGAGATTCTTTCAAAGGTATGACTAAGCTCTTATTTAAAATTCGCGCCAAACCTGGCACAAACACATCATTGTTAGACTTATAACAACCGTCAACAACCCCATATGTATCCTTTTCTCTCTCGACGAGAGGTGTCTTAATACCATAAGAAAAATGCAGAGAAAATAGATAAGGTCTTCTTTGAAAAAAGGTGTATTACGCTGAAAGTCACAGAAAAATGAAAACAATGATTTTAATCATTTAATAAAATATATATTTTTAATTTTCTTCTATTCTCAAATTACTTTACGAAATCTTTTAAAGGTGGAACTAAACTCCTATTTATATATGAATATATTTTCATGGGATTTTCATTACATATGCAGAAATGAAGAAAATATGAACGGCAATTTTACGACATTCAACCTTTTAAAAAGCCATTAAAATTATATTTTATTTTATAACATTCATATTTTTAAAAAAAACATTAAAATTATATATTATTTTGTAATATTCAACATTTTAAAGGGCTATGAAACTAATATTTTAGGATATTCAACATTTTAAAAGGCATTAAACGAATATTTTTACATTTAACCTTTTATATAGCCATTAAGATGCTTTATTGTAAACCATTCAACCTTTTCAAAAGCTATTAAACTGGTATTTTATGACATTTGAGCTTCTAAATAACCATTAAGATGATATTTTAACGCATTCAATATTTTAAAAAGCAATTAAACTGCTATATTATTTTATAACATGTAACATTTTAAAAGGCCATTAATTATTATTTTATGACATTCAACCCATTAAAATGATATATATTTTTTTTGTTTCAGGATACATTCTGTTTCCGCCAGACGAGAACATAATTGACAGACGGGTCCGAAAATAAAGTCATTTCAAATTTTCTTTTTTGTGGTAAGTTTGATGGAAAGGATTCTCTCGGCGTAATATCAAACAAGGTGGTGAAAGTTGGATGGCTAATATTTCAATGAAATTCAAGAGTTACGCTATCGTTTCGGTTGACAATTGTCTTCTTTCTGATTATCCTATACTCAGCCCTATCATTGTTTGGGGATGCTGGTAAATAGCATTTTCTCACTCTGTGCATCGATCTTTCGTAACATCCAACCTACCTCAGTTATTTATTATTTAGATTATTCATAAATTTCTTTAAGAACACTCAATATATTGCAAAATGGAAAATCATATTTATTTAAAATTAGTTGATATATTCGATATAAAATCTTCAAGAAGGGGAGAGTTACAGATGGAAGACGTGGACCGTCGGCTGTCTGGGCTTGCGTAAATGATTCAAAGGAAAGTCGGTCAGATTTTAGATAAAGTCAGCGATCTTGGAACCAGGTGCACCGGGAATGAGGTCAAAAAAGTTCAAAATGGGAGACGTAGAATCTCCAGGGATAGGTGAATTGAACTGACCGACATTTCAGACAATGCATGGTGAAATATTCTAACATCACCCTTGTCAATATAATAGAGGTAGTAGAAAACGACGAGAAGCAGCGAACACAGATAGTAAAGCAGACGCATTATCTCTCTGTCATTCTGCACACATGCTCCACCCCGCGATCCTCCATGCTGTCAGTGTTGTCACTAGAAAATAAACATTATTTTTAAATCATTAATTCCTGTTATGTATCATTTTAAAAGTACAGTAGACTTTGTTTTGTGTTTACGTCTATTGTGCATGTACCCCTAATTTGTAAGGATTTCAAATAAAGCTCAAGAAGAAAAGAGTTATCTAGGAGGCACATCCCCAGATTTTTTTAGCAGTATTCTACATTCGGGCGTATCTAACTCTTATATTGATAAATGGATATATCTTGATTTACGTACTTTTCTGGGGCGGTAGAATGATTTTCCAGCAACCTTAACTGATATATTCGATATGCAGTATATTACGAATCTTAAGGAAATGAGACGTCCAGCAAATTATCGGAACTATGAAATGATTAACAGTGACAACTCGACAGAAGGACTGTTTTCCTGTTCATTAGATAATTGGTCCTAAAATGATTTTGGAATACTGTAACGTGATCGTTACATGTCAACACTCGGGACCTACACATTGTATGCAGATAGTCGCAAGCAAAACAAAGACTAGAGAAGAAGTCAACTCACATTTTTTTTTAAAATAAACTGCATACATTTATTTACAGTTATTTCTTGAATAACGCCTTGTCTTTTGTTCAAAAGTCTACTCGTACTTCAATGTGCTAAACAAGACTCTGCTGTGTCGAACATGTAGTAATCTGTCTTTGTCCGGTCATGTTTTTCCCCGTCGCTTCTGGGTCATGTGTGTAATACGTCTATTTCTATTCTCTTTTGTCTCGAACACGTCTCGAATCTTCTACGTCTCGAACACGTCTCAAATACCCTGCTTTTTCGACACATGTGTCCTTTTTATCTCTGCTGTCACAACGCACAACCGGCTTGGTCATTTGCACATGGCTTCTCCTGCTAATCTAGCGCCAGATGCTCTGTTACAATACAGGTGTTAGACGACATGTGACGATATATGATATTAGACGATATTTGGTTTAACTTTGTCGTATGCAAAGAAGACAAGGTAGGATGTAAACCTTTTTGTGACCATTCACATGCTGTCTATTTTGTTAAATTTTAAATGCTGGGTACTAGACATCAATTAATAAATATTTATTAATAAATATTCACCAATTTTTAGTTTCTTTGGAGTAAATGATTTTAGAGAGCATAACGTTGGAGCAATCTCTCATTTGAAGATTCAAATATTTCATATTCTTTGGATTCATCGGACTACTGTTCTCATCTGCAGTGTCATTTTCACAACTTCGAACTCGGCAATGTTTCTGTTGAATTCAGGAATTTGGACTGAATTTAGAACGGAGCCTTGTATGTTTTACATGGACTAGCGTAATCTGCCTGATAGTCAGGGACTCTTATGATACAGTAACTTCGAAATAGGCTGTCCTATCAGCAAGTGCATATTACTAGGGCTTCTCTATTGCCATTTGATGAGTGGACCATGCAGTATCTGGCGATGTGGCGTCTCGATGCGATAATAGTGGGAAATGCTAATGCTTTTTTGTCTTCAATGATATTCTAAAAAAATCTCTTTTCTTATTCTCGAGTAGCATTTGGGCCTTGATAAATGATGACATCTTAGTAAAATTATACACACACACACACACTCACACACACACACACACACATATATATATATATATATATATATATATATATATATATATATATATATATATATATATATATATATATATATATAAGGAACTTTGTATGTGTTTGTGTATGTGAGTTTGTTTCTTATGGACTCGAAAACGGCTGGGTGGATTGTTATGAAATTTCACGTGAAGGTACTTTATGTGCCTGGCAGTGTTCTTAGATAGATTTCGTATCGGAATGTCTTTGATAATCATCGATGATCAATAACCCAAATAAGCCGATGAAATAAGGAATAGATGATTTGGATAGATAAATCAACCTTTCCTCAATCACATGATTGCACATCTGATTTTCCGTAGTTAAAACGGGTGACTTTTAAGAAAATACTACAGTGCATCTGTTTTAGCCGGATGTATCACCGGATGACAAATTTTTCTATGGGGTATAATTTTTGCAAAATGGTTGCGTAATCCCATCCCTGAGTTAGGTCGATGTCTAACTGATGACCTTATCTTATACATACATTTATATTTTATCATTTATTATCAACAGGAAGCAAAAGAACAAAATGAAAGTCAAGTGGTGCCTGGAAATGTGTGACTTTCAAATCACAGTAAATTACATCCACTGCTATTGGTCGGATATCAACAAAATGGAGGATAATGTACTGCAGTGCTTCAAGCAAGAACTCTCTTTAAAGAAAACTGCATCGGACGAGATCAGGAAAGAGATAAGAAGCAAAGGTAAGTAACAAATTAACGAAATTTATGCATAGCAAAACTGTCATTTAATTCGCACGATCATTGCGAAAATTTATTTTCAGCATGAGCGTGACAGACAAACAAAATGATCGTGGCGACATCTAAAAATTATATTTAAACCTTTAATGTGACAGACTAAAAAAAAAACACTATTTCAAAGTCGAAGCGTAACGGACCAACGAAATATCTATGTGTATTTCAAGACATTTTTCAGAGATTTAAGAATGAATAATTTCTGCACACATTGAGGATACTGTTCTGAGAGGTTTTGCTATTTTAAGGATTTTACCGAAACATCCCTGCAAATGTATATCCAAACATATTTTCATAATTCAAAAGGACGGAGGAAAATAAAATATACTAAAGATGAGAGATAACTCATCTTTGGTATATTATATACCAGCGACTACATAAAAATTAATTGGTATATTTATTGATTGCTTATTGATTTTTAATTTCTTATAAGATGATTGGTTTCATTTCGCTATTACATAGAATTCTATTTATATATAGTGTCTACATTCTACATAATTGTGTAGAAATTAGGATGAAAACGTTGCAGCACACTGACACATTTTTATATTTCTATCTATCTATTCATCTATCTATCTATCTATTTCTCTCTCTCTCTCTCTATATATATATATATATATGTGTGTGTGTGTGTGTGTGTGTGTGTGTGTTGTGGGGGTCCATATAGATGTAGTGAGTGTATATAAAATGTTTTTCTAATGAATTCGTGTATACAGAGTGTATATATGTTTTTATATACGTGTTACCGTCATCTATATGACTGTTGGTTGGTTGGTTGGTTGTTTTTGTTTTACGTTATATCAACCCTTTTCAGGTTATGTAATGTCGAATCTAGTGATTTTGAGGAAAAAGTTTTTAATAGAATATATGTTTTTTTTTCCAAGTTAGTTTCTATTTAACCTATAGTTGGGACCCGAACAGGTACGACCACTCCGTGTCAGGAGCCTCACCATCGGATAGAGTTTAAGGTCATATGCAGGACCTGTCTAGCTTTGTGATCGTCTAATTTAGCGTTCGTTGTGTGTATGTACTTTTAATTACTCTTTATGCGAGGACAAGAAGATACATAAATGCTTTTACAACGCAAACGGCGAAAAACCTTTATCCGGTCCCTCTTCTATCTTGTTTGACAGAAAGCTGCAATGGAAACTCTACCCCCAAAAAATGACAAACCTCGGGTTTTATTATCGGCAACTTTTATTTTCAATGATCCCCTTTTGGAAAACTGCCGCTAGTCCTAGAAAAATGCATTCTGATCCCCTCTGCTGGGACCCATCCCCGTCCGACTTGAGCCGATCTCTTTCACTTCCGATCTTTCTGGCGTCTGTTCTCTCTCACTTCAAAATCTCGAACTGCCAAATCATCGTATCTTTTCACAAAACTCAAACTAAAATCCATGTCACATTATAATGACATCTACGTTAGAGTCAACAGACTTTATAGGTCAATCTATTTTAAATTATTGTTTACATTCTACATTTTTTACATTTTAACATAAATAATTTTCTCTGTAAATATTTATTCTGCTATGAAAACATTATATTTTTACAAATTTTACACCGATCATAATAATAATGGACTATTAAAATTTATTTCCAGTGCTTTCCTTTAGACTAATAACATAATCAGTAAGTCATTTAATTTTCTTCAATCGCTAAACAAACCTGCTTTTTCGAAGTAACAATAATCCGAAGTTTTCATGGATCATCAGTTGATTTTCATGAAACAATGTTTCGGGGATTTAAAACAAAACAGTATATTAAATCGTGGCTCTCCAGCAGTGTTGGTCAAACATCACCTCCTCTAAACAAAAGAAAAAATGTTCTAATGTTCTGGATAATGGATTCATTTTTTTTTTTTGCTTCAGATTAATTAGGCTAACTTATTCATGATATCAATACATATATATATATATATATACATATATATATATATATATATTTAGTAATGTGATTGATAATTTAAAAATCAAATAAGAATTAAATTAAAAATCCGTTTCATAAGAAGGAACAACAACAAAATCAATAATTTGTACGATCGTTTCGGAAAACAATGTTTTTATTGTGGTAGACATCTAGCTACGGACAATAACTTTTACATATAGTGTTTTTAACAAACAAAGTTTCCTCATCAGCAACGTATTGGGAAGGGTTTTTAGTATATGTAAAAGACACCATAAATAAACCTAGCATTAAAAGTAAGGCAGATGTATCTTTTAATTTTTCGCCTTTTGAAATCAGGAACTAAGGTCAAAGCACTCATATAGATGTTTGTTATAGCTTTTCAGCTTATGAAATGATAAATTTTCAAAAGGAACGCTATAGAATATTTTATATCCGTTAGCATACGTTTGAATTAAAAACGCCAAAATTTAAACTCGGATTTTTAATTTAATTCTAATTTGATTTTTAAATTATCAATCACATTACTAAATATTAAATTAGCTCTAGGATATTTACCTATCGAGCTTATTATATATCTAAATTACAACGAACACTTTTTTTTCCCTGTATTTTAATTAAACTAGTAATTTTACTATTACATTAAAATACACTCTGCTCTTTAGACTATTGCTTTAATCTCCTTTAAATTATATATATATATATATATATATATATATATATATATATATATATATATATGCTCTTGTCGGTGTGTTTGCAAAAATTCTCTACCAAACTCCCCTCTGCATATTTGATCTCCAGTGATCTACAGGGTTGGAATTAGATATATAGGGTATTTAGACTCCTTAGTACACATTCAGTTTGGTATTTAACCGGTAAAAATTGCAGATAAGAGGTCAAAATTGTAAACAAAAAAGGATAAGCCGAATAAAATATTATTCTTGTTGTTACGTTTGCACATGCGCCAAATTAAACATTCATAGCTTAAATTATTAGAATATAATATGGATGTGTATTTTATGACCGCGCAACGCCGGATGGTGTGCTTGTATTTGAAATAATATGCTCCAATTTTGTATTCAAGCATAAATATTAATAACACAAAGACTATCAATATTCTTGTGTTGAATCGTTTCACTGGGGAGCAGACACTCATTTTTATGCTCATCCAAAAAGGGTTAAGTGTTACTATATTTACTAAAGGTTTCTTAATTGATATACAACTAAAAACTCAACATAATATTCTTTTTTCTTCTTTTTTCTCCTCATTCAGCTGCCGAGATTATTTTTACAATGAGTAAGTATTATTTCCATTTAATTTCTTGTATCCGTTTTTTTATTCTTCGTCTGCCATAATCATTTGTGTGTGTGTGTGTGTGTGTGTGTGTGTGTGTGTGTGTGTGTGTGTGTGTGTGTGTGTGTGTGTGTGCGCGTGCGTGTGTGTGCGTGCGTGTGCGTGCGTGCGTGTGCGCGCGTGCGTGTGCGTGCGTGCGTGTGCGCGTGCGTGCGTGTGTGTGTGTGTGTGTGTGTGTGTGTGTGTGTGTGTGTGTGTGTGTGTGTGTGTGTGTGTGTGTGTGTGTGTGTGTGTGTGTGCGGGCACCTCTGGTTTAATATTCTCTGTTCACAATAAATTAAGAGACATTAATAAATACAGGAAGGTTGACACATACGGCCGATCGAAGAAAAAATTAAATTATAAGGTTCTCATACGGAAACTTTATATAAAAAATGAAAATAGAATAACTGTCCCATGACGGGTAAAATTAATTCCCTGAAGAGAAAAGTTTTGCATAGCTTTTATGGCCCCTTAAGTATATCAAAATCCAAATACAATGACAACTTAAAAAAACTTACGTCCAGCACTCTTATTTCAATTTGCATTAAAATCCATTACATGGTTTTGACTCTAACAAGTGCCTAAAATTTAAGGCGTAAGCTTAAGAAGTTTTCAGAAGAAACTGAAATTCAAGGAATCTTACTTACTTTGTTTAATTAGTTAATTACTATGTGACACAATGATGAGCGATCTTTTAAAGGGGTTGGGATTCCGCGCACTGAAAACCTTATCCCTCACTTTACTTTGTCCTTGTGACAGGATAAATAAAATCGAGACAATTATGTTGTCACATAGAAATGCCATCATAAAATACAAGTGGGTATTTATGCGATGAATAACCCATTTTTCCGTGAATGTTTCCTCGGAATATTCCAGCAGTTTACGAAAACCGTTGGAATGGAAACGCTCAGCCAATGCTGCAGACGATAGTTAATAAATTGTAAAGAAAATATTAGTTTTATTTGTGCAAAAATTGAAATCGTTAAAATCAATAATTTTAGTAAACCTGTCACGATTAATCTAGAGGGTTTGCTACAGTCGACGGAGAAAAAGTTTTTTTATTTTGTCAGGAATGGAAATTAATTGGAATTACATGTGGTCTCAGAACATCGGTTCGGATCGTACCATGACCGATTAAAAAGTTTTCTGCGAGACATTGGCAAAGATTACGTCCTTAGGAATCTTCGGCAGATAATCGAAAATATTTTTTTTAACAGCCTACCTCCTTACATCAATGGAAAAAAAAGCGAAGTAGAAAATAAATTGTCATAATATTTAATAAATATTAATATAAATAAATAAACGTCTTCTTGAAACAGTAACATTTCTTACAAAAAAACAAAAGCAATAACATTTTTATCATTTCTCGTTAAACATTATTTTACAAAAATAATAATAAAATAATAATATTTACACATGAAATCTACCATAGTTTGATTTTTTTTAATTTTTTATTCATTTACTAGTAGGCCGCTCGGCGTTGCCCGGTCTAAGATACGCATAAATATTATATTTTAATCACTGCAGAATTCTTATTCATTATAAACATAAATGCCGTAGATATTAAACGTAACGTTAAATTCCTTAAAACAAAAGAAGTAAAACAAAAAAAAAACGAAAAGAAACTGAGACATGTGCATGTGAGTATTATGGGTTTTTTAAAGAGTTCACTTCTTGTAAGTAAAAAAAACTCGATCTGAGATCGAAACAAAAACCTAAAGACAGTGAGTCAAGTACGATAACCATTAGACCAGCTTGACACGTTTTAAAAGGTGTTTTCAAACTCACTTATTCTTAACATAAATAATCTGCCATGTGAACGATTCACGCATGCGCAGTTGTGAAACAACTGACACAGATAAAAATCCAATGACTCCCTAAAATACCAATTTTTCAATTTGCCCTCTTAGTACCCCTTTTTTCCTTGTGGAAACCGATTAAAAAGTTCTCCATATGTCTGAATACCCTATATACCAAATTTAAAGTCTGTAGATCAAAAATTCGTTGAGTATACAGGTTGAGAAGTGCCCCCACACACGTATTCTCATGTTTATAGATATACAAATAGATTGTGTTTTCATTTATCTGTAATGCTATTACTATACGATAAATATTTTCTATCTTTATAGCGTTTTAAAATTTGATCAGCGCTCTGCATATTCCAACGGTTCTACGTAAGCTGCAGGAATATGCTGAGGAAACATCACGAAAAAAATAAGTCGTTCAATACATAAGTACCGAAAAATGTGTCAATCAAATCAGAGTTGACAATTGGTTGATAAAACGCGAGTTTGACGGGTGCATCGGATTGGACAAAAGACAAATCAATATTGGCTGATTCTAGGATCTGTTGATCTCATAAAATTAATGCAGTAGTCTTCCGCTTTGTCCGTTTCTTTCTTTATTATTTATTTTATTATTTTTGTTTTTGTTTTTTTTTGTTTTGTTTTTTTGTAAATAGTTATTATTATATATCGTCTAAATGAAGGTTCTAACTATCCTGACACAAAGTAAATATTTTAAAATAATTTTGTTTAAGTGTCCATTTAAATATATGAATAACTATCTAGAAAGCATGACATAAGCTCCAATAAGTCTGGATCAAACAGCAAAGATTAAGAGCTTAATAAAAGTCAGTTGTACAATTACACTCTTCTGGAGTTGAAGTTTCAATCATCAATATAAATTATTAAGGACTTCTACCTTGTCATAACAGATTGAACGAGAGCATACTACTCTCCCGGGGATAAACTAAATGGTATTTCTGTATTTACAGACCCGCGGTTTTCACGAAGTTTCTCGAGTGTGCTCGACCGTTGACGGGAATAACTGGAAAAGTTCTTAGTTTTTGTTTTTGTTTGCTTTTGGTTTTTGTTGTTTTTGCTTTTGTTTTGTTTTTTGTTTTCTTTTTGTTTTCTTTTTGTTGTTGTTGTTGTTGTTGTTGTTACGAACGCTCTGTCGCTGTCTGTTTTTGCTAATAGGAATTCATTAAGGTCACCTTTTTATAAATTGAAAGAAATAAAAATGTAATTTTAACCGTGTAGGTTAGGTATAGGATTCAAGAATAGGGTTTGGGGTTAGAGTTGGGTAAGATAGATCTTTATAATTGTATTTATTGTATTTCCATGTTTTCCTGTTTATCATTATAATTTTCTCGTGGCGGTTTAGTGTTTCACAATCGACCGCTTCCGGTTGTTCCCGTCAGTGGCCGAACACACCCGAGAAACTTCATGGACATCGCGGGTCGATAAATGCAGAAGTACCACTAAAGGTTTACGTTCGAAATTCCGTGCAGATTCTGCAGTTCGGCAGAAAGATTTTCAAGTTCGACAGAAATATTCTCGAGTGTGACACGATATACCTGAAGAATGTCGGTAAGAGTACATCAACCGAAACGTTGTAAAAAAAAAATAACGCCTAAGATATGAACAGTAGTACGAAAGACCCAAAAAGTACGAATAATCAATCCTCATCTCCAAAATTCATAAAGGAGGAAATGTTGTTTTGTAGACGTTATATATTTATGGTATAGTATGAAAAGATTCCTTAATCCTTTATGTTATCATTCGCATATTATTGTCATGCTTTTCTTGTTTTCCTTTCAGTCAAACCAATACCTGAAGATGATATGTACGGTATGTTCATTAATTCAAATTTTATCAGTTCTTTTCTCTCTTTTAAATGGAAATAGTCTTCTTAAATTCAGTTTAATAACTATTTATCTATTTTATTAATTACTAGAGGGGGTGCCCGGCGTTGCCCGGGTGTTTGTAGATGTGCGTGCGTGCGTGCGTGCGTGCGTGCGCGTGTGTGTGTGTGTGTGTGTGTGTGTGTGTGTGTGTGTGTGTGTGTGTGTGTGTGTGTGTGTGTGTGTGTCGGGTGTTTGCTTTAAAAAAACGAAGCCTCGGCGCGCAGTTGGAAAATAATAAAGTGTGAAAAAAAAAACATGCGACTTGGCAGGTTCCCGTTTTTGACGAGTTAATGACGTCAACTTTGAGTGCGGGACAGTGTTTTATTTAATGTATTTATTTGCTTCCCCACCAAAGCAAATTAGGCACAAGACCATTTTTAATGTGGGGTAAAAACCAGCTCCCCTAAAAGTAGGCAAAAAGGGAGCACTCTGGTTACCAAAAATAATAATTGTCCCAGTATAGAGGGTTTCCCCTTCATTGACTGGTACAAATTATCTTAAGTGCAGCATCTGCAGAAAAGATACTACACTTTGATCCCGGCCCGAAGACCAAGAACAACAGAAAAAAAAAGCAAGCTTCTTTACGGTGTTTTATTTACCGCGGGTCTGTTCGCTTCTTTTTTTATACGAAAAAGCTTAAAGCACAGGCGGCAATTGAAAATTGTTGAATATTTATCTTTTGAAAGTCGGGAAAATTAAATAGACAGGCGAACCCGGTTGTTAACTTGTAAATATTATCATTTAGGCGCGTTATAAAAAGTTTTAAGAAGTTGTGAGGCGACCGATCGGTTCTCGGGAAAAAAAAAACCTTTCTTGGACATACACGAAAGCGCGCACACACACAAACATGTTCGCTTTTATATTTATAGATTAACAAGGATAACTGGGATAGAATACAGAGGCTTATGGTTTTGTGCTTATCTTATAATACTATATTAACTTTTTGTACTTAGACTCTACAGCGAACCAGCATATTAATGTTCTCGAACGATTTCTTGTTTTGAACGTCCATTATAGTAGACAGTGTAAGTTACTTTGGCGATCTTGTCCAATTACGTTCCATGCTCTGTTGTTTGTTTTACTTTCGCACATTTTTTTCATAAAAATATTATTTTTATATAGAATAAAAAGATATCCGTGAATTGATTTTTAATATTATTATTTCTGTGAAAATTTGTGTGTAAATAAACATATTTATTCGGTAAATATATTTGAAGAATTTATATTTTGGGAAGTATGTTAAGTTAGCATTTATTTTATTTTCCAGATTTTATTTATGCAGACAATTCAATTAATTAAATGTTCAGTATTACTGTGGAAATGCGTTTAAATAAAGATATAAAAATAGATAATAATACACACAATAACCCTTATCCCGAGTGGCCCTTGGGCCTTGATAAGTGGTGAACTCCATGTAAAAAATATATATGTTTAATATATTTGACAAATTATGTGACGAACATTCATATCTTTGTAAATATGTCAAGTTGACATCCATTGATTTCCTTTGGTATATTTTATTTAAATTATTATATGTAAAACAAAAATATTTTTATATTAACTGCGGAAATGTGTGTAAATAAACACATGTAAAATAACATATGTATTTGAACAATTTATATTTTGGGAACGATGTTAATATTTATTGATTTTTTTTTTTCGCTATTTCATTTAAGTAATTACATGTGTAAATGTCATCATTATTTTATATTAAATGTTCATGCGTTCTGTTAAAATATGTATCTGTATGTATAGATATCCAATTAAATATATTTATTTGGAAAAATATATGTAAAATTTTATATTTTGGGGACAATTTTAAGATTATCTTTGTAGAAATGGGTGTATAAACAAACGCATTTTAAATAGTATAAATATAAAGACATTTATTTAAGTGGTAGTTTATAATATTTTACATCAAATTAAAATTCATTGATTTTCCATGTCGTATTTACATTATTATTTGGGAAAATTCATATTTTATATTACATATTTATTGTGTTGAAAGGTGGGTTTTATTGGACTTATTTAAATTAAATAAACACAAATATTTGGAAAATATGTGGTAAAAACGTATGTTTTTGCAGATATGTAAAGTTGATATGCATTCGTTTTCTTTTCTATATTTTATTTAAATTATCACACATAATAATAAGATTTTATATTAGAGGTTCATTATTTCTGCAGAAATATGCGTAAAAACACATTTAAGATAACATTTGTTAACAATTATATGAAAAATGTATATTTTGGGAACTATGTTACAATTCATTGAGTTTCTTTTTCATATCAGATTCAAGTTATTAAATGTGACTAATTTATAATATTTTACATTAACTATTCACTATGTTTGTTAGAATGTGTTATTAAATACACATCTTTAAAAATGTATAAATGAGCATATTAATTTGAAAAATATATAATGAAAATTTCTTTGGGGGAATAAGGTGAAATTTACATTCTTTAATTTTATTTTCCATATTTTATTTAAATTATTATACGTGAAAGGTTTATAATATTTTCCATAAATATCCATTATTTATGTGGAAATGAGTGTATAAATAAACTCATTTAAAAGAATATATCTATAAATATATTTATTTAAACAATTATATTTGAAAACATTATATTTGGGAATTATGTTAATAACGTTCATCACTTTTTCTTCCGTATTTAATGTAAGTTGTTACATGTGTGAAATTCACATTTTACATCAAATGTTCCATATTTTGTAAAAATTAATTTATAAAAAAAACATATTAAATATCTAAATAAGCATATTTGGGTTTGTATTACTGTACACATAGATTCGAAAAAGTTGTCAAAAAACAAATATATAACAAATAAATAGGGTTTGTATTACTGTACACATAGATTCGAAAAAGTTGTCAAAAACAAATATATAACAGATAAATATTATTAAAGGCAAGATAAGTTACTTTTCTACCAAACTGGATACATTTTTTGTGTTTTTATTCAATTTAACATGTTTATTCAGCTCGAAAAACATGCAGTTTTTACCGATGTATTGGAAAATTCAAAATGGCGCCCGACACTCTTTTTAACATGGTAAGTTTGGGAAAAGGTGTTATAAATGATAAACTAGACAAAATAATATTAAAAACACACCGACTATATGTCAAGTTATGTCACGGTAACATATATTGAGCGAATTTCTAACAGTATTTTGTCTAGTTTATTATTTATAACATCTTTTCCTGAACTTACCGTGTTAAAGAGAGACTCGGGCGCCATTTTGAATTTTCCAATACATCGGTAAACACTGTATGCTTTTCGAGCTGAATAAACATGTTACATTGAATAAAAACACAAAAAATATATCCAGTTAGGTAGAAAAGAAACTTATTTTGCCTTTGATAACATTTATTTGTTATATATTTGTTGTTTTGACAACTTTTTCGAATCTATGTGTACAGTAATACAAACCCGCATACTTATTTGAAAATTCGATTTAAGAACGTTATTATTTACTATATTTAAAAACAATATTTTATCAACGCGTTGTATAAAAATAAAATTATAATAAAATAAAATATTATATAATAATATTGAAACAAAAATAACTTTAAACAAAAATAACATTACATGTGTATAAAAAACAGACTTTGTTTAAAACAGGAAAAAGCTATGATCTATTGACTTAGAATGGTTGTTTTATGCCAAATTGATGGTTGAATCTGGTTAAATTTGTGTCCAATTTTGTGTTAAATATTAACCTCTATTAATCTCTAACTACATAAAACGCATGCTATAATACTTGATTAAAGGTTGATAGAAAATTCAAGCCAGATTGGCCTATTAGTTTAGGCAAACAAGTAGAACAGATAGAGAAATAGACAGGCAAAGAGAAATATAATAAGACAATAAAAATCAGTAATGAATAATACAGATAATAATTTATTGTCTATAAAATAACTCTGTTGATTAAGCGCTCATATAGCTGTATGTGAGTGTTCGTTGATTATTATATATGCGGTATTTCAAAATATTATGTTATATTATTCAGTTAAAAAGTCTGAGCAGTTTTGATATCAATATAGTTTGGATCGGTGGGAAACGTTTGTTTTTATTCGTTCATATAGATAACGCTACTCTGTGTAACAAAATTATATGCATTTGTAAAGCCAAATTCACATCTTTTACTTGAGGCAAATATAGGGATCCATGTTTTAAAAGGTATTTATTTTTATTTTCTAGGGAAAACAGCCAATGGTAGAGACGTAAAACAACCAGAGTCACCCCCGGGTACGTGCATCTCTATTTTTAATGCGCATTTTTATACTGTAAAAATTGATGGCGTGCTGATCAACAAACACGAATTATAAAGGTTTTATCTCTAGGTCAAGCAAAACCCCATAAAGTAGATGGAATTTATTATCTATATTATACTAAAACTCTGTGTTTGGATGTCACGATGATTGCCTGTTTTATTGTCCCGGTGTCACCGTGGCGCGAACGTTATTTGAGAACATATTTTAATACTTAATTAAACAAATGGGGGTTGGGGTAAGAAACTTGTTTAATTGGTACTCTAAAGGTCTCCTTACTATTATTTAGTGCTTCCAGTAGCGCTCTAAAGGACTTCTATATTTTTTACTGTTCACTAAAAAATATATTTATTCTTATAGGGGATGGATGGTTAGAAACTTGCTTTTAGTAGTGCTCTAAATGCCTCATTAATTTTGAATTACTGCTTTCAAGAACGCATGGTTTTATTTTTCAGTGCTCACTTAACATAGTAATTTCGCTTCGAGGAGTGAGAGCAAAAACTTGGTTTTAATAGTGCTCTGGGGCCTCCTTAATTTATTTAATCCTTTCGATAGAGCTCGAGAGGTATTTTGTGTTTAGCTATCTCGATATCACCTAGTAGGTGATGCCCTTTTCCCTTCCCTGCAACCTCTCCCACAGAAAAGGTGTTGCAAACCTATCTCTGCTTTATCATTATTTTCATGGCAAGTGCTCGTCTGAGCTCCAATCTATTATCCATCCTTGCCAAACTTTCACAAAAAACACTCAGCAATTCTCCCACTCTCTATTTGTGCTTAAATCTGAACACAGATTCCACGAACAACGCTTCTTTCTTTCGCTAACCTGCTTTCTGGTCGATTACAATATTGTAGCCTTCAAGTTCAATGAAAACAAGTTCTTGTTGAACCGTCCTGTTAAATAATGAAATTCTACCCAACTACACCTTTAACGATTTCTACATGACCACTTTACATTCATTAACCCTTATCCTCGAGTGGCCTTCGGATCTTGGTAAGTGGTGACTCCTTTGTAAAAAAAATCGAGGAAAGTAGCTATTAGAGTATGCCCTTCCAGTATCCATGGATGGGATTTATACATGTTCTCGTGTTTATTTTAATTTCTATTCATCTTTAGTTATTGTTATTTTTTTATTTTTCAGATTCTAACCATTATGATGTATATGACTCAGGTAATGTATACTATACTTAAATAAAACAGGGCTTTTCAAGAAAACCTAGCCTGGGGATACGTTTCACTACAAGTAACCTTTGACTAAATATTCAAAATCACATTGTATTCGCAGCCGAATTAAAATTAAAGCTTAATCGTAAACCAAATAATATTTCCTGGGTATGGCTAACTTACACTGGCTTTTATGAGGAATAGTGCACCTTCTCCAAGTGATATTACCTAAAATAGCAACACGAAGCTGGATACTCCACCAGACTAAATGAATTTTTGTCCTGGAATCCATTAAGATCAAGAGACCAAAAAAGAAGGGTATTCTACTAACATGGTAAAATGGTCAACTGGGGACAGGAAAATTATGTTCTCATCTACTTTACTAACTCAGTGTTTGAGGGATAAAGAACTTTAATAGAACATTCGATTATCTATGTATCTCATATGGTGTTCAAGTGTTAGCCCCAAGAAGTGGGTCCCTTGATTTCTGAGAACTTTGACTGAAAGAAAATGAAATTTACAATAAGCTTAATCATATATATTTGGAAGACATTGTTCTCATATATCCTGTTACAACTGTCAAATTATTTTACATCTTTAAACATCATATAATTTACATTACTGGAATCGGGTTGTATTAGAAGACAAAAAATGTAACGTTGTCCGGGGCTACACCACGTTGTAGCCTCAGTCGCAAAGAACTGCAACTTGCTTTTTCTTTTTGTACAACGACATTTATTTCCTCATTCTCTTGTTACCGAGGGATTACTTTATTGCTAATCGTCTGAGACGCCCTTACAAGGGAATGGCGACAGGGCGTCCTAGGCACTTTTTGCGGGTTAGAGTGCACCTCCTCTGAAGCGCTGACTTCTAAATTCCACTTTCCAACCCTGGTGTGTAAGTTCTTGCAGTAGGAGAAAACTAAAAGCCTTCTCTCGTAACCGTTGTGACGCCCCTCACTCTATCGTCTTCTCGTACATGCTCTCGGACATCACCCCCGCCTCTAACGTTATTTCGAGCGTTCTTTCCGTTTCTTACGTAATCTCCTTTTTAAAGTCTTTATTTTTCCCCACTGCTGACGTCATTTCGCATGAATTTGCATACGCGTGTCCGCACTATGTATCAAAAGGATGCACTAAAGCATTTCATCTTCATACAACGTTGCGAGTCTTTCTTTGTTTCATCGTTATATCATGGCTAGCTTTGATCTATGATCCCCTTTACAAAACTTTCACTACTAACACTCGTCTAGCTACAACCACTATTAACAATTTCCTCCTGTCTGTGTCTAAATCTATACGTAAATTCGATAAAAAGTTTCCTTCCGCCTGTGGTACTTTGTACCGCAGGATTGATTTTCAGCTGATTACAACATAGACGTCTTGAAGTCCAATGGAAATAAGGTCTTAAATAATCAAATTCTATTCTTTTTTTACTACTATCGATCACTACGTAATGCCTCACTGACTAGCTTACACTAGTTAACCCTTATCCTCAAGTGACCTGATGGCCTTCATAAGTGGTGATTCTTTTGTCCAAAAAAAAACCCTACCTTATCACTTTTCATACACATAAATGAAATCTCCCTATCAGCAATGCATTAAACATTGGTTTTATCGTTTTTTTCTCAAAACTCAATCATGATCTGCAAAGTCAAAAACAAAAACGAACATTTTCCATTACAAAACAACCAAACAAAACACCATGAATAAATATTCAAAGATCTAAAGAACTTGGACCACAAAAATGATTGAAATGGGAATACCCTGAAAATCATTGATACGCTGTTACAAAAAAAAAACACCAAACCAAACACCAGCAATAAATATTTATAAATATAAATAATGCGATGCAAAAAAAAAAAAAAACTTTTTTTTCTAAACTGACTAAATTTGGTATTCAGATATTCGAAAATGGGGAAATATTCACATGCAATTCTATTTTTATTAACCAGGTACCGGAACAGTGGGTAGTTTGTATAGACAGGAATCTAATTGTAAGTACATTTATTTGTTCTTTCTTAAAAAAAGATCACATTTTTGCTCTCAATTTGAAACTATTTTAACTCATACAGACACATATAGAAATGTCCTAACACATTAATCAATAATCCCCAAACCTGAACTATAGATATCACATTAATAAAAAAATTCATATGATTTTTATAAAGTACTAACCTTCAAATGACACATGTCAAAATTTGATCTCAACCGTATTATTATTTTACAGATTATATTTTTATACATTATTTCGCTCCGAACAAGGGATATTGCTATTGAGATGTACACGGCTATTGTGATATGGGGTCAGATTTATAGATAACATTCTCAGTGAAAAGATATACAGCAAGATGTTTGTTCACATTACATTTCAATTTCTATATTTTGGTACAATCCGGGAAACAAGGAACAAGCAGGGAATTTTAAAGACAAGTAGTCCAAAGAAATAAGTCATTATAGTAGGAATTTGATCGGCAGCTTTACACTAGAGGTGAGAATTTGCGACTAGTCGGGTTGGTGAGTGTATCTACGCTAGGTGAACAGCGTAGTAAAAGTATAGTCGAATCTCATTTCAGTCGAGGAAACAGGAAAAAAGCAGGGAATTCCAGAGGCAAGCGGATCTCATTTTATGAACCTACTAGTAAAAAACGCACAGGAATACAACACTCCGACGACGGTAGACGGTGTGGAACCTCTAAATATAAAGCCTCTTTTTGTATCCTGTCTAAGAGGAAGAGACTATTGATTGGTGCAACAATAATACATGCATCGGTGACAAGTGCTTGCTTTTTTTTTTCAAACCCAGCAGACAAATCCAACCTTCTTTGCAGCTCGCTTAGCAGTATTTATTATATTCATGTTTGAATGCTGGACTCTCGGAAAGGGTGCTATTTTACATATGAATTGTGTTTGAAAACATTTCCTACAACTGTGAAAAAAGAGCTTTGATCTCGTAGCATTCAATGAAATCGTCAATTATTTATCTTACTATACTGTTAGATATTGACCGGATAAGCCGAAACATTACTCTAGCTAAAAAGTTTTGTCAGCTAAAATATGTTTTAGAATAATCAACATATTTAGAACAAACATTTATTTACATTAATTTAGGAATGTAACTTAAAAATGGTATCATAATTTAGTTGATAACTTAGAAATAATGACATGTAAAAACACCAGGTGATTATTTAAGTAACGTATACTTATGACGTCATTTAGAAGGAGAGGTAGTCTTTTTGAGATACGTGGAAATTAGAGAAAACTGTTAGTCAGAGTCGAGAGAAGGACATAGACGGTCGACAGATCGTGATGACTTTGAGTAGAGAGGGTTAGAATTGGCGACAGTTAGAATCAGCGTTGCAACTTTCCAAATAGAAAAAAAAACACTCTGGAATAAAAAGTTGCGAAAAATAAACCCTGAGACTCTGTCGTTCTTTGGACGAATTTTCATCGCAGTTTTCCGTCAATACAAGGCACACAACGAACTTTAGAAAGACGAGCACACGTGTATACACCCGCACACAAACATACACTTGACGATAATGGAAACCTATAAATATATACACTGACAATATTGTTGTACAACCCCATGTTATACAAACCCCACTATATTACAATACTGCAAACGAAATATAATTTTCTACGTATTCAGTCGCTGACCTATGCGTGTGTTCAATTTGCCAGCATGCCGAGTATAGTGCGTTGTGTCATCAGTAAATAGTAAAAGTTGAAGTGAATGGTGTGATGTTGTTTGCATGTATAGCCACCAAAAACAACCTTTTAGAAGGGAATGATCTGTTTATATTAAAAAAAAGTCCAAGAATATCGTACGCATTAATTTTCCAGCTTCACGCCAGTTATTGTGTAAATATTTGGATATATAAAGCGCTACAGCACTGGCTTTTTGTGGAAATCGCTCCAGACAAGACAAGGGTCCACTTGATTTAAGGAACTAAATATACTACTTTAAGGTCAAAAACTTGCCAAAGATAAGTGTTAGATGAAATAGATTCTGACCCCGAAAACAGCATTTTTCACTGTTTATCGGATCATTCTTGGAATTTGTGGACTAAAGGACGAAATAAGGGAAGCAAGAATTACGAGGTTTCCTGAAGTAAACACAACATCCATTTTTGCTCTCTCATTATCATTTTTTATCTACGATTATATAAAAGAACATTGTTTGTGTGTGTGTTCGTTCCCTATAGAGTCTGAAACGGTTGGGTTGATTTTTATGAAATTTCATACGAAGGTACTTTATATATCTGGCAGTGTTCTTAGTTGTTTTTTTATCGAAATGTTTTTCCAAGTATCAATAATCGATAATCGCAAAAAGTAGGAGGAAAGAAGGAAAAAGCGATTTTGACAAAACTTAACGCCTTCTACAGCCTAAAATCACAAATGCATTTGATAATTTTTATTCACACATAAGCAGAAAGGCCCGAAATATAAAATGAACAATAGATTCTTTGATATGACAGGGGCGTGTTTAAAATGAATGTTTCTGTTTAACAACAATTGCACCATGATATTTGACTTTTATGTTAAACTTAAATTTAAGGCATTATCACTGCACAAGCAGCAAGGACATGCATATATAAAAGACTAAGTTCTTTGATATGACAAGGGCGCCTTCGAACTTAATATATCTTATTTTTACATTTTACACTTAAATTTAAGCCATTATATGTAAAAATAATTTTATAAAATCAACAGTATGTTCTGTACAGTGCAGCGTAGACGGCATTGTATCGTGGACTAATCACTGCGGGGAGGCATGGAAGCTTCCTTCTGGTTATCGCGAGGGCACTCGACTAAAGCAGGCAATTAATCGATTTGATTGAAAAATGGGCGACTTCACAGATATCGCTGACAATAAAAATATGGAAGTGTATAACATTCGTTGATCATCATTCAATCCTGGGCAACGTCGAGTCTCCTTGATAGTCCTGTATATATGTGTTCAGGCATAACTGTTAGTTATTCCTTAACTCGGACGGGGTTACATAAATCCACATGTATTTAAAAAAAAACGTTTAGCATTTTCGAGGTGATTGACTATCGATACATTGATTAACATTGTAAAGATTTTGACAGAGACTTGAACGAGACTTACGTGGCAATAACTTTGCGTGTCACTTCTTACGCCACAGTTATTCTAAACTGATACAACAACGGATTTTTTTTCAATCTATCAGGCAAACAAAATCCGATGAGGCATTTGTTATGGAGTGTGGAAAGTATGAGGATCTGCCTTGTGGAGCAACTCTTTATTACTATGGCAGAGATAAGATCTTGCCAACATGCTTTGAAGATGTCAAGTTTTGCTTTTGTTATACCCGGGATATGGGTAGAGTTGATGATAAGATTATCTCGGACAAAAAAAGTCTTCTGTCCTCCAGAGGGCTGAGCGTTGTTCCGTATGGAGAGAAAAGGTTTAGTCTAAGATGTGTCTGCGATGAGGTTTCCAATTTAACACATTGTTAATATCTTGGTTTGAGTAACAACCGATTCGTTTTAGGGTCCAATATTTATGATGATATCAACTTGCATTAACAAGTGGATCAGCATCTCACTGTAAGCTATTAGAAACTATTGTATAAACGCTGGCCAGTGTTGCAAGAATAAGTTGAGGAGTGAGGCTTTCTGGTCATCAGGATCCAAAAATTAGGTTGTAAATGGAATGGTTTGTGAAGGAAAATTCACTTGCTGTCTCCAGATGGAACTATGTACTTCAAGAAACGAAACCACTTTCTTTGTTGGAAATTAAAATCTCCTAGATTTGTGCGCTCGGATACGTGTTGGTTGCTTCATCTATATTATCGAAGACGTAGTGTAGTTGGATACAGTTCTAGGTCAAAAGAGGAGGTAGGGGAAACAAATAACTAACGCTGTGTTGGAATTAAGTTTAAAGACACTTAGGCATCATTTCAGATTCTAGACTAAGATCTCTTGACAAGGAAGGAGTATTACTAATGTAGACTAAGAGTTTGTACATATATTTCTCAGAGTTATTGCGTCATAGTAAAGGATATCCTGGCATATAAAAACGATTAGAGGAGGTTAGCAATAAGATTATGCAGTATGATTTCCGTCCATAGTGGAAAATAAGGAAGGAAGCGGTTTGTAGATTCCAGATGAGAAAGCATTTAAGGTTTATCCATTAACATGATGGCATTTTGATAGTCACTTTAATCTTGATTGTATATTGATCGTCACACTTTTATTGTTTTTCAAGAAATCACGAGCTTTTTATTTTCTGTAATTCGATGCATCTTCTAGTTATTTCATTATACCTACTCTAAGCTGTGACTATCCTATTTTTACAATGGATTCTTAAAGCTATATACTGTTGCGTATTTATAGTAAACTAAATTTAACAAGGATGCCCAATCAGCACTTTGTTAATATCTAGCTATAATTTAGAGTCGAATGTTTATAATGATATCAACCTTTTGACAAGATTATCAGAATCTGAGTCTAAGCAATCGTCGTACAAACCCTGACCAGTGTTGTCAAGAATATATCATGAAGTTATGATTTCTGGTCATGAGATTTGGGCGCTCAGATGTGAAAAGGATGATACAACTATATTATCGAAGATGTAGTTTCGAATCGAAGCAGAACAGTCAAGGAGATATAGGATACTTGCTCTGTGCCGTAATGTTAGTCTAAGCACATTTAGACCAGATATTCCAATTTGAGACTTAGATCTCTTGTCAAAGGAGGATGTTATGTGCATAGACTCGGAGTCGATACATGTATTTGTCAGCGTCTTTCGCGCACAGGAGAAGACATTATGTAATATCAAAATGATTAGTGGAGGTTGAGCAGTTTATACCATTTCCTTATGTGACTTATAAACTTGTTTCAGAACAAAGTTACTGTATTACTTAAAATAAAAATGCTTAAATGTATCGATAAGTTATACAATATATACAGGGTGGGTCAGAGCACCTTGCTTATTTAAATTAAAATTAAAACAGGTACACATGTAATTTTCTGAAATGTAACTAGTACAACATTTAAATTTTATTTTTTATCAATTTTAAAGAAGATATCAGTAAAAGGGTGTCCATTCTTCTCTATACACGGAGTTAATCGAACTCTGAAGTTTCGGTCAACTCTTTCCAGCATATCGTTGGCGACAGCTCGACGAATGTTGTGTTTCAGGTGAGTCAAGGTGGAAGGACGATCGTTGTAAATTGATTTCAAATATCCCCATAAAAAATAGTCACATGGTAATAATTCAGGGGACTGCGCTGGTAAATACAGATCGCCCCTCAAGGAGATTAGATGTCCTGAGAAGTTCTGCCGCAAAACAGTCATTGATGCACACGCTATGTATGCCGTGGCACTGTCCTGCTGGAACCATACATTTTCCACACCCATCTCGTTCAATATTAGTAGGAAACACTCATCGATTAGGTTGACATAACGGTCCAATGTCACTGATACTGCCCGTTTGTTTTCTTAAAAAACCATGGGCCAAATATGCATACTCGCGATAGTGGTCACTAAACAGTTACACGAAGTGCACGTAGATGACGTTGACGAAGTTCTCTGGTGTTTTCAGGACTTGAATAGCGCATGTTTTGATTCTTTACAGATCCAAAAAGATGAGAGTAGGCCTCATCACTAAAGAAAACAAGTGTGTTGTCAGGCAAGCCCAAAAGCGCCTCACGTGTATTTTCACGAGCAATAAAATTGCGTGTATTAAGTTTCTGAATCATAAAAAATTTGTAGAGATGAAATTTCGATTTTCGTGAAAGATTCGTTTCAAAGAACGAACGGGCAACCCAAGAGCAGGAACATGACCATGGGGGCGGGCAATATTGAAATATCTACGGAATACAAGTTGCGACAATTGAGAGACCGCTTGAAAATATGCCTCACCAGCGAAAACGCGTTCCAACTTCGTCCACTCTATGATGATCACTGGGGTTCCTGAAAAATAAACAAAAAATAAATAACGCACATTAAGAACCAAACGTCAAGCCCCACACTATCGAATAAGCCCATCTTGGAGCAACCATCGCTTTAGGGCGTCAAATTTAAATAAGCAAGTTGCTCTGCTACACCCTATATATCTATAATATAAAGCTGGATGTCTGTGTGTGTGTGTGTGTGTGTGTGTGTGTGTGTGTGTCTGGCTACGAATATGCTTCTATATATATATATATATATATATATATATATATATATATATATATTATTCCTTAATTGGAATTTATTTTTTGAGATGAGCATTATATGTTAATTTTATTTTATTAAAAAAAAAAAATAAATAAATAAATAAATTCCAATTAAGGAATAATATATATATATACCAATCGGTACGGACCCGACTATGGAAGATCAGATAATAAATAAACGTGGATTTATAAGATAAAAGAATCCAACCTTGATCGCCCTTCGGGGCCCGTGGCGCAGTTGATAGAGACGTTGAATCTCTCCGGTTCCAGATGAACATTGTCTGAAGATAGCGGTTTCAATCCCACCCAAAGCGTGCCAGAGGTAATTGGTCAAAAATGTGGTGAGACGACAACAACTACGGATGGCAATGATGGCTGAGAATGTAGTTAGGAGATTCGAAGTTCCTATCCGTCGCGGTTACCACCTGACGAAGGCCAGAGGAAGTTGGCCGAAACGTTGTGAACCAATAAAAAGATTTAAAAAAAAAAAAAAAACAACAACTAATAAAGATGAGACTAATAGTCTGAAATAAAATAAAATTAACATGCTCCTATATGGTTGACTATTTTAAAAAACTGATTACATATAATGATAGAAGATGTATCGAGACACAGAAATGGGTATGTTTTATCTGGCAGAACAGTGGTTCATTAAAATTGTGGGGTCTGTGTTCGTACCTGGTCCACAAAGTATGAAAATAAAAAATTTAAAAATTAAAAAAAAAACGTTTACAAGTGTTTTTGATATAGATGTACATAATACTTTGATAATATGTTTTAACTTAAATAGGGATGGTATAATGAAATTGTGGGGTCTGCGTTCGGGCCTGGCCTCCATATAATGGAAATAGGCCCAAACTTTAATAAAGACTTTTCATATCGATCTGCGTAAGTATATTTGGATAATTATGTTTCAGTTTGAAGAAATATTGTATAATAAAATTATTGGGTGTTCGTTCGCACCTGACCTCCATAGAATAGAAATATGGCACAAAGTTTAACAAGGTTTTTTAATATAGATCCACAGAATATTGTAATAAGTGTTTAAGTGTGAACAGGTATGATATGATAAATTATGGGGTTTATCTATTTTATTTTTACTTTCATCATATTTTGCTTTGGTTTTGTTACCCCCAAATTCGAAGCTATCTCTTTACAACCCTTCCTTTTCATAACCTATCATACTTTAATAAATCAGAGTCCATTTTGTGTAGGCTGTTTTTGAACCCAGTCAACGACGGGCACTTTTGCTAGTATATATATATATATATATATATATATATATATATATATATATATATATGTGTGTGTGTGTGTGTGTGTGTGTGTGTGTGTGTGTGTGTGAGTGTGTTTGTGTGTGTGTGTGCATACAGCCAGCTAGTTAAACAAGTTAATAACACATGTCCTTTCCAAATATAAATTATTTTTTTCATTTCATTTGTATTATTGAGGTAATGTAACATACATATAGGCTCTCAATTCTGCCATGAACTGTTCCAAGTTCAAAAACAAATGCTGTACCTGAAGAAGATTGGAGATTAAACACATTGAAGCATTGTGAAAATGACATCCAAGTGAAAGTAATCGTTTAACTAATCCAAATGATGTTGACCTTTTTTATGTATAGTTCCCCAAGATCGTCATGAAAATCCCCAAGATCAAAAAAATGCAGCTGAAGAAGGACCAGAACTACCTCTGCGAAAATATAACAATAACAACCAAGGTAATAATAATAGTAGATCTTCTGATTTGCATTATGATGTTACCGTTTCTTTTTCCCTTTTCTCTTTGCAAGACACAATCGTCTTCTGTAAACTCTAAATCAAAGATATATTTTTTCTCTACAAACAACCAAACAAAACACCATAAATAAATAAATAAATAAAGATATCAAAAGAACTCGAAGCATGGACACGTTTCTTATAGTTACTACATTTAGGATTAAATAACCCGAAAATTATTAATTCGCCGTAAAACTTAATTCCATGCTTAAATGAATATGTAAAAATGAAATTAAAGATTAAAAACTATTTCTAAAATTATTGAATTCGGCAGTAATTAATCCGAAAATTGTTAATACGTCGTAAAACTAAACCACCAAACCAAACCGATTAGCAAAGATGGTTAGTGTGGATTAATCTCATTAAACGTATTGATTATGTTAAAACATAGATTATTTTATATTGGGAATAAAATAGAATAAAATTGCTACTGAACTAGTAGCAGATTACGTGTCATGATACAAGCAGACAACAGAAGATATTGTGTTTTGAAAAATTACAGCTTCCATTTGTATATAATCATGTGTTTCTAACTGTTTTCACTTGTAAAGTATTTCGGCTTTCAGTTAATGTCGGGTCATCAAAAGAGAATACGGTTCGTTTCCGGATCTTCCTCTTCTTAGTTAATTCACTTGCATTTCATTTTTTGCTTTATTTTCAGAGTATTTCATTTCGTCACCCAGTAAATAGCGAGTCATCAGGAGAGAATACGCACCGTTTCAGGACCTTTGATATTAAAATTATTACACACGTCATGATGCGTTCGAAAAACCAAAGATATTTTTCTATACAACGATATAATATCATAGAGCAAACTTCTATCTTTTCTCGCTCCCCAGATTAAATGACCCGACATTTTCTGTGTGTGAATAGTTTATTTTGCCGAGAATTAAACCACTTAAAGTGATCTCTGATATTGGAAAATTGTGAATTATTCATATTCTATTCGATTTTAAATTAACGAAGTTATGAATTATTCCGCAGGGAATCACAACGGGCAACCCCCTCTCTGTAGGTATATTTTATTGTTCTCTGTTTAAAAAGACCGAAGTGTTTTGAAGATAACAACCAAGATAATAATAAAAAATATCAGTCTAACAAATGTAAATAATATTATCCTAACTTTTCTACATCCAACGCAGGGCCGAAATTACCTCCGAAACGTTATGAAAATTGCAATAATATTCGACCTGAAAATTCACTCGTACAAAAAGATGCAATCGAAAAATGTCGGAGATTACAACCATCTGAACATAGTGAAACTGACGAAGGAGGTGAGGAAAATAATATAAATAATCCAAATGATACTAACCTACCTTTACACATTTCAACATTTGACAAAGTAAAAGTGACGATAATATGTTCAGACGTATAAAATCCCCTGAGATCACAAAGACGGATGCGTATCTGTAAATTACAATAGAAAATGCAAGCATGAAAATTAATATGGTTAAGCTTGACCATGGAAAAGTAAAGAACTAGTTGTCGATTTACAAGAATTGATTATATAATGTTATAAATTGAATTTAAAAAATTCTTAATGCTGCAATAGTTCAAGTTATAAATTTATTATATTTTTACGAGAATATCTTATCCTTTGCTTTTCCAGTTTTAACAACTAGTCCTTTACTTTTCCATGTTTAAGCTTAACCATATTACTTTTCATGCTCGCATTTTTCTATTGTAATCCATGATTTTTCCAGGCTTCCAATAAATTCACTTGTTCTTTGGTTAATTTCAGTCTTATTTTTCCCCATAAACACATATGTAATAAAAATGTACGGCACTCGTCTGCTTACAATAAAATCCCCCAATTATCTCCTTTTCATGCTTTTATAGTCTCTGTTTCACGTGTTACTTCTCTTCTCGCGACTGTGGGCAGTGAATTGGTAGCAACAGTAGTCGCTGAAGCGATGTGGTTGCGATGGAAACCAGTCATAAAAAGCGTCGCTCACCTCCTTACATATTTTTACGATTTTGAACACTAGAAAATTCATCATAACTTTTGTTTTACTGAACGAAAATTGAAAATTCTTTTTTCACAATATAGCTGAGAATGTAATCTATAAACTGTAATAATTATTTGAAATTTGGTGGACAATTGAGTAAGCGATGAAGCTTTAAAGCAGTTTTAAATGACTAAAACTGACACTTAACCATATATTCAAGCATGGTAGTGTTTGAATGATAACCGATCACTGTGCTGTATTTATTAGTTAAATCCATAGATAAAATAATTGTTGATCGCTAAAGTAAAACTACTGATTGAAATAAGCAGGGTGGAACGTTAAAATTGCTGCCTTAGAAAAAACATGATTCCATTTCCGTTTCATAAAACCCGATTTTCTTTTTTGCTGCAGACTATCTACTAGTTGGCATGTTGTGTACAAATCCTAAGAGCGATAGGAGCATTCTATCATGTATGACACAATGTTTATGTTCTCTACCGATCAAAGTTATGAGAACAGAACCATTGCCAGCATCCTCAAAATGCATCACTGGATTGACACGAATAACATGGACGTGTCTAGGGTGATAAAAACAAAGTGTCCGGTCACGATTATGGTTTTGGTTTGATTTCAAGTGCCACCTCTCATCTTTGAAGTTGGCTTGAGTCAACACCAAAGTGTACCGGGATGTGCTGAAGAGTGTGATGATCCCCTATTGCAATCAGGTAGCTGCTATCAGACCCTGAGTGTGGCAGTAGAACTCGGTGCCAGCCTAAAAATCTGATGAGACCCAGGCTTGGCTTCAGAAGGAATGCTACGACTTTGTAGCCTTCTCTCACTGGCCTTCTCCTCCCCCGACCTGAACCCGCTGGACTACTCCGTTTAGTCATATGTCAAAACAGCACCAACATGACCTCCCACAACATCAAAGTCAGCCTGATCGCCGCCATCTGCTGAGTATTCACCAAGTATTCACCGAGCTCTCGCCGGCGCTTGTGGAAAAGCCATCCTCCAAGGTCCGGATCCGTATCGAGGTTGTAATTGAGGTTTAAGGTTTGAATAGATGCTAGCTCTATCACATAATCAAGCTATCTGAATTCATTTTTTCAATAAGAGTTTTAAAATAAAGCTGTAGTGTTGTTTTCTTTAGGGCGACAAAATTATCGTTCCACCCTGTAGTTTTTCTATACAACGATATAATATTATATGGCGAACTGCTATCTTTTCGCACTTTCCATATTAGATGGTCTGCAATTTTCCTTGGGTGAATAGTTTTGTTTGCTAAGAATTAAACCACTAACACTCTTTTCTTGTATTCGAAAATGTAAAAATATTCATATTCTATTTGATTTTATCTTAACCAGGTTACGAATCATTATGCGGAAAATCACAACTGGTACCCCTTCGTAAGTGCATTTTATTGTTCTCTTTTTAAAAAGACTGAAGTATTGAGAAAATAACAACCAAGATAAAAAAAAACAATATTAATCTAACGAATCCAAATGATATTAACCTAACTTTTCTTGCTTACGTATAGCTCCTGAAATGCACACATCCGAAGTAGGTCCGAAATTACCCCCGAGGAAGCATGGAAATAACCACCCAATTCGACGTGAAAGTTTAAAGGTTTACAGTGATGAAGGTATCTACAAAGGTGAGAAAATGACTCAAATGATAGTAATCTACCTTTTTTAGTTATCGTCGAATTTGTTTCAACGTTCGGCTAATTAAAAGTGACAAGAACATGTTTAGACGTATAAAGCATCATAATATTAACTTTTCTTGCTTACGTATAGATCCTGGACGTCGATCTGTATTTTCCCAAACTGACATGCACACATCCGAAGCAGGTCCGAAATTACCTCATGGAAATAACTACTCTATTCGACGTGAAAGTTTAAAGGTTTACAGTGATGAAGATACCTACAAAGGTGAGAAAATTACCCAAATGATATTAATCTACCTTTTATTGGTTATTGTCGAATTTGTTTCAACGTTCGGCTAAGTAAAAGTGACAAGAACATGTTTAGACGTATGAAGTATCAATCAACAATCGATCACTATGATGTATTTATTAGTTAAATCCAGAAATAAACATGATCCTGATCTGTTTACAAAATTACTAAGACGATCAACAATAACGTTACACAGAGATGGGCTCGACATGTGTTCAACCTACGCCAGTTTTGTGTATTTAAAGTAGAAAAAGGCATCTATGATAGATTCGGCAATTCAAATATATTATTTTTCTATACAACGATGTCATATCATAGAACAACCCTTTCTTGGCTTTTGTCCTTCTTGTTTTGCAAATTAGATGGCCAGACATTTTCTTTTTGTAAGTATTTTATTTTGCTGCGAATTAAAATATTCGAAAATAAGTAAAGGTTAATATTCTATTCCATCTATCATTAACCATATTTGGAAATAAGCAATGACCCAAGACGAATAATTGATTTTATACATATTTTATTTCACTCTCAGGCATTACGTCCAGCAGAGGAGTGATCGACGATATTGGCTTATGGTGGTTCTTATACGTCTCCATTCTGAGACCTCTCCTCCTCGTGAGGAGACCCCTTTCAGATCATTTTCTTTCTTCAACATCTTCAATCCAACTTAACAGTGCTCCAGCAAATCGAATCACGTGACAGACGACATGTCAACTTCCGGTCAGCTGTTAAGATATCTTTCGGTGCAAACTTGACCGGTCACCGAGTTTGACAAGGCTTGATATGTTTTAATAACCTTATCAAAACATAGCTTCACATCTCTTGTTTACTTTCCCAGATAGATAGATAGATAGATAGATAGATAGATAGATAGATAATTTACTCTTCTGCTCGGCCAACTAGATAACACAAAGAAGGGTAAAAATTACAACCGACGGAAACATGAAAATAACAAATAAGTTGAGAAGAGTAGTTGAAATAATCTAAATGATATTAACCAAACATTTTTTTTTTGCTTATCGTCGTTTCTTTCCAGATTTTAACGTTAGGTTAAGTAAAAGTGGCGATGACATGTTCAGACGTATAAAGAGATCGCAAATACGAATGTTAATCTATCAATTATCAATCACTATTCCGTATTTATCACTTAAATTCAGAAATAAAACTGATCTTTATCTGTTTACAAAATTAATAAGACGATCCACAATAACGCAGCGCGGGCTACGGTGTTCGATCTATATCAGTTCTGTATATTTAAAATGAGGAAGGCATTCATGTACCACATTTGATGTGTAATTTCTTATGGTGTGAAATAAACAAAAACGAAGAAATTGAAATGAGAAGAAAATTTACGTAAAAAATTAATTTATTTTTACAAAAAGTTTACCAAAGTAAAACTTATGACGAACGGGGTTTTTTGTTTTTTTACATAGGAATCACCACTTATCAAGGCCAAGAGGCCACTCGAGGATAAGGGTTAAAGTGTGTACAGTAGAAATTGGACAATATAGTAATCGTTAGTAATGGAAATTCGGTAAATTTGTTAGCAAGTGGAACGGCTCATCAAAAACTTGCTTACGTTAGACTTGAACGCAACCATATTGTAGTCAGCTGGAAAGCAGGAAAACGGAAGACAATTCCACAGGCGTGCAGTTCTAAGAGAGAAGCTTTGTTCATGGAATCTAAGTTTAGTTTTAGGTACAGATAACGAGTGGGGGAAATTATTGATAGTGTTTTCAGCTAGACGAGTGTTTCTTGTGAAAGTTTGGCGAAGAGGGACCATAGACTGAAGCTCAGTCGAACACTTTCCATGAAAATAACGATACATCAGAGACAAACTCGCAACATCTCTACTGTGAGATAGAGGTTGCAGGGAAGAGAAAAGGATATCTCCTACGAGGCTACGAAGTCTATTTTGAACTCTATCAAGGCAGGACAAGTCCTTTCTAGCAGCTCCTGCCTAGTTGTGGCAACAGTATTCCATCCTTAGACGTACCTGGCTCTTATATAGATAGAGAATTTCATCAGCTTTGATGTTCCATTTAAGATCAGGAGTAAAGGTCAAGCCCAAAAGCTTGTAAAAACATGAGCCCCCCTCAAGACGAGAGCCATTCATTTCAACTGATGCCAGATGTGGATCAGAACGTTTATGATGTAAAGATAGAAGCTTGGTTTTAGATGCATTAAAGGTAACCAGCCTTCTTTTCCCCATTGTACCACGTGCTCAAGATCAGAGGAGAGAGAATTGGAGAGAACTTTTACTGACTTAGATGTGCTACCATAGATGGTAGTGTCATCAGCATAAATGTCTACAAATGATGTAAGGATGTGGTTTGGAAGATCATTAATGTAGATCAGGAAGGACTCCAGCATTAATACTGTGAGCTTTTGATTTTTGCCAAGCTCTTATGAACCTGTCAGAAAGAAATGATTTAATAATTGAGAAGACATTTCCAGCTATACCATAGCTAGAGATCTTTATGCCATACCCTATCAAAGGCCTTAAATATGTCAAGAGCAATTGCCCTAGAAAGGTAGCCTCCGTCGAGAGATTCGCTAATCCTATGGGATATAACTGTAAGCACAACTGCTGTAGATTTAGCAGAACGGAAACCATATTGTGTGTCACTAAGAAGGTTATTTTTATTGAGATGATTAGTTACTTCTTTATTTAACACAGATTCCAGCAACGTACTCATGACGCACAGGAGACTTATTGGCCTGTACTGAGAGGGGGGTGAGCGATCACCTGAATTCTTAAATACAGGGCATACTGATGATATTTTCCAGGGTGATGGGAAGCAATTCTCCTTAAGACAACGTTTAAACAGTTTTGTAAGTATGGGTGCTAGTTCTGGTTGAATTTTTTTTATTACTTTAATTGGAATACCGCTAGGGCCGATTGCTTACTGGAATCAAGATTTTTTTATTAGCTTGGAACCATCTGTATATCACATAGGGTGTTTTCTGATACAGGAGGAAATATTGGGGGTTGGCGGCCTTGGTCGCAAAGGCTAGAATTAGCTGCAAAGTTCTTGGCAAAGAGTTTGACTTTGATGCTGATGAGATTACCTCAGGTCCATTGATGATAGTTGGGATGGAGCACACGCTTCTGTTCAGGATTCTGTTTGCTATTTGCCAAAACTGGTGGGAACCAAGCCGCTGCTCAGCTACTTTGGACTTGACGGACTGAGCATACAATTCTCTTGCGTTCTTTATTACTTTCTTACAATGGTTGCTGGCAGACCTGAAAGCGGCTTTAGTTTCCATACATCTATTACGTTGGAAGCAATGGAAACAGTGACTTCTGTGCTCAATGGCAGCAGCACATTCTCGAGAGAACCATGATGGCTGTTAGGTTTTTGATGGAACTTTTTCGAGGGTTTGAAACAGTCTATACCTACAATTAACCATTCCGTCAGGTCTGATACTATAGAGGACACATCCTTTTTAAACATGGAACGCAAAGGTAGATCTGATATAAATGTACGGAAGGTATCCCAGTCAGTCATAGTGTATCGATATACTGTACGATGGAGAGGTACGTCTGAAGATTTATTATGTTTCATTTTTATCTTAATTGATACAACAGAGTGGTCAGAAGATCTAAGAGGAGACAGAACAGAAACTGAACATGCTTCAGGGAAAGTTGTGAGAAAAAGGTCTAGCAGACTCGCATACTGGCCGTCATTATCGGGCACATGGGTTGGTTTGTGAACAATCTGAGTGAGGTCATAAGCAATGGAGAAATCATGACAGAACCTCCCCTCATCATCGGTCTTGTTTGAGTGGGTCAACCGTTCCACGTTGTGAACATTGAAGTCTCCACATACGTGAATGTTAGCTGAAGGATAAGCAGATAGGACTTGGTCAATTTTCTCAGATATGCTTTTAAAGATAGTAACTCCACTGTTATGGTGGCGATAGAGAGTAAATATAAATGCAGTACTGTGAGCTGGTGCAACCCGGAAGCACATGTAGGATAAGTTAGGATCTTCTCCGGAGATATCCCTACCACATGGAAAGCTATCTTTAATATAGGCACATATTCCATGCCCATGACGATCTTGGGGGTCAGATTTAGAAGTTAAGTTAGAGTATCCTTTAATTACGAACTCATCTAGGGAAACAGCCTGTCCAGTGCCAGTTTCACTTAAAAATAAAAGGTCAGGTTTAGTCTCCTGTAATTAGGTTTCAACCTCTGGAAGGTTAGAACGTACACCCCTGATGTTGGAGAAGGAAACATGGTAGTGGGGAAGCGTTGGAAGTTGGAGTTCCGGGTTTAATTGTGTATTTTTTATTGAAACTTGTCATGATGGGATTTTGGAATTCGTGGACTAAGTCGTCAGACTTGCTTAGAGCAGGACAGAGAGGGGAAACTAAGAGAGAAAAAAACAGGAAATTTTTTATATATATATATATAGAACATGATAAGGTAAAGCCGTAACAATTACCCACTAGTATGGCATCGAGAGGCCCCACCAGAGACTACTGAATGGTCCAGAATCTATTCATCAAATGGCAATACAGCAGCCCCAGTACTTTGCACCTGCTGATAGGACAGCCTCCTTAGTGGTTAATCCATGGTTCGGGTCCCTGTTTATCAGGCGGATAACGTCAGCCCAGATAAAACGTTTACCTCCAGCACCCTTACTTGTGACATGGCTACAAGGATAGACATAGAAACAGAAAATTTCCGCCACCTCTGACAACTGTTCGTGCAAAATATTGCCAACCTAGAAAACAGCTTTATCTTCTCCCTTTGTCAGAAACATCACTCATTAAAAAATGAGGACTGAGGGGCAAATAAAGAGAAGCGAGAGTAACGGGAGCTGCCGATAACGCATCCACAATACGTTTTCTACTCTCCATAAAAATTTTTTTAAGTATTGTACTTAATAAAAGTCCAACTAGCGTGTTTAAGGGAAAGTATTGTGATAGATTCCCCTCCTACGAACTATAAATGAATACAATTTCCTAATCTATTTTTGCAATCACCAACATTTATGGACGAGAAAACGCTAGCATTAAATAAAACAATCAGAAAAGAAATATATAAATTAAATACTGAAATAAAATGTAGTTAATTGATATTTGAATCTAAAGATAAAAAGATTGATATAGAATTCACTTATCTAGAAAAAAGGAATTTCGTCTCCAGAATGCAGACTGTTGAAAAGAATTTTAGCTTTAAAAACATCAGCGTTCCAAAGATTTTTTTTAATTAACCGTTAAAAGAAAAGCATGATCATATTTTGGACTAATGATGATTTAAGCATGATCATATTCTGGACTAATGATTTTTTAAGGAACTTGCGATATAAAAGAAAAGCGAGGAGGGGTCTTCCGAAAGTCATCTGTTGACGTTATAAGTAATTGAGAGATAAAATGAAAGCAGGATTGAGGGGTGAGGTCTAAAAAGAAAATATAATGGTTACGTTTGTGCTATCTTTAAGATCGACTTGGTAGATAAATAAACATTTATAGACGTGACAGATAGATAAATAAACATTTGTAGACGTGACAGACAGAAATAATATTACAACATGCACACAACAAAAGCAAGTAAAGCATATTCTCTTAAAGTTCGATCTATGTCCTTTCTTAAAGACGAACACTTCGACCGAACTATAAACAACCAGTGTTTTTGTGTATTCCATCTATATTTATTTTTTAATTATTTTTATTTTTATTTTTATTTTTCATGTAATTCCCTGTGTAATTACCTACACTACTCGGATACTTTATACCCCATCTGAATCAAACAACAATAAATGTTTTGTTTTTTTTGCTTGTTTATTTGACGGTCACTTCTTATAAAGGTCTGGGGACCACTCTAGGGTAAGTTTTAAGTGTTACGTAGATGAGACAACATGATCAGTGATGGTGGAACGATAGATTATTTAAGAGGAATGCAAATTTACACTAGATTTGAAAATAGCCATGTTATAGTGAGCCGGGAAACAGCCACACGGTAAAATGTTCCAGAGACTGACAATTCTAGTAAAGAAACTCTGCTCATGGAACTTTTGTTTAGTTTTAAGCACAGTCAGGGAATGAGATGTTGTTGACAGTTATTATAGCTGAACACGTATTGCAAACATTTTATATGGAGGAAGTGCAAATGTGTCATCCTATTAGGCTTTCTATAAACTTAATTGTGGATTATACATTTCATAATATTTAATTGCTACCAAATTATTTTAAAATAACCAAACATTATATAATTAAATTCTTGAAATTCGCCTAACTTTATGAGAAAACATGCAAGGAGTCATTAAAAACCAAACTAATTTATATAATAATACGCTAAAGTATTTCATCTATGGAGATGAATATATGGACATACGATATAACCAATCGAAATCACTTTTACTTAAGATGTTGGCGACCTTCAGATGATATCAACCTTTTTTCACAAGTGGATTAAGTTGGCAATTGGCGCATAAACGCCGGTAAATATTGTCAAAAACAAATCGAGAAGTGAGGCTTACTGGTCATCAGAATCCATGAGTTTGGCCATAGATGGAATGGTTTATGAAAAAAAATTAAGATTTCCTTACTGTGTCAAGCTGGGGCTGTGTATCTCTGGAAACGAAGCCAACTTCTCTATTGGAAATTAAAGTCTCCTAAATATATGGATTTGAGCGCTTAGGTATACTTTGGTTGCTGCATTTATATTATCGAAGACGTAGTCGAGTAGAGTGCAGTTTTAGATTGAAAGAGGACGGTAGGGGAAATGTATAATTAACTCACGCTATGTTGCAAGGTCAGTCTTTAAGCATAAAAATATCCTTGCATAAAATATCCTAGCATAAAATATCCTAGCATAAAATATCTTAGCATAAAATATCTTAGCATAATATATCCTAGCATAAAATATCTTAGCATAAAATATCCTAGCATAAAATATCCTAGCATAAAATATTCTAGCATAATATATCTTAGCATAAAATATCTTAGCATAATATATCTTAGCATAAAATATCCTAGCATAAAATATCTTAGCATAAAATATCTTAGCATAATATATCCTAGCATAAAATATCTTAGCATAAAATATCCTAGCATAAAATATCTTAGCATAAAATATCCTAGCATAAAATATCCTAGCATAAAATATCCTAGCATAAAATATCTTAGCATAATATATCTTAGTATAAAATATCTTAGCATAAAATATCTTAGCATAATATATCTTAGCATAAAATATCCTAGCATAAAATATCCTAGCATAAAATATCCTAGCATAAAATATCCTAGCATAAAATATCTTAGCATAATATATCTTAGCATAAAATATCTTAGCATAATATATCTTAGCATAAAATATCTTAGCATAAAATATCTTAACATAATATATCTTAGCATAAAATATCCTAGCATAAAATATCCTAGCATAAAATATCCTAGCATAAAATATCTTAGCATAAATTATCTTAGCATAAAATATCTTAGCATAATATATCTTAGCATAAAATATCCTAGCATAAAATATCCTAGCATAAAATATCCTAGCATAAAATATCTTAGCATAAAATATCTTAGCATAATATATCTTAGCATAAAATATCCTAGCATAAAATATCTTAGCATAAAATATCCTAGCATAAAATATCCTAGCATAAAATATCCTAGCATAAAATATCTTAGCATAATATATCTTAGCATAAAATATCTTAGCATAATATATCTTAGCATAAAATATCTTAGCATAAAATATCTTAGCATAATATATCTTAGCATAAAATATCCTAGCATAAAATATCCTAGCATAAAATATCTTAGCATAAAATATCTTAGCATAAAATATCTTAGCATAATATATCTTAGCATAAAATATCCTAGCATAAAATATCTTAGCATAAAATATCCTAGCATAAAATATCCTAGCATAAAATATCTTAGCATAAAATATCCTAGCATAAAATATCTTAGCATAATATATCTTAGCATAAAATATCCTAGCATAAAATATCTTAGCATAATATATCTTAGCATAAAATATCTTAGCATAAAATATCCTAGCATAAAATATCCTAGCATAAAATATCCTAGCATAAAATATCCTAGCATAAAATATCCTAGCATAAAATATCTTAGCATAATATATCTTAGCATAAAATATCTTAGCATAAAATATCTTAGCATAAAATATCTTAGCATGAAATATGCTAGCATAAAAATATCCTAGCATAAAATATCCTAGCATAAAAATATCCTAGTATAAAATATCTTAGCATAAAATATCCTAGCATAAAATATCTTAGCATAATATATCTTAGCATAAAATATCTTAGCATAAAATATCTTAGCATAAAATATCTTAGCATAAAATATCCTAGCATAAAATATCCTAGCATAAAATATCCTAGCATAAAATATCCTAGCATAAAATATCCTAGCATAAAATATCTTAGCATAATATATCTTAGCATAAAATATCCTAGCATAAAATATCCTAGCATAAAATATCCTAGCATAAAATATCCTAGCATAAAATATCCTAGCATAAAATATCTTAGCATAAAATATCTTAGCATAATATATCTTAGCATAAAATATCTTAGCATAAAATATCTTAGCATAAAATATCCTAGCATAAAATATCTTAGCATAAAATATCCTAGCATAAAAATATCCTAGCATAAAATATCCTAGCATAAAAATATCCTAGTATAAAATATCTTAGCATAAAATATCCTAGCATAAAATATCTTAGCATAATATATCTTAGCATAAAATATCTTAGCATAAAATATCTTAGCATAAAATATCTTAGCATAAAATATCCTAGCATAAAATATCCTAGCATAAAATATCCTAGCATAAAATATCCTAGCATAAAATATCTTAGCATAAAATATCTTAGCATAAAATATCCTAGCATAAAAATATCCTAGCATAAAATATCCTAGCATAAAATATCCTAGCATAAAATATCTTAGCATAATATATCTTAGCATAAAATATCCTAGCATAAAATATATTAGCATAAAATATCTTAGCATAAAATATCCTAGCATAAAATATCCTAGCATAAAATATCCTAGCATAAAATATCCTAGCATAAAATATCCTAGCATAAAATATCCTAGCATAAAATATCTTAGCATAATATATCTTAGCATAAAATATCTTAGCATAAAATATCTTAGCATAAAATATCTTAGCATAAAATATCCTAGCATAAAAATATCCTAGCATAAAATATCTTAGCATAAAATATCTTAGCATAAAATATCTTAGCATAAAATATCCTAGCATAAAAATATCCTAGCATAAAATATCCTAGCATAAAATATCCTAGCATAAAATATCTTAGCATAATATATCTTAGCATAAAATATCCTAGCATAAAATATCTTAGCATAAAATATCTTAGCATAAAATATCTTAGCATAAAATATCCTAGTATAAAAAAACAATTAGAAGAGGGTTGAAATGCTTTGCTTGGGTCCTAACCTGTCCTGGACACTTATTTCATTACCATATAAAACTTATATAGGTTTTGACGCAGCTAGGTAGTGATATCGGTGTAATAATAAATGTTCCTTTAAATGAAAATTAATCTTATAGTTCGGATTTTTTAGATGAGGATTATTTCATTTGTATTAGTAGGATAATACGCAATTACATGTATCTGTCCAATTTCGATAGGAAAATTGCCATTTTAAAAAAGATGTACCCTAAGAAGGTCAGAGATTACAACGATTGGAATATTATGAAAATTACAACCACGACAGAATAGAGGTCTTACTAATCTAAATAATATTAACATAATTTTGTTTCTTTATACCTACGTTTCCAAGCTGTAACTGATTGTCTTCAAGTTTGCAATGGTGTAGTCGAAGAAGATCCAAAATTACTCCGAGTGAAACATTATGAAAATACCAAACAAGGTAAGAATAGTAGTTTTACTCCAAATGATATTAAGCAAACTTTTTGTTTATCGTCGTATGTTTACAGATTTTAACGTTCGATTAAATAAAAGTGACGATGACAAGTTCATTCGTATGGAATTCAGTTACTGATATCGCAAACACAGATGTAAATATATCGACGATAGATCACCATGGTATATTTATTAGTTAAATTCATTCTTGTATATATATTTGGGATCATTGGAGATAAAGTATATGTTCACATGAAAATACCAAAGTCCAAAAAGATATACCCGAAGATTAGAAATAACACCGGTCAAGCTATTGTAAAAATAACAACCAAATGAAAATAGTCGTCTAACTAATCTAAATTATATTATAATACAAAATTACATATATGAGGTTTTAAGGGAGTTCAAGAAGAGATTCCATCGAAAAAGGCCAGTACTCTTTAAATCTGGTCAGTGGCATTTCCACCAAGACAATGCACCAGTCCACGACTCCATCCTTGTACCACACTATTAGACCAAGATTTATATCAAAACAGTTCCTCGTCTTTCCTATAGTCTAGACCTTGTTCGCTGTGACTTAGTCAATCCCTAAACTCAAGGAAAACCTTAAAGGCTGTCGTTATGAGAATTGAGGAGATAAAAGAGACTGTGTCGTGGGTCATTGACACGTTCATACAATAGGACTTTCATGAGGCCTTCCAAAAATTGTTGGAACAGTACAACAAGTGCATTGCAGCTGAAGGAGATAACTTTGAAGGGGACTAGAGTTTCATGTGTGTACTATTAATACATGTGGCCATACAAAAAAGTCCGAAAATTTATTGAAAGCACGTCGTATAATGACGTATAGATAATGATGATATCAAAAAGACATTTTTTTTTTTTTTTTTTTTTTTTTAATTCAATTTTCACCCCAAACAAGGCACAGTGCCACTTTGAAGCAGGGGGCTACTATTAGGGAATTAATTAGCGGGGTCATTATGAAGGGAGAAGAGTAGAAAGATGTTTGTTAACATTACACTTGAACTTCTGCATATCATTGCAGTTGTGAAAGCAGAATCCCGGAAGGGAGTTCCAAAGACCCGCAGTTCTGGGGAAGAAACTATTGGAGTAAAAGGCTTTCTTGCACCTAGGGATCTCCACTGTAAAGGGATGAGACTTAGTAGCTTGTCGGGTTTGTCGGGGGTAGTTACGTCGGGGAGGTACAAGTGTTTGCAGTTCGTCAGAGCATTCACCATTAAAGTATTTGTAGAACAGGCAGAGGGATGCAACATCTCGTCGATGGGACAGAGGTTGAAGCCCAGATGACAGTTCAGGACCTATCAGGTTTGCGACTCTTTTTTGAACCCTGTCCAGGAGCGAGAGACAAGCAGCAGATGCACCAGCCCAGATGTGACAACAGTACTCCATACATGGGCGAATGGTTGCCTTATAGAGGTATAGGATACTGGCAGGCGTAAGTAGTTTTCTAGCACGGTAGAGGGAGCCAACCTTCCTTGCAGCAGCCTTGGCAATGCTCTCAATGTATCTATTCCAGTTCATATTCCCTGTAAACGTTAGGCCGAGGAGTTTAAAAGAAGTACTTTCAGGCAATGTGTTCTTGGCCATTGCTATTGGTGGTAGAGAAGGTTTCTTGTAGTTATTGAAGGAAACAAGCTTAGTCTTAGCAGCATTGAATGAGACCAACCATTTTTGTCCCCATTCCACTACGGATTGGAGGTCATCCTCTAGTGTTTCTGCCATTTTCTTGGATATGTGTTCATTTGTTTTCCCCTCATATCTGTTATAGAGAGTGGTGTCATCGGCAAATATACCCATCTCCGAAACAATATTATCAGGGAGGTCGTTTATAAATATCAGGAACAATAGAGGTCCAAGGATAGACCCCTGAGGCACTCCCGCATTTATGTCATATTGTTTGGATGTACGTCCGTCGAGGACAACTTTGATTTTTCTATTACTTAAGAAGGATTTAATTACGTTATGAATTCTTCCAGTGATTCCATATGATCTAATTTTCTTTAGAAGACCATCGTGCCATACCCTGTCAAAAGCCTTAGATATATCAAGGGCCACCGCTCTACCCTCCCCTGTTTTATCCAATGAACGGTATATACGTTCAGAAACTACAGTTAAGATATCTGCTGTTGAACGGGCTTGCCTGAATCCATATTGTTTGTCAGTCAAGAGTTTAGCAGCTGTTAGGTGCTGGACTAGGGCTTTATTAACTAAGGACTCAAATATTTTGGCGAAAAGCGGGAGGAGGCTAATGGGGCGATAATTTAGTGGGTCAGTTCTTTCACCAGAATTCTTGAAGACTGGTACCACAGAGGCGGTTTTCCAGCAGTCGGGAAAACAAGATTCGTTAAGGCATTTATTGTAAAGTTTGGACAGAACTGGAGCAACCTCGGCAGAGCATTTTTTTAATAGCACAGCCGGGATGAGATCTGGTCCACATGCTTTAGAGGTGTCTAGGTTTTTTATAATAGCATGTACCTGAGAAGGGGTGATTTTCAAGTCGTCAAGTGTGGCGTCTGTTCGCAGAGGAAAATCAGGGAGTGAGTGGTGTACCGAGTTCAGTGTGGAGTTTGAGGCAAACCGACTGGCAAGCAGATTAGCCTTGTCAGTTGCCGTGCAAGCAACCTCATGATTGTTTGTTAGTGGGGGAATAATTGACTGTCCATTATTAACTACGCTGTTGTAGATTTTCCAAAAATCCCGGGTTCCTAATTTCTGTGCTTCGATGCGCTTTCTGGTGGTTTCAGAGTAATCTGACTTAGCTGTGTCTATCACTCTCTTACAATTATTTCTAGCTTCTATAAACTTCTGTTTATTTGAGCTGGACTTATGTCGGTTGAATCTGCGGAACGCATGCTGCCTTTGACAAATGGCAGCTGCACAAGCAGAAGTAAACCATTGGGGGGAGTGGGGCTTGCTATAGTATTTCCGTGCGGGAACATGTGCTTCAATAGCAGTTTTGATCCATTCAGTTGTCTCATTTGCACACTGTTCCGCTGGAAGTGTAAAGATATTTTGCCATGGGGCATCTCTGATGAGCTCCCTGATGGCTTCCCAATCAGCCTTTTTGTAATACCTCGTTGTTTTGAGTAGTGGGTCTTCAGTTTTAGGGCGAGAATTTAGGCTGATTTCTACCATTATCACAGCGTGATCAGCATTCCCGAGTGGGCTATGGGCATTTGTTGTACAGTCATTGGGAACTGTTGTCAGAAAGAGATCTAGAAGTGAGGCATGTTGATCGTGCTGGTCTGGGAAACGTGTCGGAAATGTAACCATCTGAGATAGGGAATGAGATATAGAGAAGCTATATGTGGCGCTACCAGCTACGTCTGTGTGATTTGAGAATCCTAGCCAGTTACTGTGGTGGACATTGAAGTCACCAAATACATGTATTTGTGCGCTAGTATCGAGGGAGAGTGCTATATCTATGCTGTCTGAGACTTTGTTTATTAGGGTACAGTCTTGGTTTGAGGGAGAGCGGTAGAGAAAATATAAGTAGCTAATATTGTGTTGCATATTTAGTCTGAAGCACATAAAGGCCTGGCCCTCTGATTCTAGTTTTATTTCTCTAGTTAGGGGGAGGGTGTTTCGAATATAGACTCCAAGTCCATGCATATGTCTGTCCGAGTCCTTACGGTAGAGTGGGAGATAACCAGGCATGTTAAAGTGGTTAGAGGGTATGGAGGAGTGGAGGTTAGTTTCACTTAATGCTAAGATATCCGGGGTGTTTACAAGGAGAAATGACTCAACATCATCTAAGTTAGTTCTAAGCCCGCGGATATTAGTAAATGCAAGCCTCAAGGGAGGAGGCAGGTTGGTTTTCTTTGAGTTTGGTCCTGGTTTAAACGTAACTTTTGCTTGAGCTGTCATTTCATTTTATTTTATTTAAAAGTTTCAGTTAGGGTGGATGAGTGAGGGGGTGCTGGACAAGTAGTTGTGCAGAATACCAGACATGCAATACAAGTAGACCATCAGCTGTCCTCACCCACAGGATTGTGGCCTCAGGAAAGCCCACCGGGGATGAGTGCAGGGTCCCTTTCCATGCGCGACATGGCACTACAAACATCCCGATATTTTACAACTGTTGATGGAGCAGCCGCTCTAAGCGCTACCAAAGAGTTAGGGCTCCTGTACTATCAGTCGGAAACAGCAGCCAGGAACTGTCAATCCGGTACCCTCAATCCATTAGGCAAAGCCAGCCCAGTCCAACTGCACTGACATATATGGCACTGAAGCACCCCACTGTGTCCAGTTTAGGGGGATGGGATGTGGCAGGAGTGGGGAAAAGCGGCGTTCATTACCCTAGTCAGGAAACAAGGTCAACCACTGGGTGATTCAAGCGAGTCCCTGTGATAGTACCTCTACGCCTGGCCAATAGGCAAAGAAGGAGTATGAAAGCCGAGCGATAGACAGAGTCTATCTCCTCCTTAAGCAGTTTAGGTTTGCCAACCGGTGATTTGTTTGAGTCACCAGCTCTAGGAAGGTTGTCGTCCAGGACTGAAGAGACCTCCCTCCCCTAGGTTTAGTTTCAGAGTTTTCCTTCTCCTAGACGGATGGCCTGGGAAGACCTACGGGTCCATCAGCTCCGAGGGGGTTCGCCCCGCGCCTGGGTCCTAATCCAGGTATTTCTGCGACCCCGCATGGGTAGTTAATATTTATTGGTTATTTAGGTTAATATCTCCTGGAAAAATCGGGCATTTAGGTTAGCTTCTACAGAAGATTTTCACTCCTCAAGTGTGGTTTAAAAAGGGCATTATTATGCTGTCCATTTTCATTTATACTGAGAGAGGGCATACGTAAAAATTCATGCAGTGGAAGCAGTTAAATTTGCTACAGTATTGGATCGAGAGAGTCGAGTTGATGTATGGTTAGATATAGTTTTGTAAGTTTAGCAATATATGGTTAGATATGGTTTAGTAGGTTTAGGAATGTATGGTTAGATATGGTTTAGTAGGTTTAGGAATTAGGATAAAGTGCTAGAGTATGATCTACTTTCTATTAGAAATTCTGATTTGGTGCCCAAACCGGACATTTAGTAAGACTGAAAGATTAGATATGCTCAGTATAGAGACAAGAGAACATTTGATATGGAGTACAGTTATACCTGATAGATATAGGTTATTGCATATTCTGTAAGTATAGTAAAAGTATAGATGGATGGATAAGTAGTATTGTATACGAATGCATGGAATTTTAGACAATTTGAGTAAGTTGCCTTTAGACTACAACTAAGGAGAATGACTTCGCTTTTCTCTTAATATCCGGAAGTTTTTATTTCAATGAGTACCGGTTTAGTTTGTGTAATAATTATTGCAATACTATCTCTTAATAAAGAGATATTAACGGTTACTGTTCATTATAGATTACTTTAAGTCAATGTATTGGACTAAGGCTAGTAAGTATTTACTTAGAAGCTTGGTTATGGGTTGGGAGCTATAATCGGGAGCATGCCTAGGAAATTGTAGGTGTTAATGGGTATCGATTTGCGAGTTTGTTAAGGTCAAGGGCGGAGAGCAAGGACCCATCTAAGTTACGTGAGACGGATTTGTTTAGTGTCAACTTAGGAAGTAGAGCAGATTTGATTTGTTAGTTATCAGGAGAAAGAGAATTTAAGTAAAAAATAATAAGGTTTGTCATGCAAAACAGACAAGGCAGTCATCTTGGAGGTAAAGTATCTATAGGCGGTACTTGCTTAGTATACAAGCAGCAGTATTTTGTAGTTTGGAGAGGAATTTTAGGTACAATAGTTTCATGACTTATTGCAAAAGTCCGTAGTCAAGGTGAGGGACGATGTACTTCTAATATTGAAACTGGGTTTATCTAATTTTAAAAGTAGTTGACTAGAGTGTTATTAGGTGTTCTACTTTGCTTAGGGATATAATAAAGATTTAAGGTAATATTCAGGGTGATATAAGCAGTTTCATGAGGATTGGATATATGATCACTGGATGTTGAACTGCTCAGGAGGATTCTTGTATCAATTAAGAAGGATGTCTTGGTGATATAAGATTTGAGAAATTAAGAGTCTGGGGATACAGAGAGCTTTGAGCCGATGAGGATTCAGTATAGGCGATTGTATATAGGTAACAAAGGTGGTTTAGTTTAGTACGCACGTATTGTACATATTAAGTTCAATCCTCTAACGCAAAGGAAAATCCGTTTGCATTCCGGTTTGCAATTTTGTCAAAAGGGGAAATTTAAAAACAGCTTATCTAATTGTTGATGATATCAGTTTATAGACAATAGTACAGACTGATAAATTGTTGTGTAAGGCATAAGAGCCCCTCATCTTCAGATGAGATGATGGATCACGAGCAAAAGTTCGGAGCAGGGATCCGGAAAGGAAATGGACGTGTAAAAGCAAGGGGGGGGGTCACTGATGTTTATAACTTTTTATTTTTTTTTCTTAAAAAAAAAAAAAAAAAAAAAAAAAAAATTATTTTTTTTTTTCGATGGCTGATTATATTAAGTATCGTACTTAAATAAAGTTTTCATGTCCTCTAAATAACTTAGCATAATTTCTTTTTTTACCGAGTTTGTCTTTACTATAGCATTGACTTATTAATTAAGTGACATGGCATTGTAAGCGGCGAAATAGTCTATTTAAGTGAAGAAAAGTTATCGGTTACAATATGCCTGAAAATGGAAAGAATATTAGCTTTAAATTATATGCGAACAGTTAGGAATTTTTACTTAGCTTTGGGTTTTTTTTCTTGGATACTCGAGGCTAAAAAGCATGGTGGTCGTTTGTTTCACTTGGCCTCATACGGTCAAATGGCACTTGTGGTACCAAGATGCTATCTAATTAGGGAGACGGTGTGGGCTGATTTAGAGGGAGGGGGGGTCACTTAGTGAAAAGTGTTCCAGTTGGCGGCGCGACATATTTCTTTACATGTGTATCGTTTTTAGAGGTATTAATGTTAACAATTGAATACACGTTTCAAACAAATATGATGGAAATAAAATATTAATAGATATAACGTAAAAGTAATGACATACATAACGTACAAGGTGAAAAGCGGAAAAAACTGAAAAGGAAATGTGCAGTTGAAAAGTACAGCTTTAGGAAAGAATTTAAATAATAAACTTACGGTGCGTAAGGATTCGTTGAAATAAGTTTTAACCGTCGTGAAGGAAAACCATCAATAAATTGAGAATCATAGAGTTTTAGGTTTAATTCAATAAATCTAATTATTTATGGGTTTTTTTTTTTTAATATATGCAATAATTGAACATGCAATAAGTCTGGATTTATAACACGGTGGAAATGATATTTAAATAAGGTTTTCATGTCCTCTAAATAACTTAGCATAATTTCTTTTTTTACCGAGTTTGTCTTTACTATAGCATTGACTTATTAATTAAGTGACATGGCATTGTAAGCGGCGAAATAGTCTATTTAAGTGAAGAAAAGTTATCGGTTACAATATGCCTGAAAATGGAAAGAATATTAGCTTTAAATTATATGCGAACAGTTAGGAATTTTTACTTAGCTTTGGGTTTTTTTTCTTGGATACTCGAGGCTAAAAAGCATGGTGGTCGTTTGTTTCACTTGGCCTCATACGGTCAAATGGCACTTGTGGTACCAAGATGCTATCTAATTAGGGAGACGGTGTGGGCTGATTTAGAGGGAGGGGGGGTCACTTAGTGAAAAGTGTTCCAGTTGGCGGCGCGACATATTTCTTTACATGTGTATCGTTTTTAGAGGTATTAATGTTAACAATTGAATACACGTTTCAAACAAATATGATGGAAATAAAATATTAATAGATATAACGTAAAAGTAATGACATACATAACGTACAAGGTGAAAAGCGGAAAAAACTGAAAAGGAAATGTGCAGTTGAAAAGTACAGCTTTAGGAAAGAATTTAAATAATAAACTTACGGTGCTAAGGATTCGTTGAAATAAGTTTTAACCGTCGTGAAGGAAAACCATCAATAAATTGAGAATCATAGAGTTTTAGGTTTAATTCAATAAATCTAATTATTTATGGGTTTTTTTTTAATATATGCAATAATTGAACATGCAATAAGTCTGGATTTATAACACGGTGGAAATGATATTTAAATAAGGTTTTCATGTCCTCTAAATAACTTAGCATAATTTCTTTTTTTACCGAGTTTGTCTTTACTATAGCATTGACTTATTAATTAAGTGACATGGCATTGTAAGCGGCGAAATAGTCTATTTAAGTGAAGAAAAGTTATCGGTTACAATATGCCTGAAAATGGAAAGAATATTAGCTTTAAATTATATGCGAACAGTTAGGAATTTTTACTTAGCTTTGGGTTTTTTTTCTTGGATACTCGAGGCTAAAAAGCATGGTGGTCGTTTGTTTCACTTGGCCTCATACGGTCAAATGGCACTTGTGGTACCAAGATGCTATCTAATTAGGGAGACGGTGTGGGCTGATTTAGAGGGAGGGGGGGTCACTTAGTGAAAAGTGTTCCAGTTGGCGGCGCGACATATTTCTTTACATGTGTATCGTTTTTAGAGGTATTAATGTTAACAATTGAATACACGTTTCAAACAAATATGATGGAAATAAAATATTAATAGATATAACGTAAAAGTAATGACATACATAACGTACAAGGTGAAAAGCGGAAAAAACTGAAAAGGAAATGTGCAGTTGAAAAGTACAGCTTTAGGAAAGAATTTAAATAATAAACTTACGGTGCGTAAGGATTCGTTGAAATAAGTTTTAACCGTCGTGAAGGAAAACCATCAATAAATTGAGAATCATAGAGTTTTAGGTTTAATTCAATAAATCTAATTATTTATGGTTTTTTTTTTAATATATGCAATAATTGAACATGCAATAAGTCTGGATTTATAACACGGTGGAAATGATATTTAAATAAGGTTTTCATGTCCTCTAAATAACTTAGCATAATTTCTTTTTTTACCGAGTTTGTCTTTACTATAGCATTGACTTATTAATTAAGTGACATGGCATTGTAACCGGCGAAATAGTCTATTTAAGTGAAGAAAAGTTATCGGTTACAATATGCCTGAAAATGGAAAGAATATTAGCTTTAAATTATATGCGAACAGTTAGGAATTTTTACTTAGCTTTGGGTTTTTTTTCTTGGATACTCGAGGCTAAAAAGCATGGTGGTCGTTTGTTTCACTTGGCCTCATACGGTCAAATGGCACTTGTGGTACCAAGATGCTATCTAATTAGGGAGATGGTGTGGGCTGATTTAGAGGGAGGGGGGGTCACTTAGTGAAAAGTGTTCCAGTTGGCGGCGCGACATATTTCTTTACATGTGTATCGTTTTTAGAGGTATTAATGTTAACAATTGAATACACGTTTCAAACAAATATGATGGAAATAAAATATTAATAGATATAACGTAAAAGTAATGACATACATAACGTACAAGGTGAAAAGCAGAAAAAACTGAAAAGGAAATGTGCAGTTGAAAAGTACAGCTTTATGAAAGAATTTAAATAATAAACTTACGGTGCGTAAGGATTCGTTGAAATAAGTTTTAACCGTCGTGAAGGAAAACCATCAATAAATTGAGAATCATAGAGTTTTAGGTTTAATTCAATAAATCTAATTATTTATGGGTTTTTTTTTTTAATATATGCAATAATTGAACATGCAATAAGTCTGGATTTATAACACGGTGGAAATGATATTTAAATAAGGTTTTCATGTCCTCTAAATAACTTAGCATAATTTCTTTTTTTACCGAGTTTGTCTTTACTATAGCATTGACTTATTAATTAAGTGACATGGCATTGTAAGCGGCGAAATAGTCTATTTAAGTGAAGAAAAGTTATCGGTTACAATATGCCTGAAAATGGAAAGAATATTAGCTTTAAATTATATGCGAACAGTTAGGAATTTTTACTTAGCTTTGGGTTTTTTTTCTTGGATACTCGAGGCTAAAAAGCATGGTGGTCGTTTGTTTCACTTGGCCTCATACGGTCAAATGGCACTTGTGGTACCAAGATGCTATCTAATTAGGGAGACGGTGTGGGCTGATTTAGAGGGAGGGGGGGTCACTTAGTGAAAAGTGTTCCAGTTGGCGGCGCGACATATTTCTTTACATGTGTATCGTTTTTAGAGGTATTAATGTTAACAATTGAATACACGTTTCAAACAAATATGATGGAAATAAAATATTAATAGATATAACGTAAAAGTAATGACATACATAACGTACAAGGTGAAAAGCGGAAAAAACTGAAAAGGAAATGTGCAGTTGAAAAGTACAGCTTTAGGAAAGAATTTAAATAATAAACTTACGGTGCGTAAGGATTCGTTGAAATAAGTTTTAACCGTCGTGAAGGAAAACCATCAATAAATTGAGAATCATAGAGTTTTAGGTTTAATTCAATAAATCTAATTATTTATGGGTTTTTTTTTTAATATATGCAATAATTGAACATGCAATAAGTCTGGATTTATAACACGGTGGAAATGATATTTAAATAAGGTTTTCATGTCCTCTAAATAACTTAGCATAATTTCTTTTTTTACCGAGTTTGTATTTACTATAGCATTGACTTATTAATTAAGTGACATGGCATTGTAAGCGGCGAAATAGTCTATTTAAGTGAAGAAAAGTTATCGGTTACAATATGCCTGAAAATGGAAAGAATATTAGCTTTAAATTATATGCGAACAGTTAGGAATTTTTACTTAGCTTTGGGTTTTTTTTCTTGGATACTCGAGGCTAAAAAGCATGGTGGTCGTTTGTTTCACTTGGCCTCATACGGTCAAATGGCACTTGTGGTACCAAGATGCTATCTAATTAGGGAGACGGTGTGGGCTGATTTAGAGGGAGGGGGGGTCACTTAGTGAAAAGTGTTCCAGTTGGCGGCGCGACATATTTCTTTACATGTGTATCGTTTTTAGAGGTATTAATGTTAACAATTGAATACACGTTTCAAACAAATATGATGGAAATAAAATATTAATAGATATAACGTAAAAGTAATGACATACATAACGTACAAGGTGAAAAGCGGAAAAAACTGAAAAGGAAATGTGCAGTTGAAAAGTACAGCTTTAGGAAAGAATTTAAATAATAAACTTACGGTGCGTAAGGATTCGTTGAAATAAGTTTTAACCGTCGTGAAGGAAAACCATCAATAAATTGAGAATCATAGAGTTTTAGGTTTAATTCAATAAATCTAATTATTTATGGGTTTTTTTTTTAATATATGCAATAATTGAACATGCAATAAGTCTGGATTTATAACACGGTGGAAATGATATTTAAATAAGGTTTTCATGTCCTCTAAATAACTTAGCATAATTTCTTTTTTTACCGAGTTTGTATTTACTATAGCATTGACTTATTAATTAAGTGACATGGCATTGTAAGCGGCGAAATAGTCTATTTAAGTGAAGAAAAGTTATCGGTTACAATATGCCTGAAAATGGAAAGAATATTAGCTTTAAATTATATGCGAACAGTTAGGAATTTTTACTTAGCTTTGGGTTTTTTTTCTTGGATACTCGAGGCTAAAAAGCATGGTGGTCGTTTGTTTCACTTGGCCTCATACGGTCAAATGGCACTTGTGGTACCAAGATGCTATCTAATTAGGGAGACGGTGTGGGCTGATTTAGAGGGAGGGGGGGTCACTTAGTGAAAAGTGTTCCAGTTGGCGGCGCGACATATTTCTTTACATGTGTATCGTTTTTAGAGGTATTAATGTTAACAATTGAATACACGTTTCAAACAAATATGATGGAAATAAAATATTAATAGATATAACGTAAAAGTAATGACATACATAACGTACAAGGTGAAAAGCGGAAAAAACTGAAAAGGAAATGTGCAGTTGAAAAGTACAGCTTTAGGAAAGAATTTAAATAATAAACTTACGGTGCGTAAGGATTCGTTGAAATAAGTTTTAACCGTCGTGAAGGAAAACCATCAATAAATTGAGAATCATAGAGTTTTAGGTTTAATTCAATAAATCTAATTATTTATGGGTTTTTTTTTTAATATATGCAATAATTGAACATGCAATAAGTCTGGATTTATAACACGGTGGAAATGATATTTAAATAAGGTTTTCATGTCCTCTAAATAACTTAGCATAATTTCTTTTTTTACCGAGTTTGTCTTTACTATAGCATTGACTTATTAATTAAGTGACATGGCATTGTAAGCGGCGAAATAGTCTATTTAAGTGAAGAAAAGTTATCGGTTACAATATGCCTGAAAATGGAAAGAATATTAGCTTTAAATTATATGCGAACAGTTAGGAATTTTTACTTAGCTTTGGGTTTTTTTTCTTGGATACTCGAGGCTAAAAAGCATGGTGGTCGTTTGTTTCACTTGGCCTCATACGGTCAAATGGCACTTGTGGTACCAAGATGCTATCTAATTAGGGAGACGGTGTGGGCTGATTTAGAGGGAGGGGGGGTCACTTAGTGAAAAGTGTTCCAGTTGGCGGCGCGACATATTTCTTTACATGTGTATCGTTTTTAGAGGTATTAATGTTAACAATTGAATACACGTTTCAAACAAATATGATGGAAATAAAATATTAATAGATATAACGTAAAAGTAATGACATACATAACGTACAAGGTGAAAAGCGGAAAAAACTGAAAAGGAAATGTGCAGTTGAAAAGTACAGCTTTAGGAAAGAATTTAAATAATAAACTTACGGTGCGTAAGGATTCGTTGAAATAAGTTTTAACCGTCGTGAAGGAAAACCATCAATAAATTGAGAATCATAGAGTTTTAGGTTTAATTCAATAAATCTAATTATTTATGGGTTTTTTTTTAATATATGCAATAATTGAACATGCAATAAGTCTGGATTTATAACACGGTGGAAATGATATTTAAATAAGGTTTTCATGTCCTCTAAATAACTTAGCATAATTTCTTTTTTTACCGAGTTTGTATTTACTATAGCATTGACTTATTAATTAAGTGACATGGCATTGTAAGCGGCGAAATAGTCTATTTAAGTGAAGAAAAGTTATCGGTTACAATATGCCTGAAAATGGAAAGAATATTAGCTTTAAATTATATGCGAACAGTTAGGAATTTTTACTTAGCTTTGGGTTTTTTTTCTTGGATACTCGAGGCTAAAAAGCATGGTGGTCGTTTGTTTCACTTGGCCTCATACGGTCAAATGGCACTTGTGGTACCAAGATGCTATCTAATTAGGGAGACGGTGTGGGCTGATTTAGAGGGAGGGGGGGTCACTTAGTGAAAAGTGTTCCAGTTGGCGGCGCGACATATTTCTTTACATGTGTATCGTTTTTAGAGGTATTAATGTTAACAATTGAATACACGTTTCAAACAAATATGATGGAAATAAAATATTAATAGATATAACGTAAAAGTAATGACATACATAACGTACAAGGTGAAAAGCGGAAAAAACTGAAAAGGAAATGTGCAGTTGAAAAGTACAGCTTTAGGAAAGAATTTAAATAATAAACTTACGGTGCGTAAGGATTCGTTGAAATAAGTTTTAACCGTCGTGAAGGAAAACCATCAATAAATTGAGAATCATAGAGTTTTAGGTTTAATTCAATAAATCTAATTATTTATGGGTTTTTTTTTTAATATATGCAATAATTGAACATGCAATAAGTCTGGATTTATAACACGGTGGAAATGATATTTAAATAAGGTTTTCATGTCCTCTAAATAACTTAGCATAATTTCTTTTTTTACCGAGTTTGTCTTTACTATAGCATTGACTTATTAATTAAGTGACATGGCATTGTAAGCGGCGAAATAGTCTATTTAAGTGAAGAAAAGTTATCGGTTACAATATGCCTGAAAATGGAAAGAATATTAGCTTTAAATTATATGCGAACAGTTAGGAATTTTTACTTAGCTTTGGGTTTTTTTTCTTGGATACTCGAGGCTAAAAAGCATGGTGGTCGTTTGTTTCACTTGGCCTCATACGGTCAAATGGCACTTGTGGTACCAAGATGCTATCTAATTAGGGAGACGGTGTGGGCTGATTTAGAGGGAGGGGGGGTCACTTAGTGAAAAGTGTTCCAGTTGGCGGCGCGACATATTTCTTTACATGTGTATCGTTTTTAGAGGTATTAATGTTAACAATTGAATACACGTTTCAAACAAATATGATGGAAATAAAATATTAATAGATATAACGTAAAAGTAATGACATACATAACGTACAAGGTGAAAAGCGGAAAAAACTGAAAAGGAAATGTGCAGTTGAAAAGTACAGCTTTAGGAAAGAATTTAAATAATAAACTTACGGTGCGTAAGGATTCGTTGAAATAAGTTTTAACCGTCGTGAAGGAAAACCATCAATAAATTGAGAATCATAGAGTTTTAGGTTTAATTCAATAAATCTAATTATTTATGGGTTTTTTTTTAATATATGCAATAATTGAACATGCAATAAGTCTGGATTTATAACACGGTGGAAATGATATTTAAATAAGGTTTTCATGTCCTCTAAATAACTTAGCATAATTTCTTTTTTTACCGAGTTTGTATTTACTATAGCATTGACTTATTAATTAAGTGACATGGCATTGTAAGCGGCGAAATAGTCTATTTAAGTGAAGAAAAGTTATCGGTTACAATATGCCTGAAAATGGAAAGAATATTAGCTTTAAATTATATGCGAACAGTTAGGAATTTTTACTTAGCTTTGGGTTTTTTTTCTTGGATACTCGAGGCTAAAAAGCATGGTGGTCGTTTGTTTCACTTGGCCTCATACGGTCAAATGGCACTTGTGGTACCAAGATGCTATCTAATTAGGGAGACGGTGTGGGCTGATTTAGAGGGAGGGGGGGTCACTTAGTGAAAAGTGTTCCAGTTGGCGGCGCGACATATTTCTTTACATGTGTATCGTTTTTAGAGGTATTAATGTTAACAATTGAATACACGTTTCAAACAAATATGATGGAAATAAAATATTAATAGATATAACGTAAAAGTAATGACATACATAACGTACAAGGTGAAAAGCGGAAAAAACTGAAAAGGAAATGTGCAGTTGAAAAGTACAGCTTTAGGAAAGAATTTAAATAATAAACTTACGGTGCGTAAGGATTCGTTGAAATAAGTTTTAACCGTCGTGAAGGAAAACCATCAATAAATTGAGAATCATAGAGTTTTAGGTTTAATTCAATAAATCTAATTATTTATGGGTTTTTTTTTTAATATATGCAATAATTGAACATGCAATAAGTCTGGATTTATAACACGGTGGAAATGATATTTAAATAAGGTTTTCATGTCCTCTAAATAACTTAGCATAATTTCTTTTTTTACCGAGTTTGTCTTTACTATAGCATTGACTTATTAATTAAGTGACATGGCATTGTAAGCGGCGAAATAGTCTATTTAAGTGAAGAAAAGTTATCGGTTACAATATGCCTGAAAATGGAAAGAATATTAGCTTTAAATTATATGCGAACAGTTAGGAATTTTTACTTAGCTTTGGGTTTTTTTTCTTGGATACTCGAGGCTAAAAAGCATGGTGGTCGTTTGTTTCACTTGGCCTCATACGGTCAAATGGCACTTGTGGTACCAAGATGCTATCTAATTAGGGAGACGGTGTGGGCTGATTTAGAGGGAGGGGGGGTCACTTAGTGAAAAGTGTTCCAGTTGGCGGCGCGACATATTTCTTTACATGTGTATCGTTTTTAGAGGTATTAATGTTAACAATTGAATACACGTTTCAAACAAATATGATGGAAATAAAATATTAATAGATATAACGTAAAAGTAATGACATACATAACGTACAAGGTGAAAAGCGGAAAAAACTGAAAAGGAAATGCGCAGTTGAAAAGTACAGCTTTAGGAAAGAATTTAAATAATAAACTTACGGTGCGTAAGGATTCGTTGAAATAAGTTTTAACCGTCGTGAAGGAAAACCATCAATAAATTGAGAATCATAGAGTTTTAGGTTTAATTCAATAAATCTAATTATTTATGGTTTTTTTTTTAATATATGCAATAATTGAACATGCAATAAGTCTGGATTTATAACACGGTGGAAATGATATTTAAATAAGGTTTTCATGTCCTCTAAATAACTTAGCATAATTTCTTTTTTTACCGAGTTTGTCTTTACTATAGCATTGACTTATTAATTAAGTGACATGGCATTGTAAGCGGCGAAATAGTCTATTTAAGTGAAGAAAAGTTATCGGTTACAATATGCCTGAAAATGGAAAGAATATTAGCTTTAAATTATATGCGAACAGTTAGGAATTTTTACTTAGCTTTGGGTTTTTTTTCTTGGATACTCGAGGCTAAAAAGCATGGTGGTCGTTTGTTTCACTTGGCCTCATACGGTCAAATGGCACTTGTGGTACCAAGATGCTATCTAATTAGGGAGACGGTGTGGGCTGATTTAGAGGGAGGGGGGGTCACTTAGTGAAAAGTGTTCCAGTTGGCGGCGCGACATATTTCTTTACATGTGTATCGTTTTTAGAGGTATTAATGTTAACAATTGAATACACGTTTCAAACAAATATGATGGAAATAAAATATTAATAGATATAACGTAAAAGTAATGACATACATAACGTACAAGGTGAAAAGCGGAAAAAACTGAAAAGGAAATGTGCAGTTGAAAAGTACAGCTTTAGGAAAGAATTTAAATAATAAACTTACGGTGCGTAAGGATTCGTTGAAATAAGTTTTAACCGTCGTGAAGGAAAACCATCAATAAATTGAGAATCATAGAGTTTTAGGTTTAATTCAATAAATCTAATTATTTATGGTTTTTTTTTTAATATATGCAATAATTGAACATGCAATAAGTCTGGATTTATAACACGGTGGAAATGATATTTAAATAAGGTTTTCATGTCCTCTAAATAACTTAGCATAATTTCTTTTTTTACCGAGTTTGTCTTTACTATAGCATTGACTTATTAATTAAGTGACATGGCATTGTAAGCGGCGAAATAGTCTATTTAAGTGAAGAAAAGTTATCGGTTACAATATGCCTGAAAATGGAAAGAATATTAGCTTTAAATTATATGCGAACAGTTAGGAATTTTTACTTAGCTTTGGGTTTTTTTTCTTGGATACTCGAGGCTAAAAAGCATGGTGGTCGTTTGTTTCACTTGGCCTCATACGGTCAAATGGCACTTGTGGTACCAAGATGCTATCTAATTAGGGAGACGGTGTGGGCTGATTTAGAGGGAGGGGGGGTCACTTAGTGAAAAGTGTTCCAGTTGGCGGCGCGACATATTTCTTTACATGTGTATCGTTTTTAGAGGTATTAATGTTAACAATTGAATACACGTTTCAAACAAATATGATGGAAATAAAATATTAATAGATATAACGTAAAAGTAATGACATACATAACGTACAAGGTGAAAAGCAGAAAAAACTGAAAAGGAAATGTGCAGTTGAAAAGTACAGCTTTATGAAAGAATTTAAATAATAAACTTACGGTGCGTAAGGATTCGTTGAAATAAGTTTTAACCGTCGTGAAGGAAAACCATCAATAAATTGAGAATCATAGAGTTTTAGGTTTAATTCAATAAATCTAATTATTTATGGGTTTTTTTTTTTAATATATGCAATAATTGAACATGCAATAAGTCTGGATTTATAACACGGTGGAAATGATATTTAAATAAGGTTTTCATGTCCTCTAAATAACTTAGCATAATTTCTTTTTTTACCGAGTTTGTCTTTACTATAGCATTGACTTATTAATTAAGTGACATGGCATTGTAAGCGGCGAAATAGTCTATTTAAGTGAAGAAAAGTTATCGGTTACAATATGCCTGAAAATGGAAAGAATATTAGCTTTAAATTATATGCGAACAGTTAGGAATTTTTACTTAGCTTTGGGTTTTTTTTCTTGGATACTCGAGGCTAAAAAGCATGGTGGTCGTTTGTTTCACTTGGCCTCATACGGTCAAATGGCACTTGTGGTACCAAGATGCTATCTAATTAGGGAGACGGTGTGGGCTGATTTAGAGGGAGGGGGGGTCACTTAGTGAAAAGTGTTCCAGTTGGCGGCGCGACATATTTCTTTACATGTGTATCGTTTTTAGAGGTATTAATGTTAACAATTGAATACACGTTTCAAACAAATATGATGGAAATAAAATATTAATAGATATAACGTAAAAGTAATGACATACATAACGTACAAGGTGAAAAGCGGAAAAAACTGAAAAGGAAATGTGCAGTTGAAAAGTACAGCTTTAGGAAAGAATTTAAATAATAAACTTACGGTGCGTAAGGATTCGTTGAAATAAGTTTTAACCGTCGTGAAGGAAAACCATCAATAAATTGAGAATCATAGAGTTTTAGGTTTAATTCAATAAATCTAATTATTTATGGGTTTTTTTTTTAATATATGCAATAATTGAACATGCAATAAGTCTGGATTTATAACACGGTGGAAATGATATTTAAATAAGGTTTTCATGTCCTCTAAATAACTTAGCATAATTTCTTTTTTTACCGAGTTTGTATTTACTATAGCATTGACTTATTAATTAAGTGACATGGCATTGTAAGCGGCGAAATAGTCTATTTAAGTGAAGAAAAGTTATCGGTTACAATATGCCTGAAAATGGAAAGAATATTAGCTTTAAATTATATGCGAACAGTTAGGAATTTTTACTTAGCTTTGGGTTTTTTTTCTTGGATACTCGAGGCTAAAAAGCATGGTGGTCGTTTGTTTCACTTGGCCTCATACGGTCAAATGGCACTTGTGGTACCAAGATGCTATCTAATTAGGGAGACGGTGTGGGCTGATTTAGAGGGAGGGGGGGTCACTTAGTGAAAAGTGTTCCAGTTGGCGGCGCGACATATTTCTTTACATGTGTATCGTTTTTAGAGGTATTAATGTTAACAATTGAATACACGTTTCAAACAAATATGATGGAAATAAAATATTAATAGATATAACGTAAAAGTAATGACATACATAACGTACAAGGTGAAAAGCGGAAAAAACTGAAAAGGAAATGTGCAGTTGAAAAGTACAGCTTTAGGAAAGAATTTAAATAATAAACTTACGGTGCGTAAGGATTCGTTGAAATAAGTTTTAACCGTCGTGAAGGAAAACCATAAATAAATTGAGAATCATAGAGTTTTAGGTTTAATTCAATAAATCTAATTATTTATGGGTTTTTTTTTAATATATGCAATAATTGAACATGCAATAAGTCTGGATTTATAACACGGTGGAAATGATATTTAAATAAGGTTTTCATGTCCTCTAAATAACTTAGCATAATTTCTTTTTTTACCGAGTTTGTCTTTACTATAGCATTGACTTATTAATTAAGTGACATGGCATTGTAAGCGGCGAAATAGTCTATTTAAGTGAAGAAAAGTTATCGGTTACAATATGCCTGAAAATGGAAAGAATATTAGCTTTAAATTATATGCGAACAGTTAGGAATTTTTACTTAGCTTTGGGTTTTTTTTCTTGGATACTCGAGGCTAAAAAGCATGGTGGTCGTTTGTTTCACTTGGCCTCATACGGTCAAATGGCACTTGTGGTACCAAGATGCTATCTAATTAGGGAGACGGTGTGGGCTGATTTAGAGGGAGGGGGGGTCACTTAGTGAAAAGTGTTCCAGTTGGCGGCGCGACATATTTCTTTACATGTGTATCGTTTTTAGAGGTATTAATGTTAACAATTGAATACACGTTTCAAACAAATATGATGGAAATAAAATATTAATAGATATAACGTAAAAGTAATGACATACATAACGTACAAGGTGAAAAGCGGAAAAAACTGAAAAGGAAATGTGCAGTTGAAAAGTACAGCTTTAGGAAAGAATTTAAATAATAAACTTACGGTGCGTAAGGATTCGTTGAAATAAGTTTTAACCGTCGTGAAGGAAAACCATCAATAAATTGAGAATCATAGAGTTTTAGGTTTAATTCAATAAATCTAATTATTTATGGTTTTTTTTAATATATGCAATAATTGAACATGCAATAAGTCTGGATTTATAACACGGTGGAAATGATATTTAAATAAGGTTTTCATGTCCTCTAAATAACTTAGCATAATTTCTTTTTTTACCGAGTTTGTATTTACTATAGCATTGACTTATTAATTAAGTGACATGGCATTGTAAGCGGCGAAATAGTCTATTTAAGTGAAGAAAAGTTATCGGTTACAATATGCCTGAAAATGGAAAGAATATTAGCTTTAAATTATATGCGAACAGTTAGGAATTTTTACTTAGCTTTGGGTTTTTTTTCTTGGATACTCGAGGCTAAAAAGCATGGTGGTCGTTTGTTTCACTTGGCCTCATACGGTCAAATGGCACTTGTGGTACCAAGATGCTATCTAATTAGGGAGACGGTGTGGGCTGATTTAGAGGGAGGGGGGGTCACTTAGTGAAAAGTGTTCCAGTTGGCGGCGCGACATATTTCTTTACATGTGTATCGTTTTTAGAGGTATTAATGTTAACAATTGAATACACGTTTCAAACAAATATGATGGAAATAAAATATTAATAGATATAACGTAAAAGTAATGACATACATAACGTACAAGGTGAAAAGCGGAAAAAACTGAAAAGGAAATGTGCAGTTGAAAAGTACAGCTTTAGGAAAGAATTTAAATAATAAACTTACGGTGCGTAAGGATTCGTTGAAATAAGTTTTAACCGTCGTGAAGGAAAACCATCAATAAATTGAGAATCATAGAGTTTTAGGTTTAATTCAATAAATCTAATTATTTATGGGTTTTTTTTTTAATATATGCAATAATTGAACATGCAATAAGTCTGGATTTATAACACGGTGGAAATGATATTTAAATAAGGTTTTCATGTCCTCTAAATAACTTAGCATAATTTCTTTTTTTACCGAGTTTGTATTTACTATAGCATTGACTTATTAATTAAGTGACATGGCATTGTAAGCGGCGAAATAGTCTATTTAAGTGAAGAAAAGTTATCGGTTACAATATGCCTGAAAATGGAAAGAATATTAGCTTTAAATTATATGCGAACAGTTAGGAATTTTTACTTAGCTTTGGGTTTTTTTTCTTGGATACTCGAGGCTAAAAAGCATGGTGGTCGTTTGTTTCACTTGGCCTCATACGGTCAAATGGCACTTGTGGTACCAAGATGCTATCTAATTAGGGAGACGGTGTGGGCTGATTTAGAGGGAGGGGGGGTCACTTAGTGAAAAGTGTTCCAGTTGGCGGCGCGACATATTTCTTTACATGTGTATCGTTTTTAGAGGTATTAATGTTAACAATTGAATACACGTTTCAAACAAATATGATGGAAATAAAATATTAATAGATATAACGTAAAAGTAATGACATACATAACGTACAAGGTGAAAAGCGGAAAAAACTGAAAAGGAAATGTGCAGTTGAAAAGTACAGCTTTAGGAAAGAATTTAAATAATAAACTTACGGTGCGTAAGGATTCGTTGAAATAAGTTTTAACCGTCGTGAAGGAAAACCATCAATAAATTGAGAATCATAGAGTTTTAGGTTTAATTCAATAAATCTAATTATTTATGGGTTTTTTTTAATATATGCAATAATTGAACATGCAATAAGTCTGGATTTATAACACGGTGGAAATGATATTTAAATAAGGTTTTCATGTCCTCTAAATAACTTAGCATAATTTCTTTTTTTACCGAGTTTGTCTTTACTATAGCATTGACTTATTAATTAAGTGACATGGCATTGTAAGCGGCGAAATAGTCTATTTAAGTGAAGAAAAGTTATCGGTTACAATATGCCTGAAAATGGAAAGAATATTAGCTTTAAATTATATGCGAACAGTTAGGAATTTTTACTTAGCTTTGGGTTTTTTTTCTTGGATACTCGAGGCTAAAAAGCATGGTGGTCGTTTGTTTCACTTGGCCTCATACGGTCAAATGGCACTTGTGGTACCAAGATGCTATCTAATTAGGGAGACGGTGTGGGCTGATTTAGAGGGAGGGGGGGTCACTTAGTGAAAAGTGTTCCAGTTGGCGGCGCGACATATTTCTTTACATGTGTATCGTTTTTAGAGGTATTAATGTTAACAATTGAATACACGTTTCAAACAAATATGATGGAAATAAAATATTAATAGATATAACGTAAAAGTAATGACATACATAACGTACAAGGTGAAAAGCGGAAAAAACTGAAAAGGAAATGTGCAGTTGAAAAGTACAGCTTTAGGAAAGAATTTAAATAATAAACTTACGGTGCGTAAGGATTCGTTGAAATAAGTTTTAACCGTCGTGAAGGAAAACCATCAATAAATTGAGAATCATAGAGTTTTAGGTTTAATTCAATAAATCTAATTATTTATGGTTTTTTTTTTAATATATGCAATAATTGAACATGCAATAAGTCTGGATTTATAACACGGTGGAAATGATATTTAAATAAGGTTTTCATGTCCTCTAAATAACTTAGCATAATTTCTTTTTTTACCGAGTTTGTCTTTACTATAGCATTGACTTATTAATTAAGTGACATGGCATTGTAAGCGGCGAAATAGTCTATTTAAGTGAAGAAAAGTTATCGGTTACAATATGCCTGAAAATGGAAAGAATATTAGCTTTAAATTATATGCGAACAGTTAGGAATTTTTACTTAGCTTTGGGTTTTTTTTCTTGGATACTCGAGGCTAAAAAGCATGGTGGTCGTTTGTTTCACTTGGCCTCATACGGTCAAATGGCACTTGTGGTACCAAGATGCTATCTAATTAGGGAGACGGTGTGGGCTGATTTAGAGGGAGGGGGGGTCACTTAGTGAAAAGTGTTCCAGTTGGCGGCGCGACATATTTCTTTACATGTGTATCGTTTTTAGAGGTATTAATGTTAACAATTGAATACACGTTTCAAACAAATATGATGGAAATAAAATATTAATAGATATAACGTAAAAGTAATGACATACATAACGTACAAGGTGAAAAGCGGAAAAAACTGAAAAGGAAATGTGCAGTTGAAAAGTACAGCTTTAGGAAAGAATTTAAATAATAAACTTACGGTGCGTAAGGATTCGTTGAAATAAGTTTTAACCGTCGTGAAGGAAAACCATCAATAAATTGAGAATCATAGAGTTTTAGGTTTAATTCAATAAATCTAATTATTTATGGTTTTTTTTTTAATATATGCAATAATTGAACATGCAATAAGTCTGGATTTATAACACGGTGGAAATGATATTTAAATAAGGTTTTCATGTCCTCTAAATAACTTAGCATAATTTCTTTTTTTACCGAGTTTGTCTTTACTATAGCATTGACTTATTAATTAAGTGACATGGCATTGTAAGCGGCGAAATAGTCTATTTAAGTGAAGAAAAGTTATCGGTTACAATATGCCTGAAAATGGAAAGAATATTAGCTTTAAATTATATGCGAACAGTTAGGAATTTTTACTTAGCTTTGGGTTTTTTTTCTTGGATACTCGAGGCTAAAAAGCATGGTGGTCGTTTGTTTCACTTGGCCTCATACATATAATTTAATCATGTCTTTCCGCCGACTAAAGCAGTACAATTTTAAGTAGATGTCAAAAAAGGAAATCCATTTTATTGATTTGCATAATATTTAGCTGACAATTTTTTACCTTAAGATTATAGAGATTATTCTATATCTTTTTGATATCATAATTGCCTCTTCACGTTATATTTTTGACGATTCAAATGTTTTCTCTCTCTCTCTCTCTCTCTCTCTCTATATATATATATATATATATATATATATATATATATATATATATATTATAAAAATAAAAATAATTCGCCCCTAACCTTCCTGCACCCACCTTCATAACCAATTTTTTTTTTAATGTATAAATACACCAAGCTTCAAAGGAAAGGAAAAAGAAAACAGTAACAACAACAATCACTCTTGATGATAATTGAGTGCACCGATAGAAAGCGCTTTAGAAGACTATGGTTGAACAACAACTTTTGGGCGCCATTTTATACAATACCAAGAGAAATAAAAAAGACTGCTCGGCGAATGGAAAAGATATCCAGAAAAATCAGAAAAAAGAATAACTCTGTCGTGTTCAATCAGACGTGCTTGAATATATATATATATATATATATATATATATATATATATATATATATATATATATATATATATATATGTCAATTGTTTTCAAAAAGGAACTCTGTGTGTGGGTTTGGGGGCCAAGATCACAGTGTAGTATCTGTTCTTCAGATGCTGCACTTCAATTTCTTGTTCTCTGCCAGTGGAGAAGTCCTTCACAACTGAGACAATTTTAAATTTTTGTTCCTTTTCTCCACGTTAAAAAACGACCTTGGTGTCTAACTCTGTTCCGTGGGGAGGCATTGTAAATAGGAACTCTGTGTGTGGGTTCCTTCGCCATAAACTCTTAAACTCTTAGGCCGATTTTTTTTCAATTTAACACAAGGAGTTTTCTTAGATATGCTTTGTATCATGATTTCTTCGATAAGTATCAATAATTGATAATCGAAAAAATTCGATGAAAGAAAGAATATGCGATTTTGACTAAAGATAACATTTTATACAACCTAACATCACACGTGCATTTGAGAAGTTTTACTACCGCACTAGAAGAAAAGACCGGCATATAAAGACCGGCGTATGTTCTTTGATGTGTCAGGTGCGTGTTCGAGATGAATGTTTCTGCTTAGAGCATAACTGAACCATGATACTTAACTTTTTACATTTTAAACTTTAATTCAAGCCATTATCAACACACAAATAGAAAGACCCGATATATAAAATCAAAAATAGATTCTTTGATATAACAAGGGCGCGTTCGAAATAAATGTGTCTGTTTGCAACACAATTTACTCATGATACTTGACTTTATTTTATGAAATCAACACTAGGTTCTCTACAGTGTAATGTAGACTACAATGTATTGAGGACTAAGTCATTGCGGAAAGACATGTGAAACTTCCTCTCAGTGCACCACGGGTTGTTCCCAACTAGAGCAGGCAATTAATCGATTTGATTGAAAAATGAGCACTCACTGATTTCGATCACAATAAATAATGGGAGTGTGAAATATTTGTTGATCCTAATTCAATTCCAGGTAATGTCGGGTCTTCCTGCTGGTTTCTTTATACAACGATACAATATCGTCTATCCTTTTTCGCTCTTCAGATTAGATGACTGGGCATTTTATTTATTATTTTTGTGAATAGTTTATTTTGCTGAGAATTAAATAATGAAATAATCATATCTCATTCTATTTGTTACTTACCAGGTTACGGTCCACTGTTAAAACCGGCACCCGAACGTAAGTACATTTTGTTGTATTCTGTTTAAAAAAAAGTTGTGTTATTTCCCCCCTATTTCCAAACATTTTTAACTCATAAACATGTGCATAAAATATTCCTTCATATAACTTACTACGTACCAAACCTTAAATGGATATCGTCGCTAATAAAATAAAGTCCATATGATTTATTTAAAAGTACTAACCTTCAAATGATTCATCGTAAATTTTATCTCAGTCATGTTATTATTTTACAACTTTTATCGTACACGCTTCAATTCGTCCGAAACAAAGCTTATTGCCATTTAAAGACTAGATTGTAAGTCGTGTTTGTTCACATTACATTTAAATTTTGCACGTTGGTGTAGTGGAAGAAACAGAAAACAAGGAAGAAATTATAAAGACCAGATGTTCAAAGATAGAAGTTAATAGAACAGACATTTTTTAGGCGCTTGATAATCTTTGAGTTGATCAGGTGCATTTACGCTTAGTGTATTTGCAAAAAAGCACATTACAATGATGTTAAAAAATGCCGGACCTCCTCTAGAAATGGAAATGAATACTTTTTCGGGCAATAGCTTTATAAGTGTACTTTGGGCTTTTCTCCGTCGGAAACGGTGATAAAAAGGCAGTATTTAGACCCGATTGTACAGGTGCAGATTCTGCTGAATGCATAGAAAGTGATGTTCCCTCAAACACGAGGGAAATAGTTTAAACTATCAGATAACATCAACACGAATTTCCTTCAAACAGATCGACCCTTTTGTATCATCGGCTACTTGAAAGTTGAATCCTTATTATAGGTGATAATAATCAGCATGTCGTTTGAATCGGAATATTTTATTGCCATTGGTTTTCCCGATACTTTCTATGTAGAATTCTTTCTAAAAAAGACATTGGGTACTTACGGAAGAGTCCCGTTAAGGTTACCAAGATCCTAAGTGAAAATGTGGAACAAACTGAATTCGAACTTAGAACACCCAGGTCATGAGTCTGTGTCGTTAACCACGTGGCCATTATAATTTGATTATAACTTCGAATAATATAAAGTAACTAAATTCTATCCGGTCTTTGCTGACGGAATAAGAACATCTACCGCCCCCTCCCCCCGTGAATTAAGTATTACACGCAGATTTCTTTTTCTTATTTTTAACAGTCATTACTACATCTCATTTTAGTTCCAAGAAGTGTCGAGTAAGTATTGTTAAAGTAACTTTACCTTTCAATTTTATAATAGGGCATGCTAGAAAAATTCATTTTTCTTTGGTTCAGAAACAAAATAAACATAACACTTGACTTCTGTCGTAGACAGAGATGGTATTTTAATTTGTAATTAAAACGCTTAAAAATGCGAGAAAATCTCATTGACAGGCAAAATAGGTCGACTTAATGACCTAGCTTTTGATTTAGATATAAGATAGATCGACTAAGAGACCAGTCAATTACTGAGATACAAGATGGATGAAACGTGAAATTATTATCTTATTGGGGTGACAAGATAGACCAACCCAGAAATAAAAACTCTCATCGAGATGCAAAACAGACGAACTGAGGGCGAAAATCTCTTCTTGCGATGTTATATGGACCGATCGGGAGACAAAGATATTTTATTGAGACACAAAATGGACCTACCAAATCCTAAATTAAAAGGCTTAAAATCAATTTAGCAATTCATAGAACTATAATGAAATCAAACTTGTGGCTATTTTCTAATATATGATACAAAAAAACATGTTCAGCCACAGTTGCAGTAAAACAGACCTTCGTAATAATCGTCTATGCGCCTAACAGTGGCCGTTGTTACGCCAGCAGATCACTTGATTTTAGCTAAACGTCCTTCTATTTACAGTGGGCGTGGTTCAGCACGGTGCCGACATTGTAGCTTTTAACATGAAAAAATGATTTGGCGCCTTTACATTCGTAGCGAGAAAGTAATTTCTAACAAAGTCAAATACAAAAGATACGTATTATATAACGTATGTCATCCTGAACCAAAGGAAGAATTTTCAAATGTGCCCCTATTGTACTCAAGAACTAACCTTTCTATATAATATATTAATATCATACTTATTACACATTTTTGTTTTTCAATCTAACGTATCAAAGTAAGCGTGTGTGTATAACAATGCATAACTAATAACTATATAATATAACGTATAATTTTGTTGATATTGATGGTAATTTAAAATGGTTTAATAATAGAAATGGATAAATTACTAAAACGTTTATTGTTTTTTTTAATATTTGTTAATTTTCAAGGTAAGTAATTTAAATGAAACTAACATCGCTTTAGGGAAAGAAAGCCATACTGGTGTGGTAAAAGAAGTAAAAGTTCATATAGAGCAAAGAGAATGATTTCCCTCCCCCTCTCTCTTTCTCTCTCTCTCTCTCTCTCTCCCCCTCTCTCACTCTCTCTCTCGTTATCGACGGGGTCGGAAGTTTTCCATCGGCATAAAAACCAACAGTCTAGGTCATCTTAATATGGCTTTTTTCCTAGTAAACTGAGATATGGTTTTGGTCATGTGCAGTTCTAGGAGTCTCACTCTTTCAGGCGTTACCTTTTCCTCTATAAAGAGGTAAGTTTATTGCTAATCGCCTGATACTCTCTACCAAGAAATTCTAACTGGGCTACTCAGGTATTTTTTACTGGCCAGATTGCTCTTACTCTAGGGCGCTAGCTCTTCAAACCCCACTTTCCAAACATTGTGTCATATCGTGCCGGTATGATAGGGAGATAGATATTATTAGCGACGCCATGTTTTTTTATTGTTTTTAATGTAATTCTTGCTTATTGCATTCATCTATATCTAACGTATCTGACTTGATTGCATAACAAAGTATTGTCGCACATTTATGGTATGCTCTTTATTCATGCAAGGTCTAAAACTAGGTCGAAAGTCGTTCGCTAATTTTATTCTCATGGTAATCTGGATACCAATATTTCCTTTCAAATATTATTAACTTTAATAAATTCTGCTTTGCCTCTTCCATGACGTTTCATTAATCACATTAAAGTCCACTTAGCCGTGATACTATTGACGCCCCCCAGGCGTTGTGAATTAAAAACAAGATAAAAATAAAAAATAATATAGAAAAAGAAGAAATAAGTTTATCAGCACAACAATAGTATAAGAAGTTGCTCACAAAGAAACACAAAAGGAAGCTGAATAGTATTATTAATCAAGATGTGATAATGATAGAGAAAAGATGACTGAATAATAAAGGGAGGTAGATTTGGAATTAAGTTTTAGTTTTTATTTGCAGAATGTGTTGGAGTTTATGTTTTTGTGTTTAGTTTTGTTTTATTTTTTATACTTGTCAACTCGTGTGTACCCCTCGGCAACCGACAACGTGAAAGACGACGACACGGACAAAAAAGAAGAAGGCCATGGAAATAACATTGTGGTCGGCGATGTTGTTGAGCGAGATCGCATAAGTAGCGATTAATGGAAAATATAATGTATATTCGTATTTAGATTAGTAGGAAAGAGATCTCTTCTGCTCTACGTCAACAAAAATGTTAAAACCTCTGAATTTTTTGCCATTCTAATTGGTAATAACCCAAACTGATATGCCTTCTTTTTAACTAACTGATCGTTTCCTTCAAAACACATTTCTTTCGCATTCAAAGTGTAAGTTATGAAATAGACACCGCTTTATTTACATATTTTATAAATATTACTTGTGCAAATTAAACAAAACGTAACAACGTTTGAAATCTTCCCTCTAAATTTTATTTTTATTGAAACAAAATGTACCGAGGTATCTAGAAAACAAAATAGAACTTTTATTCATTGAATCAATTTCGGCATGCAAAATAGATGAACCAAAAGACAAAGTCTCATATAGGCTTACAAAATAGATAAAGCAAGAGACAAATTCTCATATCGATTTACAAAATAGACAAAGAGTCAATGCCCCATATAGACATGTAAAATAGAAGAAAAAGACTTATTTCTCGACGCAAGATATTAGGTACGTGCAATTTAATGGTGAAAAAAGTTTCCTATTGTTTTTACATTGTGTTTGAACGATTAAAGTCTAAAGTTAATCTTTGAAAGCAAAAATGCATTTTTACACGGGAAAAAAGTTATAATGAAAAATGTTTTCACGGCGGCTCCGAAAACTCAGAAATGCAGCTTAATTTGAAAACTAAATAAATTAATTCTTAAAATCCATTGAAAGATAAATATTAGTTTTCTGGAACTATGTTGAAAACATTAATCAGTAATTTGAATTCAAACTTAAGTGTGACAGTGACCTTCCCTTCAATCCATTACATGCTTGACAGACTGACAGACATGTTATTTTTAAGCATGTGTTAAAAGCATTTATAAGATGAGTTTTTTTTTATGTGTGCGCGATTAGGAATGTAAAGAGACAAAACCTGTTATCATGATGCAAGACTGACTGACTGCAAAACATAGCTTCTTATTTAATATGTAGATAGACGTAACGAGGTACAAGTCACCCCATCGAGATGCACGGTAGAACGACCGAGAGACCAAGCCTATCATCGATAAGAAAACTCAAACAAAAGAATAAACCTCTTATTGAGATGCACGGATGGAAATTAAATTTATAAATTAAAAATCATTTGCATGCAAGATCAAGCGACAAACAAATTCTATCAAGATATAAGATGACCTGAGCGAGAGACAAAGCCTATAATCTAAATGCAAGCTTAACTGAATGCGAAAAAGCCTATTGTTGAGATGAATACATATACACACACACACACACACACACACACACATATATATATATATATATATATATATATATATATAACGATAGGCAAAACCTTCCATCAAGATGACAGATAAACAAAACGAGAGAAAAACTCTCATTGAGATGCAAGAGGTGTTGACTGAGAGAAAAAGCCTCTCACTTACGTGCAAAAGAGACCGACTTAGAGACTAAGCTTCTCATTGACATGCAAACTAGACTAACTGAAGGACAAAGGTTCTCATTGACATGAAAGATAGACCGATTGTTTGACAAATCATCTCTTTGTAGTGCTAGACGAACTGTCTGAGACAAAGGCTTTAATTAACATGCAAGATAAACTATGCGAGATAGATTAACTTAATGACAAAGCGTTTCATTGAGATGCAAGATAAGCTGACTGAGAAACAAAGCTTCTCATTGAGGTGATAGATAAACTGACAGAGCCGTTTATTGCCATGCAATATAGACTAACTGAAAGACAAATTGTCTCGTTGCCATGCAGGATAGGCCCACTGAGAAACAAAGCCTCTCACTGAGGTGTTAGGTAGACTGTCCGAGAGGCAAAGTCTTTCATTGGTATGCAAGATAAACTATCTAAGAAACAAAACCTTCTATAGATATGCAAGATATACTGAGAAAAAAAAACTCTCATTGACATGCAAGATAGACTAATTGAAAGACAAAGCCTCTCAGTGACATGCAAGATAGACTAACTGAAAGACAGTGACATGCAAGATAGACTAACTGAAAGACAGTGACATGCAAGATAGACTAACTGAAAGACAGTGACATGCAAGATAGACTAACTGAAAGACAGTGACATGCAAGATAGACTAACTGAAAGACAGTGATATGCAAGATAGACTAATTGAAAGACAGTGACATACAAGATAGACTAACTGAAAGACAGTGACATGCAAGATAGACTAATTGAAAGACAGTGACATGCAAGATAGACTAACTGAAAGACAGTGACATGCAAGATAGACTAACTGAAAGACAGTGACATGCAAGATAGACTAACTGAAAGACAGTGAAATGCAAGATAGACTAACTGAAAGACAGTGACATGCAAGATAGACTAATTGAAAGACAGTGACATGCAAGATAGACTAACTGAAAGACAGTGACATGCAAGATAGACGAACTGAAAGACAGTGACATGCAAGATAGACTAATTGAAAGACAGTGACATGCAAGATAGACTAATTGAAAGACAGTGACATGCAAGATAGACTAATTGAAAGACAGTGACATGCAAGATAGACTAATTGAAAGACAGTGACATGCAAGATAGACTAATTGAAAGACAGTGACATGCAAGATAGACTAATTGAAAGACAGTGACATGCAAGATAGACTAACTGAAAGACAGTGACATGCAAGATAGACTAACTGAAAGACAGTGACATGCAAGATAGACTAACTGAAAGACAGTGACATGCAAGATAGACTAACTGAAAGACAGTGACATGCAAGATAGACTAACTGAAAGACAGTGACATGCAAGACAGACTAACTGAAAGACAGTGACATGCAAGATAGACTAACTGAAAGACAGTGACATGCAAGATAGACTAATTGAAAGACAGTGACATGCAAGATAGACTAATTGAAAGACAAAGTTTCTCAGTGACATGCAAGATAGGTCGACCGGGAGACAAGATCTTTTATGTTAGGTGCGTTAATTGAATAAGATTCTCTAATGAATACTGCTTTTTAATGAGTAAAAAAATGTGTAATCTAAAATATTACCGAATGTCAAACAAATTCTTCAGTTGATCATTATAAGCAGTTATAATAGAAGTAAACAAAATGACATGAAGGTTTCTATGTTCTTTCCTATGTCAAGAACTTAATTATACCTTTCAAATAAGTTAATATGTTTTTTTTAAATTTTGTTGCAGATCCTACCAGCCCAAGTGAAGACGAAATGGTGGAGACAAAGGGACCAACAAGCAGAAATAGAATATAACAATAACTAAAAAGGGAGATGTTATAAAAATAGGAAGCTTTTTTGTGTTATACGAAATAATAATTTCTGATGCATCGATTAAATAAAATTAGAAATAAATAAAATTATTTATTTATGTATTTAATTAATTACTATAAAAGAAATTATGAATTTATTAGTAATTTTGTTCAAAAGAAATTTAAAATTTTACTATTCATGTTTTATTTGATAATTTACACTTATGTTGGGAAAATGGTATTTTCTTTTATTTTTACATATATATATATATATATATATGTATGTAAAAGTTTGCAATTTTAATTAAACATATATAACAGTAAAAGTACAGAATAGTTTTAAGAAATCTGTAAATAACGCAAATAAATAATTTATCGTTTCGATATGCGCATTTAAGTAATCGTAATAATATTCAGAACCGAAGTTACCAAGCTAAAAACAAAAAACGTATTTCACAAAGTTTATGAGGTTTCAAACAAAAAATGTTGTATGCATTTTGCTATGTATATTCTGCGAATGTCTACAGGAAAAATATATTTGATGTTTTGTACAATATTTATTCAAAAACAAAAGAAAATGACATTTGTGTTAATTGTACATTGTACAATTATCCGCTTTGTCTCTTGTCTACTTAATAATACATCTGATGATACTTAACAAACGGTGCAATGCAATAAAATTATCTCAGATTTTCAATTCAATGTCTTCTCACGCAAAAATTGGAATGAAAGTACTATTTTATTGAATTAATGTATTTGTAATGAGGTTACTTAACACACACCCGCGCACACATGTATATATATATGTACATATATATGTATTTCAATATATATTTCATTTATTGACAACTTTCTTGTACTATTAACACCAACTGACTAAATGGAAGTGAGGAGAGTGGCATGGTTGGATAACTTTCTTTTTTTTTAAGTCTTTATAAATATCATTAAGTCTTTTTTTTAAGTCTTTATAAATATCATTAGGTCTTTTTTTAAGTCTTTACAAATATCATTAGGTCTTTTTTTAAGTCTTTATAAATATCATTAAGTCTTTTTTAAGTCTTTATCAATATCATTAAGTCTTTTTAAGTCTTTATCAATATCATTAAGTCTTTTTTAAGTCTTTATCAATATCATTAAGTCTTTTTTAAGTCTTTATCAATATCATTAAGTCTTTTTTAAGTCTTTATAAATATCATTAAGTCTTTTTTAAGTGTTTATAAATATCATTAAGTCTTTTTTTAGTCTTTATAAATATCATTAGGTCTTTTTTAAGTCTTTATAAATATCATTAAGTCTTTTTTTAAGTCTTCATAAATATCATTAAGTCTTATTTAAGTCTTTATAAATATCATTAAGTCTTTTTTAAGTGTTTATAAATATCATTAAGTCTTTTTTAAGTGTTTATAAATATCATTAAGTCTTTTTTTTAAGTCTTTATAAATATCATTAAGTCTTTTTTTTAAGTCTTTATAAATATCATTAGGTCTTTTTTTAAGTCTTTATAAATATCATTAGGTCTTTTTTTAAGTCTTTACAAATATCATTAGGTCTTTTTTTAAGTCTTTATAAATATCATTAGGTCTTTTTTTAAGTCTTTACAAATATCATTAGGTCTTTTTTTAAGTCTTTACAAATATCATTAGGTCTTTTTTTAAGTCTTTACAAATATCATTAGGTCTTTTTTTAAGTCTTTACAAATATCATTAGGTCTTTTTTTAAGTCTTTACAAATATCATTAGGTCTTTTTTAAGTCTTTATAAATATCATTAAGTCTTTTTTAAGTCTTTATCAATATCATTAAGTCTTTTTAAGTCTTTATCAATATCATTAAGTCTTTTTTAAGTCTTTATCAATATCATTAAGTCTTTTTTAAGTCTTTATCAATATCATTAAGTCTTTTTTAAGTCTTTATAAATATCATTAAGTCTTTTTTAAGTCTTTATAAATATCATTAAGTCTTTTTTTAAGTGTTTATAAATATCATTAAGTCTTATTTAAGTCTTTATAAATATCATTAAGTCTTTTTTAAGTGTTTATAAATATCATTAAGTCTTTTTTAAGTCTTTATAAATAGCATTAAGTATTATTTAAGTCTTTATAAATATCATTAAGTCTTTTTTAAGTCTCACTGTTGCTTTTAAAAGATCGATTAGTTTGGATATTTTCAAGTATTATTTGCTTACCTAACATTATATTTTCTCTCCTTTATTTTTTCCTTCTCTTACTTGAATATATATATATATATATGTATATATATGTATATATATATATATATATATATATATATATATATATATATATTCTGAGTTAAATTATGTAGAATTACAACATTTATTGTTTAAAGACGAATACAATAATTATTAAAGTTTATTTCTTAACCAATAGATTTTCAATGAATAGCTTATCGCATTGGAGAAAATGTTAGCAAAATAGATATGGGTGATTATAATTTTTGCTAATTAGCACATAAATTGAAAATTAAAATTGAAGTTATTGTGTAAATAGGATAATCAAGGTTCTCTAAATATTAATACTAATATGTATTTGGACTTTATGTTCACGGTATTATACAATCTGTAATCCTGCAGCATTTTAGTATTTCATTTTAATTGTATATATATATATATATATATATATATATATATATATATATATATATATATAATTAAAATGAAATACTAAAATGTCGTAGGATTACAGACTGTATAATACTGTAAACACACACACACACACACACACACACACACACACACACACACATATATATATATATATATATATATATATATATATATAACTAGCATGCCGCCCGGCATTTCCCGGTCGTAAAATATGCTTAAATATGATATTTTGATTAATAGATATCGTATCTATTATTATATTATACTGGATCCCTATATAGTAATGAGTTCAAAAGTTTTTTAAAAAATGACTCGTGTACCACCACTGAGAATCGAAACCAAAACTTTTAGTTTCTGATTTTTTTCCTTTGACGTTAATGCCTTACCTATGAATACATTTTTGCTGCATAGCTAAAAATTAAAACGAAGCGATAGCCATTACGTTGCGCATGCATAATCGTAATGCGTCGTTCGACCTTCGCTTGGCAAATTTCATTTTTTTTAATTTTTTACACTTTTGCACCGGTTTTCCCTTTTTGTATGGGTTCGAATACCCTATATATGAAGTTTCGTGTCTGTAAACCAAAAACTAAGAGAGGAGTTTGGTAGGCAAATTTTTTTAAACAACCATATATACGCACACATAAATATATATATATATAGAAGGAGGTTTGTGCTTAACCTTTTTACTCAAATATTACGCAAATCATGTAGAATACCTGCATGAATATAATTACAAGTAATAATTAAGTAAAGATGATCATCTCATAAGAAAACCGAAAATAAACTAATAGAGAATTAATTAAAATGAATATTTAAAAGAATCTGCAAATTAGCAGATGAAGGCAATTCCACGATCCATATATAGCAACGTTGCATTTTCTTTTTTAATACATAGAAAAAGGGTTTTTAATATTAACATCAATACGCTCACAAAACAAAACAAATTTATAGGAGTATAAAAGTATATTCTTCTAGCAAGTTTTTTTCGGAAAGCTTACGAACTAAATAACAGATTAATTAAATCAGGAGATATTAACGGTTCGGCAACAAAAGAGTAACGAGGTTATGGATATAAAGTGTGGGATAAAAGGAGATGAGAATTCAAATTACTTGATTCAATATGTAAACTTTATTATGAGTATTATGGTATTGGAAAAGCTTATAGCAATAAGTAGGTTGCCATAGTCCTCTCGCTGACTATTTATTTTTTGTATTAGCGAGTGCGATGTATTATTAGTAATTATCTGTTTCAGTCCCTGCAGTAAGTAATAGTTTATGCAATAGCGAGTTATTATCAAATTTGCTATATTTAAATTTATTTTTTTATGCTTTATAAGTTGAAATCAGTTCGTTCTTAAAGTGTATTCTATTCAGCGGACGTAATTATCATCACTGTCCCGGAAATGAATAACTGGCATAATTTAGATGTAGACTTTTTGATGATTAATCATTTCCTAGGAAATTGGATTTTTTTACATCTAAGGTTTTTAATTAATGTAGTTACAGATGCTCTAATCTGCTTATGATGATTATCCTTATCAAAATTAAAAGAGCGTATATAAATTGATATGCAACATTTCACGGCAGTTGAAGAAGCCTCTATATAAATGGTGGTTTAAAGTGGTGCCTCTGTTTTATTTGGTGTTTACATTATTTAAGTTAATTGGAGTCAGAGTTTCCAGACTAGCTTGGTTGATGGTATTCTGAAGATAGAGCGTAGATATGTTATCTAAACTGATTGCTATATGTTGCTGGCTATAGTATTTCGCTGTTCTTAAGTACTATTACTAGTAAGTATTATTTCTTGGATTGAGATATTGAGTACATAGTTGAGAAGGAGATAGAAAGCGTCCGTGTATTAGGATCAATTCGTGTGTAATCTAGGTTAACAGTATGTAGTTGTAATTCTGTTACTATACAAGAGTAAATTAATGATTTGTGTGTAAATCATTATTTAGTTGGCATTGTTGTTTATTTTAGCAGTTAAAACGGTTAGTAAAGGTTAAACGGGAGGGATTAGTTGAAATGTTTTAATTTTCTTATCATTCGATATAAATGTTGTTTGAGCTAAATTATGCATGGTAAGATATACAATTTTAATAGAGTTTTTTTAAGTGCTATATCTGTATGGATTATTAAATGCTTTTTCCATCATTTTAAAGAATCCTTATGGTACATTAGTTTTAAACATGCGTTAGCTTGATGGCGTTATATACTGATCTATGTATCCCCAAAACTTTGGTGTAGCATTTACACCAAGACAATTGGTTATATTTTCTATAACTTTATTTCTTTGATGTTCCACGTCTCGGAAATCTCAAACGTTTCTCTTGGTTTCTACATCTTCTAAAATGCTTCTATTAGCACTTCCGTAGATGTAAGAGTGACAACCGATTCCGAGTCTGATCCTCTGTAAACTGACTGATTAATTGACTTTACCGATTGTTTCTGTGAATATATCATAATCGTTTCTTTGTTAGGATAACGCTATACGTAAAACGGTCAATCTTATTGTTTATTGTTTATAATAAATATTTTTCTAACATTTTATGCTGAACTAAATTTCAATTCCTTTGTTATTGCAAACTCTGAAAATATTTTACTGCGACTTTAAAATATTTGACTTATCAATAAATCTCAAATCTGTTATTGTTTCAAATATTTATCTTTTAAATATTTCTGCTATTGAAATGTTTTATATTTCAATAACATTGTGCATTAGTTCAATCATCCATCGAGTACTATAGTTTCATGGAAGCACTAGGAATTTAGGTTGTAGGCCCTGTGGGGCCCTAATATACAACAATGGGAATTAATCTGTATATCTTTATTATATGAAATGAGAGATTGTTTTACTCTTTTATAGATATGCTATTTTATTATATGTTCTTTTTGTGTCTTATTATATGTTATCATATTCTAATAGCTATAATTTTGGGTAGATCGATTTGATTGAAATTTTATTTTGTCAGAGTATCCTGAATTTAGTAAAGCGTTACTATAGAAAGAACAGTTTTGGTCTTCTATCAGTTGAGAGTTTTATTATGTGATTTACCTACTTTTATGTAGATATATAAAGTAATCTACATATACATTATTTCATATATCTACATAAAATTTATGAGTTTATTCTGAGTATTTACTTCAACAGTACTCAATACGTAAGTAGCCTTTCTCCTCTTCTAATGAGAAGCATTTAACTCGAAAATTCCATGGCTTAAAGAGGTTTTATTCCACTTTCTTCTCAGTTTGGTCCTCATTGATCTGATGATTTAATAAAGTTCTATGTAATTTTTATTCCTCGTCGCTTTAATTTAATTTATGAATTGTTCTTCTTAAACAGGTAGAGATTTTACTATCTTAATAGGTTTGTTATATTAAAGATAATATATATCTTTTCGTTCATTTATCATAAATATATATATATATATGTGTGTGTGTGTGTGTGTGTGTGTATATATATATATATATATATATATATATATATATATATATATATATATACAGAGAGAGGGGGAGAGAGAGTGATGACGGGTTATGGAGGATTCTCGTCAAGCAGAATACTACCGACTCTTATTTTCTCCTTGTTCATAGTCCTTAACATCCTTAACTTGCATGTTCTTCTACACTAAAAACAAACTGAAAATATGGTGTTGAAATTAGTGCTGAGTATAAGTTCTTGTTCCTTTTAATTCAATATAAGCAAACCACATAATCAAGCAACTTGACCATTAGGAGTATGACTTAAATGAGGTTTTGTGCCTGCTTTCGATATTGTTCAAACGGTCCAAATTGCTTAAGTAGCAGGGCCAATCGTATCCAGTGGTCTGGTCAGTAAGTATGGTTTACAAACATGGACACAGCTAACACTCGGCATTTGCCTACAGAATTATATTGTCATGATTGTCACTTAAAAGGTTTACTTTCGAATTTCGCACAACAACAATAGCAGTGACAATTGCGGCAATTTTCTAACGAATAATGAAAGTGAAACCATTATTTTCGCTACTGATCCCGTAGTTTTCAACATAAGAATACGCTATTCTTATTCTATATGTCCTTGTTTAAGGTATCCAACTTGATACTTTTTTTTACGTTTTAAGGCGCTTTTTCTTTTCGAAGCATCAATAGGATGCGTTCATTATATTTGTGCGTTTAAAGGCAGAAATGTCGAATATTATCAAATATGTCATCGGCAAACATGTAATTTAAAAACAAGTTTGACAAACCGATGGAAGTTGTTTTTCTAACTTTCATTGTATTGAGATGTATGATAAAAACGACCGAGAATCGAAGTCTTAGACCAAACTCATATCAACATGCAAAATCAACGAGTCAAGAGACAAAGCGCCATATCGAGACGGGGGGGTAGACTAGGCAAGAGACAAGATTGAGTTTATGCGTTTATTAAAATAAGATGTTCTCTTTCACATTATTTGTTAAACCGTGAAAACGCTACTTTAAAATGAAATGTTGTCAAGCAACAAACAGAATAGCATTATATATTTTTAACTGTCTTACATCATTGTAGAATGATAAAGACAAAATATTCAGGGCAAAATAAAAACGTCTCACGTCTCACTAATCGTTTAAACATCTTAAACAAATTCGGATTTCGTAGAAAATTTCATTCCGATTCGTTTAATAACAAAATGTATGCTGTTGTTTATTGTGGCTTATGAATTATTCAGTGTAAACTATTCTGTACGTTTACCACATATATCTTGTATCATTCTTAAACGATAAATGTATCTTAAAATAAAAGTTTAATGCTACAGATATTATGTTTATAACTATACTGTATTTTATTTATTTAACTCAAATAAAATAAGTCTTTAGTTGTTTGAAATTACTTACTGAGTTCATTTTTCTTTTTTTAACAAAAAATAAGTTTTGAGTGATATAACTTTTGTATATATTTGACTAAACATAACGGTAACACATTTTTAAAGATGGTTTCTGCTTTTTTTGGTGGGGGGGGGAATTCTGATGTTGTAATATAAACCAATTTGCTTATTGGTTTAGTAAAACATTTTCTTAAATACTTTCTTGTTGTTTTTTTTAATTCAACGATTATATTAATTTTAATATTATATATACAAGATGCCCTAAATAAGTTTGTAGACTTTTTGTGTGAACACATTTATTTGTAGTATAGGCATAAAACACTAGTCCTCATCGAATTAATCTCTTCCGGTTGCAATGCACTTGTACCGTTCTGACAACTTATTGAAGGCCTCATAGAAGTCCTCTTGTGCGAGCGTGTTAATGATCCTCGTCACCGCCTCTTTCATCTCTCAGTCTCATAACGACAGCCTTTAAGGTTTTCTTTGAGCTTGGTTATTCTCTAACCAAAAGTCACAGGGTGCAAGGTCTGAACTATAAGGAGGGTGAGGTACTGTCTTGATGCTCATCTTGGTCAAATCGTCTGATCTCTGAGCACTCTTGGGACAAACTTCGCGTAAATCTTTCACACCTTCAGTTCCTCGCGAATAATTGTGTGTTCCCACACTGACATCGAATTGTGCACTGAATGTCTCTGTAGACACACTACGGTTCTTATTCATAAAATTCTTTATTTGGTCAATCAACTGTGGTGTATTTCCTTACTCCTCCCACACATATCAACATCCTTTACAGACTCCCTGCCTTCCTTAAATTTTTTATACACTCAAAAACTGATGCTTGATTCATGCAGGATGGCCCAAAAGCAGAAGAAAGCATTCTATACGTTTCTATGGCATTTTTCCAAGTTTAAAATAGAATTTTGTTGCATAGCGTCCGTCTAAAGTATCCTCATGTTCAAATTGCATTTTTGAAATTCACCAGTTGTGACAATCAGGCTTTAATATTCCAATTCCTGTTGTAGCAGTTCATTTGAACGTGAAATCATAAAAATTGGTCATAAGATGTATATCAATAACATACTTAACTTTCAAGCGTATAAGACAATTTTAAATGCTTGTACTAAAAAGGTCTGGAAACTTATTGAAGGCACCTTGTAGTTCCGTTTAATTTGTTTTCTTGCTATTTTATTGTTAATGTTTATCTATCGGGTCGGTGTAAAAGTTTTTGTCGGTTTGTGGAAGAGACATTTTAAACAATTGTAATTTACTTATTTTTTTTATTGTATTGTTGTGACGAATATATCATCACGATTGATTAATAACTTTTTCTATCAGATTATTAACGCATTATTCACATTTTTCTGTGATATGCTTACTAATGTTGACCTGAAAACGACTTTCTTTAGTCAACAGAAAGGAAGTCATCTTCCATCGTGAAAATACTCGTCCTTATACAGCACTAATGACCAAAAATCTCCTGGTAAAATTTGGTCAGGATGTTTTGTTCCATCCCGCTTATTCTCCTAACCTAGCTCCCTGTGATTATCAATTATTTTGAGCACTTCAAAACCATTTAGATGGCCCTTGGTTAACATAACGAAAAGAAGATTGAGCATATGTTGAATTCATGTTTCTCATCAAACCTAAAGAACTTTACCAATGAGGAATTTATAAGCTCGTTGACTGATGGAATATTATTATTATAAAGTTATAAAGAGCAACAATTGTTGTTTTTATGAATGTAACGTAATTCATGTTTACACACAGGAGTCGCACGTTGTAGCAGAGTAAGTTGCAAAGAACAGAAGACAAGTAATAACTTAACTCACTTTTTTGTTTTGTTTTATAACCACGCCATTTATTTTTGAGTACTTTTCCGAATAAAACGTGCATGTCCTCTCTTACTTGATCAGGCGTCTTCTCTCTGACTTCTGTCCTCTCCAACGTCAACCACGTCGCTAAAATGTTCTCGAACGTCATGCACATCGTTAACATGATCTCGAACGTCATCCACGTCGCTAACATGCTCTCGGACGTCATCCACGATGCTAACATACTCTCGAACGTCATCAACATCGCTAACATGCTCTCGAACGTCATCTACGTCGCTAACATGCTCTCGAACGTCATCTACGTCGCTAGCATGCTCTCGAACGTCATCTGCGTCATTAATATACTCTCGAACGTCATATACGTCGCTAATATATTCTCGAACGTCATCCACGTCGCTAACATGCTCTCAAACGTCATCCACGTCGCTATGTTCTCGAACGTGCTCTTGAACACGTTCAAATTCGCGAGTTTGACAGAAACATTTCAGTTTGACAAGATACACCTGAAGAAGGTGGAGGTTACATCCATCGTAAGGTTGTGAAAATCACACGCACAATGAGGACAGTAGTCCGAAGAATCCAACTAATATGAATAGACAATCTTCATCTAAAAAATTAAGCAACGTAATTCCGATTCTTGTTTACAACAACGTTATGAATGAAATGAGTATTATTAACAATTTTTTTTTTTTTTTTGCGAATCGTTAGCGAGCCGACGAAGTCAACTGGTAAAATAAAATTGTCAACCCGGTTTCATAAACTAAGTTATCAACCGAGGGATGTTTTCTCTTGGCATCAAAGTGAACGGTCTATGCTATTTTGGAAACGTTTTTTTCCCCCTGTTTATTGCGATATGTTGCTAGTCCTGTGCTGTTCTAGGGATCCACCCTCCTAGAGAAGGAGTTAGTTGATTGCTAATCTCATGAGGCACCTTTACCGGGGATTACCAACCGTTCTGCCCAGGCATTTTTTTTTACTAGCTAGAGTACTTATCCTCTGGAGAGTTAGCTCTTCAATCCCACTTTTCTACCTGCGTGTTTTATCCTCCCGTCGTGTTATACAATCTTTGTTTAAGTAGGTCGTCAGAATGACCTTATTGTGAACACGACTGACGAATATATGCACAAAAATTTAGCACGATGTTGAGAGTGTGTGCGTACGTACGTGTCCATCTGTAGATGTAATAGGAAGTTGTGTTCAAATTTGATTGGTTAAATACCTCGGCCTCATTTCATTGACGCAAGACGATTCAGTGTCTATAGTTGCATCGATTGTATATATGCTTGATTAAATGTATACAAAAACGAGAATAATATATTATTAGGAATTTCAGACTACTGTTTTCATCTTTCTTTTTTTTTACAACGGATTTATCACTTATCAAACCCTGAAGATAACTTAAGGAGAAAATTTAATGAGTAAAGATGATCAATTGTACTATAGCATAGTGATCAGTTACGGTGGAAATTAATTAGGAGTAATAGCTTTATAAGATTTATCCTGCCGTAATCAACTGGGTTTTTTGGTTTTTTTTTAATTTTGACCCCTTAGCAGATATTTTCACAGGCTAAAAGCAAAATCGAAATTGTTCCACAAGTCCAAATCTTCTATATATAAGGTTTCAAGTTGTAGATCAATATTCAAAGAGGGTTTGGTAGAGACTTTCTGCACACATAGAGGCAATGCCACTATTATATATACACTAACAGGCCGCCCGGCCGTAAAATATCCTTAATATGATATTTTAATTCATGCAAATTTCGTATTTATTATTATAGAGCAAATTCATTATTGATTATTATATTGTACCCAATATATATATATATATATATATATATATATATATATATATATATATATATTGGGTACAATATTGGGTTTTGACATCATTACTATATATATATATATATATATATATATATATATATATATATATATATATATATATATATATATATAGTAATGATGCCAAAACTTATAAAAAAAGGATATTGGTGCTATCAGCTTGAATCGAACGGAAACATTTAGCACCTCAGCAGTGGTGTTTATTTAGCGCTTCAGCATTCGTCGTTAACGCTTGAGCTATTACCAGAAAAAAGGGCCTAAAATTAAGCGATCTTCAGCTTAAAATATACATGTACGCATGTTCAGAAAATGTCAGGTGATCTTTTTGTTTTGTTTTTTTGTTTTTTTCATTTAGCAGCTATTTTTACAGGTTAAGACCAAATCGAAAGTGTTCCAGAGGTCCAAATACCCTATATAACAAGTTTCAAGTCTATAAACCAAATATTCAGTGACGAGAAGTTTCGCCCACAGAGACAAAAAGTCAGTCTTATATATATACTAGAAGGCTGCCCGGTCGTAAAACATGCATGCATATCATATTTTAATAAAGAAATAAACTCGTTTAGTATATATATATATGTATATATATATACACTGACTAATTTTTTTAAGCGTCACACTGGGTTGAAAATTATCAGTCTTTAAGAATTGACCAAAAATAATCGCGACTACGTCGTTTTATTGTTTATTTCAATAACATTTTTTCACTGACGAAATCAGTAGATTGTCCGTGTAAGAGTGAATATTTAATAAAAACCTTTAGTAAATATCTTTTTAGGTATGGACTTAAAATGATATTTACCAAAAAAGTAACCTCTCGAGACTTCTATGTAAATTCGTTTTATTGTTTATTACTAGAATGTTTTGCAATATTTTACACTGACGGATCCAGCCTGTGTCGAAGTTGCTTTAATCAGCAGCAGTGGCAATTAGTCGTACATTGATCGTATACAAGTTTTAGTCATACATATTTAGTAAAACCAATATATATATATATATATATATATATATATATATATATATATATATATATATATATATATGTGTGTGTGTGTGTGGGGGGGTGTATATATGTATATATATATATATATATAAAATAAAATAAAATAAAAATTACAATTAAATTTACCAAAATGATTCAAGATGGTAAAACTAAAGTATATTATAAATATCAAAGAATTAATATTTATAAAGTATTCTCAACCAGATATAAAAGCTCGATAAAACCAAATCTTGGATCATTTTGGTAAGTTTAATTGTAATTTTTATTTTATTATAAGCTCCCGTTTGGTTGGGCTTTTTATTCTCTCCAGATATGTTTGAAAAGGAACACATTCCTCTGTCTGACAAAAATATCCCTATTCCTACCCAACAAGAATATATCCACAAATTTGTCCTCGCTTTGAACACTTTCCTAAAAAATATAAGGTGGAAGGCTTATCACCATGACTTAAGCATTAAAAATAAACTTAAAGCACCTATTTACTCTGAAGACCAACTTCACACAGAAATCTTAACAAATGAACTCCCTATCAACTCTCATAGAGAACAAAAGAAATTCGAAAGAATTGCTGCCAAATTTTACGGATTAAATACCACTGCCCACCCCAAATACAACCCTTATTTCGAGGAGTTTGAGAAACAAAAACACCATTATAAACAAAAACACCATTATAATCCGGTTACTCGAAAAATAAATAATGTTGCCGAAAAAGTTTAAATGAATAAACATATAAGACAATAAACTAATAAGACAAAAAATTATTATAAACTTGACTATCCTACATATAAAATACTTTTGTATAAAGAACTTAATAAATCTTATAAAATAGCCCCTCCTAAAACTTTAGATTCCATTAATTCTGAAGCTAAACTTTTACTGACGTCTATGAATAACTTCACTGAAATAATTTCTCCGTGTACCCCTAGATTCACCCTCAACGATCATAAACCAAGTTTCTATGACAACCCCTCCATCAGATTGATTTGCCCATCTAACTCTGAATTAGGAGCTGTACGCAAAAACATCTTAGTTAGAATCATCCCTTCTATTAAAGAAAAAGAAAGTTTCCCTCTTTGGCTGACTTCAGATTCTGTAATTAATTGGTTTGTCTCCCTTAAAATAAACACCTCCTTAACTTCATAACCTTTGACATTAATATTAATGAGAATAATAATATTTCTCCTAACAGACATCGTAACACTAAGAACACTCATTATCCCCTCCAAAATAGTCCTCATACAAACATTGTCCCACTATTTGTTGAACACTATGAACAAAATTCAAACTATTTAACTAAAACAAATCAGCAAATTAATATTAATACCAGACCTCGAGCTTTTAATAAAGTACATACATATATCGGCGCTACTTCAACATTAATTAAGAAACGAATATCAAACCACAGTTCTTCTTTTAACAACCATAATTCTAATAATAACCAAGGAACTTCTCTAACCATTTTAATTAAAAATCTTAACTTTAATAATACCCCCTTCTCAATCAAATGGGCCATCATAAAAAAGTTAAGTCTTATGCTCCAGGCTCTAAGTCATGTCGCCTCTGCACAACCGAAGCTATAACTATAATTACTTCCCCTCAAAGTAACAATATAATAAATTCTAAAAATAAACTGATCTCTTTCTGTAAACATAAGTCCAAATTTAATTATGGCAACTTTGAAATTACATAGCTATTACTTTTACCTTTTAGATAGATACATAATTTTTCTTTAACTCGTTTTTTCTACATACTTTCATAATACTTTATAATTCATTAATCCTTTATTTTAATTCTTCATTTCTTCTTTGCTTGGCCAGTTTTTATCAGCAATTTATGTTTTAGTCTTTAAATATTCCTATCTATCTAATATATCAATCTACCCACACTTTCATATCTTGTATGTATATTTACTTATATTTTACTATATGCATTTACTTACTTTCTTGCTTTTTCCTGAATTTACAGATACCGGCCATCCTCTCCCCTTAAATAATTTTTATTTTTTATTTTATATTTTATTTATTGTTTATTTATTATTTATTTTATTTTTATTTATTAATTAATGTATTTATTTATTTTCCATTTAGTGTCTTTTAACAACTCTTGCTGACATTTTCTTAAGTAATAACCTGTACATTTCAGTTGACCTATATTATTTTGCCCTATATATTTTTTTCGCACCTTTTAACATTTCCTATCTGGGTCATTTTGACATTTGTTTTTCTATTTTATATTTAATTCTATCACCATTTAATTTTTTCCTCTTCTTCTTCTCTGATCTTTCTTATTTATATTTATGTCTCGGCAACAGTGTGAAAAGCATATCTTATTTTTCTTTTATTAATATCATTGGAATTTTCCCCTTTTCCCTTTTACATATTTGTGAATTATTCTATGGATTTCGGTCTTTGGATTATTTTGGACCATCTTCAAATTACGGGATTTCCTTGGATTTTACTTGTGCAAATGGAAATTCAATTAACTTTCTTAAAGTTTCTTGATAAGTCGATAGTCCTTAATTCGCGGTGTTTCGAAGAAATACTTTTCTTCTCATCAGAGGGTAGGAATTAGCAAAATGCAGGATCGGATTTTGCATACAAAAGTATTTGATGAAACAACAAGTAAGTCAAAGATCTTATTTGATAACAAAAATGTGAATCCAGTGACGGTAAAATCCAAAACTTTTGGATTTTACCGTCACTGGATTATTTGATGATGAGAAGGAAAGTACAGATCAGTAACCAAGATGGCGGCGTAGTTCAGATCAGTAACCAAGATGGCGGCCAAGAATTAAATGCGGTCCGTGGCGTAGTAAACGGCGAACTGATTGAATCCAAAATTCGATAATTTTTATAATTTTGGGACGTTTTCATTGGTTGTTTATCACAGCCGTTGGTTATAAAAATGATTGGCGAATACATTCGTCTCATACCCCCATCACAAGTCAAAAACATTTTACAACTATAATTGGAATACCGTCAGAACCAGTTGCTTTACTGGAATCAAGGTTCTTGATTAGCTTGGCGACCTCACGCACAGATATTTGTATGTTACCTAGCGTGTTGTGTGTTATAAGAGGAAATACGGGGAGTTGATGGCCTTCGTCACATAGCGTAGAATTTGCTGCAAAGTTCTTGGCAAATAGTTTGGCCTTGTCTGATGCTGACGAGATGACCTCAGGTCCATTGATAATGTTTGGGATATAACGCACACTTCTGTTCAGGATCCTATTTGTTATTTGCCAAAACTGCTCATCTATTTTGGATTTAACGGATTGAGCATATAGCTCTCTTGCATTTTTTATTACTTTTGAAGTCACCGCAAATGTGAATGTTAGCCATGGAATGAGCAGACAGGATGAGGCCAATTTTCTCTGATATACTCTTAAAGACAGTAACTCCGCTGTTTTGGGGACGATTGAGGGCAAATATAACTGCAGTGGTGTAAGCAAGTGCAACCCGGAAGCACATATAAGGTAAATTAGGGTCTTCTCTGGAGATACCTCTGCCACACGGGAAGCCATCTTTAATGTAGGCACATATTCCATGCCCATGGCGATCTTGGATGTCAGATTTAGATGTTAAGTTAGAGTATCCTTTAATTATGAACTCATCTAGGGAGGTGGTCGGCCTTATTCCAGTTTTGCTTAGAAAGAATATGTCCGGTTTCGTCTCCTGTAATTGGGTTTCAACCTCCGGAAAGTTGGAACATAGACCCCTGACGTTGGAGAAGGAGACATGGTAGTGGGGGTCTACGTTGGAGGATGGGGCTCTAGGATTATTAGTGTTTTGTTTTTGTTTTGTTTTTTGTTTTTGTTTTTAGATATTTCATGTTGAGAATTTTGGGATTTGTGGAACAGATCAGCATACTTGATTAGAGCAGGACACAGAGGGAAAGTAAGAGGGAAAAGACGGGTTTTTTTTGTAGAACATGATAAGGTAAAGCCGTAACAATTACCAACTAGTACGGCATCGAGAGGCCCCACCAGAGACTACTGCATGGTACAGAATCCATTCACCAAATGGCAATACAGCAGCCCCAGTTCTTTGCACCTGCTGATAGGACAGCCTCCTTAGTGGTTAATCCAAGGTTCGGGTCCCTGACTATCAGGCGATTAACGTCAGCCCAGATGAAAACGTTTACCTCCAGCACCCTTACTAGTGACATGGCCGCAAGGATAGACATAGAGACAGAAAATTTCCGGCATCTCAAAATACTGTTCACGAAGTACTACCGACCTGGGAAGCAGCTTTTTCTTCACCCTTTGTCAGAAACATCACTCATTGGAAATGAGGACTGAGGGACAGAAAAGGAGAAGCGAGAGTTACTGGAGCTGCTGATAACACATCCACTGCATTATCTACTCTCCATTAAAAAACATAATAAAAAGGGTTAGAGGGACTTATTAATATCTACTTAATATAAGTCCTTTGCCCCATTCCCAGTTTAGGATAGTACTTGAAGATAGTTTCCCCTCCCATATTAAACCGTGGAAGTTTTTTTTTCCTTGCTTTAGATACAGGCATATTTGACAAAAAAAGATTTAAAACAATGGAAATAGCAAAACAGGATAAGTAAAGTTAAGATGTTTCGAGTTTTAAGTAAAAACTGCAATAAGAAAAAATAAGCAAACAAACAAATATATATATATATTAAATGTATTTATACACGCATTAATGGCTACATATGTGCATACATGTTACTATAATCACCCGCGTTGGGGGATTACGTCTTCAGGCCAAGAATTACCTGAAGACGTAATCCCCCAATGCGGGTGATTAAAGAAACATGTATGCACATATGTAGCCATTAATGTTTGTATAAATAAATTTAATATACCTGCTCTGTTCACTCATTGAGCACTCTTTGGTAGACACATGTTGTTTCATTGGATGTACTTCTAGGAAGCTAAACTTTACTGGCTATATATATAAATATATATAAATATATATATATATATATATATATATATATATATATATATATATATATATATATATATATATATAATGCACAGATTATTTTATCGTTATTTCCATGGCAGGTGCTCGTCTGAACTCCAATCTCTGGTCTCCCCTCGCCAATCTTTCACGAAAAACACCCGTCTAGCTGAATCCACTGTGAAAAATTTCCCCCACTCTATATCTGTGCCTAAATCAAAACGCGGGTTCCATGAACAAAGCTTCTTTCTTAGAACTGCACGCCTGTGGAACTCTGTCCCGTCTGCCTGCTTCCCACCGGACTACAACTTGGATGTCTTCAAGTCCAATGTTAACAAATTCCTAATGAACCGCCCCTTAAGTAAACACTTCATCAAATCTCCACACTAACGTAATGTACTTGCAATAACCCTTATCCCTGAGTGGCTTCCGGGCCTTGATAAGTGGTGATCACTGTGTAAAAAAAAAATATGTAGGCCGTATTAAGACAAAAATAGTTAACAGTTATGGATAAGAATTGTTTAACTTACCTCTGAAGACCCTGATCCTGTCTTCCTGGGGCCATCTCGAACAAGTTAGCATCGAAACCTGGTCTGATCGAAAGAAACAGTCGCCAGTTTTTTATTACGTAAAATAATCTAAGATTATATAGAAAAAAGTTTTGCTTCACACTGTTATTTATGTGTCATTTATGTGCTATTTACGTGTCATTGAGGTCTTATTTTTATGCTATTTTATATTATCTGTGTTATTTATGTTATTTATGTGCTATTTTGTGTTATTTACGCGTTATTATGTGTTATCTATATGTATTTATGTGTTTTTATGTTATTTATATGCAATTCATACGTTATCTATGTGTAATTTATGTGTTATCTATGTGTTTGTATGTGTTATTTATGCTAGTTATGCGTTCGTTTTGTTATTAATGTATTATTTATATGCATATTCCCATTTTGGTAATTTAGTGATAACTATGAAACATATGGTCTTCAAGATCCATTTAGGTATTTTAAAGTTTAAAGAAAATAAAATACTTAAAAACAGAAATTCATGGTTCTTTCAGATATTTCGAGCTGCTGGGATTTGTTTGTGTATTCTAGCCATATCCCTCCAATAATGACACGAGAAAAGTGGCTGGGCATTACTAATGACTGATAAATACATTTTAGAAGATCCATACTAAAAATGGACATATAAGCACAAAATAAGATACGTTTATCTTTTAACTTAGTCGCAAACAAAGTATCTCTGTAAAACGTTTCTCGTGCTATAATTTTAATACGCACGAGGATATTCCAAAGGGAAAAAATAACAACTCTGTTAATTGACTTTAAAAAAAAAATAACTGGGTAAAACTCAAGTTCCCGAAAAAAATAATAAGCGGATAAGCGAGACAATAAGCTGTAAGTAAAATGAAAAGTTTGTTTCCAAAGCTCTAAAAGAACAAAAAATAAAATTAAATTCTTTATCTTATTAGGTTGACTTGTTATTTGTACGCGAAAGGAATTGAATTGTTCTATTTTTTCAACGAAAGGAAACTGAAACGTCTTAAAATTGTGCAACGAACATTTTATTTTGAAACATATTTTTTCCAATTTTTTCAAAGGTGGAAATAATCATTATTTCCCACCTGGTATTTGCAAAAAGAGACAATAAAAGGGGCGAACTTCAAAATTCTTGTTCCTGACGGAGGAGATAAAAACGAAAAGAGAGACTAAAATTTGTGCTTTTTTTCTCTCTGAACTAATCAACCAAACAAGATTAAGGAGTTGAGATCAGCTTTGGCTCACGCTAACAAAACTGCAAATTGAGCAAAAGCAGATGCAAAAAGACTTATTAGAGGAAAAAACAGGAAATGATGGCACACCATCAACAAAGGTTAGAGGAAGAACAAGTCGAATTACAGATACAGTGGAACATCAGAAGCAATCAATGGAACTTCAAAAACAATCAATGAAACTTCAAAAACAATCAATGAAACTTCAAAAACAATCGCCCGAACGACAACAACGGACATCATCATAGGCCCTTAACGTCGAGGACGACGATTGGCAAGGCGCTTCAGTCTTCTACAGTTCAGGAAGTCTGTGTATTGCTGGCAGGATCTTTTGGCACCAGATCTTATAGCAGCTTGCCACTTTGCTCGGTTGCCGGCAGAGGTTTCCCAAGTGTTGTGAGGGATGCCGAAGACCTGGAGGTCACGTTTCAGGACATCCTTGTAGCGGAGGCGTGGCCTGCCAGCACAGCGAGGGGCATCAGCTATCTCTCCAAAGAGAAGTGCTTTTGGTAGCCGGCTGTCGTCCATGCGGCAGGTGTGGCCAGCCCAACGTAAGCGACGGATGCGCAGCACTGTGTACATGTCAGTACTCTTGGTCGTGGAGAGGATAGCTGTGTTTGGTACATGATCCTTCCATGTGAATCCAAGAATTGTGCGCAGGCATCGGAAGTGGAAGGCGTTCAGACGGTGTTCGTGTCGGCGGTAGGTGCACCAAGTCTCACTGCCATACAGGAGAGTGCTGAGGATGCAGGCCTCGTAAACCTTGATCTTTAGGTGTAGCGAGAGGGACTTGTTCTTCCAGACTCTCTCACTAAGCCTGCCGAAAGTTGTTGATGCCTTTCCAATGCGGGAGTCCAGTTCACAATCAAGACTGTTGGTGTTATCAACTGTAGAACCCAAGTAAGTGAACTTGGTGACGTTTGACAGTACATGATTGTTTACGGTTATTATGGGTGAAAGCCCAGCAGGCTGGGCAAAGACCACCGTCTTGCCTAGGCTGATTTTGAGACCAAACTCCTCGCAGGCAGAAGCAAAGGAGGAGCACATTGCCTGAAGCTCAACCTCCGAGTTGGCGATGAAGGCAGCATCATCAGCGTACAGGAGTTCACGGATCTGTACGCGGTTAACCATAGTTTTTGAGCGTAGCCTGGCCAGGTTGAATAGGCCTCCAGTACTGCGAGTGTGAAGGAGCACTCCAGTTGGGTTTGGGAAGGCTCGGCGCAGAACAGCCGAGAAATATATTCCGAACAGAGTAGGAGCTAACACGCAGCCTTGCTTGACACCACAAGAGATGGGGAACTCTTTAGAACGAGAGCCCTCAAACTGTACTGTAGCCTTCATCTGATCGTGAAATTCTTGTATGGTTTTCAGGAGTTTGGGAGGGCAGCCCAGTAGACGGAGGACTAGAAATAGCCCTGATCTGCTAACATAATCAAAGGCCTTCGTCAAGTCAACGAAAACAGCATAGAGAGGACGGCCTTGCTCAATGCATTTCTCCTGGATCTGACGAACAGAAAAGATCATGTCAGTGGTAGAGCGGCCAGGTCGAAAGCCACATTGACTCTCAGGAAGAATTCTGTTGGCAATAATCTGGAGACGTGGCAGGACTAAGCGGGCATAGATCTTTCCAGGCTGGGAAAGTAGAGATATGCCACGGTAGTTGTTGCAGTCGCAGCGAAACCCTTTGTTCTTATACAGGGTAACTATGTTGGCGTTACGAAGTTCATCGGGAATAGTACCTTCATTCCAGCAGATTGAGAAGAGATGATGGAGTTCCTCAGTTAGTGAGTCACCACCGCATCTGAAGATTTCTGAAGGTAGCCCATCCACGCCGGGGGCTTTGTTGTTCCTCAGTAGCTTGATGGTCTTGTGTACTTCATCGATGGTGATGTCGTAATCTAGCTCATGGAGGACTGGTAGTTGGGGAACAGCAGCTATTATAGCAGCCTCACTAGCTGCTACAGGTTGAGCATACAGTGAGCTGTAGTGCTCCACCCAACGGTCAAGCTGATCATCAGGATTGGTGAGTAGTTCTCCGGTCAGAGATCGCAAAGGAGATGATTTCTTCACAGGAGGACCTAGAGCCTCTTTCAGAGCTTGGTACATGCCACCGGTGTTGCCGGTGGCAGAGCAGTCTTCAGCACGCTTGGAGATGTCACTCCAATAGTTGTGTTTAGCCTCTCGAGTTAGGCGCTGCACTTTTGAGCGGCTCTGCTTCCAGAGGCTAGTAGCTTGAGGAGAGGGGTCCTGCATCACAGCCAGTCTTGCCGCTCGCTTTTCTGCTAGTGCTTGATGGAGTGTGTCCGCGTGGTGTCTGAACCAGTCCGGCTGCTTTACTGTACGTCTACCAAAACTGGAGAGTGCGCAAACTCCAACAGTGTCACGAATCCGCAGCCAGGCAGAGGCAGCATCCTGAGGGGGTGCAGACTGGCCAAAGGTGGATTGTATTGAAGCTTGAAAATGTTGGCATTTCTCCTTGGACTTAGTAGCAAGAACATTGAGCGTTGAAAGTGGTTTTGAGCAAGACAGGTGGATTTTCTTTGGCTTTAGTTTAAGCTTACAGCGCACAAGTGAGTGGTCTGTGTCACAGTCCGCAGAGTGCATTGTCCTGCAGTGGATGATATCCTGGAGGTGCTTCTTTTGAGTGATCACATGGTCCAGCTGGTGCCAGCGCTTAGAGCGTGGGTGTTGCCATGTCATCTTCGACCACGGTGAGCCCTTAAAGAAGGTTGATGGGATGCACAGCCTGTGTGTAGCACAGAGTTCCAGAAGACGCTGTCCATTTTCATTCATAGAGCCCACTCCGTGAGGACCCAGGACATCAGGCCAGGCATTGGTGTTACTGCCTACTCGAGCGTTGAGATCACCCAGGATGATTATGCGGTGACCGCGGTCGATTTTGGAGAGGGTCTCACTCAGCTGGAGATAGAAAGCATCTTTCTGGTCATCCGGCGAGGTGAGGGTTGGGGCGTAGGCAGACAATAGGGACACTGGACCAGAGGTGGTGTGTAGCTGTAGTGACATTAATCTGGGAGAGATGGCGACGGGAGTTTCGACAAAGCTGAGCAGCTTGTTGCAGATGGCAAAACCCACTCCATGTTTTGGTCTCTCCAAGTCAGGGTAGCCAGTCCAGTAAAATGTGAAGTTAGCTTCACGTATGGAGCCATTTCCAGTGAGCCATGTCTCGCCTAGTGCTGAGACATCCACCCCCAACCGGAGTAATTCCAGGTCGATAACAGCAGACTTCCGAGGATGAAAACTGTCAAGAGAGGAAGTCACCCCAAGGGAGCGGACATTCCAGCAGGCCAGGTGTAGTGGGGAGGCAGTAGCAGGATGTCGACCGGGGCGCGCCTGCCTAGAACGCGGGCCCTGCCGAGCAACGACAGCACCCCCGACTGCAGGGGGCTCCCGAATTGCCAGTCGCTGAGAATTTATTCTTGACATATCCATAGTAGTTGCCTGAAACGTCAAGCGCCGGGGCAGGGAAGTAGTGGATGAGTGCATGCCCAGAACAGAACAGCCACCTCTGGACCCAACATTGCGGACCCCAGCGGAGCACAGGAGTGCGACAGCTGGAGCAGTGGTAGGTTGCCCCGCAGTACCCGCTAACTGGGTGTTGATCCCTGACCGTTGATCGTTCTTGATTCATCCGCTCAGTGATCCGCCATGGGAGACCGGTGGTTGAAAAATATATCAGCTGCGCTCATACCATGACTGCCAACTCCTGCTGCCGAGATGACATTTTGCTATTTGACCACATAGCTGGGGTCTGGATTGGTGTAAGCCAGGGCGTGTCCTCACGCCGGAGGGCCATGCACTCAACACCTCTGGGGCTCCAGACTACTCCGAGATCCCACATACACTTAGCCTGGGGCCGCAAGGTACCCAGTTAAACCGTGATGTACCACGAGGAGGTGGCATGCGAGTCTTGACCAGTGAGACGCTCTAACCACCAGTGGGCAGGGCTTACTAAACTGCCTCCCCTTCACTCTTGCGAGTATAGGTGGCGGTTACAGCTGGAAGCAAGAGGAGCAAAGCACCTGAAAGCCAAGCAGCTAAGCACTCTACACATTCACTAAGCTACAACACTACACGCTCAAAGGCCCTGTGTGCAAACACCACATCACAACGGACAGCAGATCTACTAACGCAAATTTTAAAGAGTAATATGCACGGGGAAATGATTCAGCTTTTTCCCAAAATACGATATGGTCCGCAATGTATAATTCCAAGTATGAAGAAGATGAAAAATTGTTTGTAGCTTATTTCAGGATATATAAAGACTTTTCAGTATCGACTGCGATAACTGGTCTGATCAGAAGAAGACCGACAGCTACAACGTAAACTTCAAACGAATGAACACGACAAATTCGGAATTATCTTTCAACAAGGCGGTAAATTTGCTAACAAAACTATTCTCCCCAGAACGTCTCTTTTTCATAAAAGATGGAGATGTTTAAACTTGATCAAAGACAATAATGACGACTTTGTCACGTACGCAGCGGTAGTAAACAAACAAGTTGTCGGAATTAACAGCAGACAATTTTAAATGCCTTGTTTTTGCACAAGGTTTAACCTTAGGAAAAAAATACGGAAATAAGGCGCAGAGTTCTAACGAAGTTAGACAACGAACCCAACTTAACACTGCAAAAATTGACTGAAGAAAAGTGGAAATAAAAAAATGCGAGAAATATCGAAGCGGGCGTCACAAATATAAAAAAAATAACCAAGAAAAAAACGCCGACCTACAATATAAAAAATTACCTCCAAAAGTCTGAAAAACCAAAAGTACAGAGCTCTTGTTTCAGATCTGGTTGTTTCAGATGTGGTTGTTTCAGATGTGATTTTCTATATTTAACAAAGAAAATATCTTACATGTAATAAAATGGGGCATAAAAGCTCTCACTGCAGGAAAAGTTAGAACAGAAGCCGAGTGCGTTAAACCATAACCCGAGACGCCTTAGAAGAATACCTACGTAACAGTAAAAATTCTCGACATGGACATTAAATTTCAGTTAGACAGTAGATTGGATCTTACAATATTAAACTTCAAAACGTGGAAGAAATTACGAAAACCTAGTACGTTAAGAACAAAAGCCGTCAACGGCAGTAAGATTTAAATTTGAGGGTGAATCAATCACCAATGCCACATTTCCTGGAAAAACTAAAAAGCTCAAAATATATGTATTAAAAAATAGTGAAAACCTGTTCAGTTCCAAATGAGTTTAATCTATGGAACTTACCTATCTTCACATTTTGCAAAAAAAAAAAAAATAAATAAAAAAAAAATAGAAGCCTGCCCAGCGGAAACTAATAACTGGCTTTAAGGAAGAGTTCACTCCTGGCCTTGGGAGGTGTACTAAAATATTCACGGATTTTAAGCTGAAACCGGGCACACAACCGGTTTAAAAAAACACAGAACAACGTTTCCTTTTGGGAACAAGGCTCGATCTCACAAAGAATCGGCAATGCCACATATATCTATCAGGGCCCAAAATTTTAACATAAAAGGCACCTAAACCAAATAAGAAAATGCACTCCCAAGGGTCAAGCAGAACCACCACAGGAAGGCGTAAAGGCAATCGAGACAGTATATGACGTTTTTGACATAGAACCTCCACAAGTCATGCCAGAACCAAGATGTTCCGGTAGAAAGAGAAAATGCACAGACCCCTTGCTGGTCTGCCCCCAAAAGAAACAATACTGATTTCACACGTGGAGAACCACCCTCTGAATAGACTCAAACACCGTCCATATATACCGGAACGCTTAACGATCTTAGGTAGGGTTCTAGTTCTGGAGTTAACCTCGCTTACTCGGTGGAATGCAAATGCTCTTTTCATTCTGTAACGTTTTGTTTGTCTTTTATTAATACACACCGCTGTTCAGTTTTTATTGTGGCTAATACCAAGCCATAACATGATGCAAACCGTGTCATGGACGTGCGCCATTGAAATCTTTCATACAGAAAAAAATTGAACCAGTCAACATTCACCGGCATCTGCTGAACGTTTACGAAGCCGATGCAGTTGATGTCAACTCAGTTAGGAGATGAGTTTATCGATTTCACAGTGGTCGCGGAAATGTGAGTGATGTCCGGACTTTTACGACCGACGCATCAAAAGAGGCTGGCAAAAGTTAATCGAGAATGATGATGACTATGTAGAAAAATAAATTCTGGAGCACAAAAGGTCGCTCGTTTTAATGGTATCACTCCCGAATTCGTAGCTCTTCAACATTTTTAGGTAAAAAATAGAAGGCCTTACTTTTTGAACGACTCTCATATATCATTTATCTATGTCTTGTTCATTCGTTTTCTTTGGGTTTTCATTGCAGCTTTTCCTCCCAACAGAACCAGTTTCATTTTACCAACGATTCAAATCATGTTGCAAACAAATCTGTTTTATAACAGAAGCTTAATACATACTACCATACATATTCGAGTTTTGCCAATTTTCTATTTTTGAACAATCGGGTTCGTTATAGTAATTGGCGTGACGTATGTAGAAGTAGAACATGTCACGGGAAGAAGAAGAAGAAGAACATCTTTAGTTGACGATCAGAAATAGAAGACAATGGTAGAGAAAAACGAAAAGCTGAAAAGGTGTCATGCCATTACGTAGGCAAAATATGTAGAGATAAAGAGAGTAGGAGAAGAGTAGAAAGTTGATCTTAATTTCGGCAGCCGCATAACTCTCACTCTCCTTATTTCTCCCTTTAGTCCTCACATTCCATGAGCGATGTTTCTAACAAAAAGAGAAGCTATTTTCTGGTTCATAATCTACTCAGTTATAGTTGGCAAGTTGTTTTGCCTTGAAGTAGTATTTTTAGCTCCTTACATCAAGTAGTTTATGCCTTATTTTGAGTGATTTCCATAAAAAATCTAAATAAAAAGTAATCCAAACAAGGCAGGTGCTTTTTCATCAGGTGAGAAGCTGCTGGGAGAAAATGTGTGAGCCTGTGTGAAATGGCGATGCTTAACTTACTAGCATGAACTTTTCAGTCGAACGAGCAGTGTAGAATACGAAATCTGCGACATATATCGTTTCCCAGAGAGTGAATGATAGATGACCTATATGGAAAACCCGAAGTTAGAGGTCAGATGGGTCAGATAGGAAAGAGATATGAGAATAAAGTAAAGTAACGACGTCACGTTTGTCTGTCGACTTGAGAGGAAGCAGAGTTCTTATGGGCCTGTCCCTGGTGCCGCGTGACACACATTGTCAAAAACGGCGTTTTGTGAGGCAGTTGGACAATAATACTGAATTAACTGAAAGTATAATTGTCAAGGGCGAAATGTCATCCTCAAGATACCTTTCCGCTATGCCTATCCATTTGTGTTAAGTTAGTTAACGAATTAATAGGCAAAGTTTGTCTTTCTCTCTTTCATGTTTGTCCACGTTCTCTCCAGAATAAACTTAATACTAAACTCGCAACGAACGTATTTAGACTTCCTTTCTGTGCGAAGAAAATTTATTTCAGCTAGCTATATTGAAGAGACACTATACCAATCACGGCCAGAGAGGATGAGAAAGATAAAGCCAGCAGTAGACAAAACGGTGACTAAGGAAAAAGACTAAAAGAATCGGCAAATCCAGTTAGCAATGAAGAAATAAAAAATGAAGTAGTAGAAATATAATGATAAAAGGTATGTCATATACTCATATTAAACAATGGACATTCAAGGTTGTTTGATGATTAAATATATATATATATATATATATATATATATATATATATATATATATATATATATATATATATATATATATACTAATGAATAAATGCATGACCGAAACGCACGCAAAGGAAGTATGAAGTAAACAATCAGTATATCTCAAAGCAAAGTCCCCGGACGGTTGCTGTGGGCCTGTCAGACTAAGCGACAAAAACTTCGTTTCATAAACACATTTTTATTATAAAAGTTCAAATATAGACTATATTTCCTTCTTCTTCTTCTTCTTTTTTTTTTTTTTTCATTAAATCGCTTCTTAGTTGTCGGGGACATTGCTTGAAGAAAGCTTGATTTTTATGTTCCTACGAACATAAACTCGGAATAATTGTGTCAGTAATTGTTGGGGACCTTGCTTAAAGAAAGTCAATAGTCACGTATAAAGAACTTATAGAAAACACAACTATGTACATGGAGACATGCCAGTGATTTGTAAAAAGAAACAAGATGAATATTAAAAAAAAAATGTCAAATAATGATCTGGATAAATATTTTTACACTTGTCCTTTGTGGTTTTTTATTTTCTTTTTAATTCCAATAAAAACATTTAAAAACGTGATTTCATCACCTGTTTATGTATCTCTGTGCCATGAGATTTAATTACACGTGCAAATGTTCATTTGAAAAATTAAGTTGATCTTATTTTTACATACATTGAATTCATCATGAAAACCAATTACAATCGAAAATTTAAAAAAAAAAAAAAATATTTTACTGAGGTTTCCCAGCAGAGTCTCGATGCAATACAGCAAGATGAGTCATATATTTCATTTTTTATATTTTAATTGTCAATTTGTATTTCAAAATGTTTTTGAGATAAAGATTGATAATTTGTGCGATTTGGAGTACATTTCTCATCTTGGATGTTATTCTCATGAATTTTTAGTTGATGTAAACTCCGACCTTCTTCAGGTGTATCGTGTTGAACTCGGGAGTCTCTCTCTCGATGTCGGGAGTCTGTACGGAATTTCGAGAGAAACTTTTTATTTAATAAACGGGTATGTTATCTGCTTCTTTTTCAAATTCTTTTCTTTTCTCCAACATTTTTGTTCGCGTTTTGGTTACAAGAAGTTGATTTGAGGAGTAATTGAAAAAACTAGTGATGGATATAGAATTCATTTTTTTTTATGTTGACAAAAAATATCGTTCAAAATAAAAAATTATAATCAAGCAGCGAATTTTGTCATGTTTATTAAACATGTGTGGGTTTTTTATGTGTGTTTGTGTGTGTATAATCTTTTAAATTATGAATTTTGAAATATATATTCTGGAAAGTTCTATAATATTGAACTTATCTACATATATTATGGAATGTGTATTCATAAAAATGCCATATTATTTAACTTATCTATTTGAATTATAGAGTATTTATTATAGCAAAGTCCATATTGAACTCACCTCTATGAATTATGAGATATGTACTCTATCAAAGTCCATATTATTTAACTCATTTACATGAATTATAGAATATGTATTCTAGCAAATTCCCTATTATTGAAATAATCTATATGAACTATACAATACGTATTCTAGCAAATTCAATATTATTTAACTATATATAAATATATATAATATAAATATTATATTATAGATTATCTGTAAATATATAATATATATAATATAAATATTATTTAACTTATTTATATCAATTATAAAATGTCTGTTCTAGCAAATTCCATATTATTGAACTTATATGGATTATGGAATATGTATTCTATCAAATTCTACATTATTGAACTTTACTATATGAAATATGGAACGTGTAATATAGTAAATCCCATAATTTTGAACTCATCTACAGCAATTATAGAATTGTGTATTCTATCAAACTCTATATTATTGAAGTTATCAATATGAATTCTAGCAAAGTCCAAATAAGTCACTGTTTATAAAGTCTCGAAACCACTCGAGGTTAAGCGTTAATAAGTGTTAGAAGGACGGTAAGAGGCTGGCAAAAGTTAATTGAGAATGGTGATGACTATGTAGAAAAATAAATTCTGGAGCACAAAAGCGGTAGTGGTGGAAATATGGTAGAATTTGATTATTAAAGAAGAACTTGTTTAGATTGGACTGGAAAGCAAACAGATTCGCGGTATAGAGTTTCATGAGGGAGACAATTCAAGGGAAGAAACTTTATTACTGGAATTTGCGTTTAGTTTACACACAGATAGAGAATAAGGGAAGTTGTTGACTGTGGTTATAACTAGACGAATGTTTTGCAGGGTAGAACCGTAGACTAGAGCTCGGTCGAGTACTTGGCATGAAATAATGATAGAGCATAGAGAATTCTGAGAGAAAGAAGTTATAAGAAGAAAAGAACATCGCCTACTAGATTTCGAAGCCGATTTTCAATCCTGTCTTAGACAGGAAAGAATGCCTGTAGCAGCTCCTTTCCAGTAAAACCAAAATTAAGTTGTTTTTTTTAAGTTATTAGAAAATATATTGCTTTTTCATAAGTACACGCTATTATTCATTTGTTTTATATTTTTTGTTCTACTTTTACGGACCGAGATGATCTGCAAACGCAAAGGACATTAAAGAACAATTAGACTAGCACAAATATTTTAAAGTGAATGTATTCTCATTTACGTTCATTTTAAAAGGACGGCTCAACAAAATTGATAACAAACCAAAAAAGGCAGTATAGATTATGCGTTTCAGAGCCGGGTAGGTAAGGCCTCAGAAGCATTTAGCCAGCTTTTCAAGATCTGAAGATACAAAACCTTTACCCTCAGATTGAAATTAAAAATCTATAACAACATTTTATTAATACTGCTATATGGAAATCAAACTTCGCATCACAAAATCAGCCAAGAGAGGAAATTAGACGCGTTTGATTCCAATTGTCTTAGAAAGATTCGTAGAAAGATTAGATCAGATTAGAAAGGATTAATTGTCAAAAATCTGCAAACAACGGCGAGGCTGGTTTGGATATGCCCTAAGATTGACCCCAGAGATAATGGCTAACCAAATACTCTAATTCTACCTATGATGAAAACAGAGACAAAATTCAACCGGAAGCAGACAATCAAGAGAGATTTGATTGCAACAGGAAAAATAATGGAAGGATGCTATAGCTATTCTGAATTCAAATCGAAAATAATGGACTACTTTGACTGCTTCATGCGTTGAAAAACGCGGGAAATTTTATGTCAAATCTCAACAAGAACTTATTTATATTAGACTTGAAAACAACTATAGCATGTCTATTAATTTATCCCCAAAGTATTGTGTTCCAAGGGTAAGGGAAAATGCAGAGAGTACGTATATGTTTGCAGTAAATATGGAACGAAATGGACACGATAACAGAGGTAAGTGTGGTACTGTGGTAATAGGAACCTGAACACTATACACAATAACAAATCATAATCAAGCTTAAATCTTTAACGCAGTGAGATTGGTTTCCATACTTATTAACTCTAATCGCTTCCGTGAGAATTTCGAACTTCTGCGTGTTTGGAGAAAGCCAGGCAATGCTTTCAAATATTCCGTTACTTGGAAGAACAGAGAAAGTCGCAAAATACATCGACTGCGTCGAGTCCTTGTAGGCCTTGATTAGTTTATGAAGCGTCAAAGGGGCGCATTTCCCTTCAGCCTTAGCCTTTAGTACATTATTTATATTCTCAACCATCACAAGCGCCGCCTTTCTCACCAACCAATTGTTTAAACCGATCTTCTTCTTTTTAAAAGTACACTGACAGTACAAAAGAGGAACGCCCGCTATATGGCATGTACGATTCGGACTTATTTTCGTCATTAAACTAACGCCCCTTCTTATTTTATTATATAGTTTTCCGCCGTTTAAGTTCTCTATAAGTGTCTCGTACACGTCGAACGGTGTGATCAGACGTTTCTGGTTAGTTTCCAGCGCTTCGGCCTTTGCCATGTGACTTTCCTTGAACCAATCGGGAAGAACGAGATAAGCAAAAGGCAAGCTCGCTTCGTATTCTCCAGTCGTTGAGTACCGATAGTCTCCCATCTGGAATCCATGGTCGCTAAAGAAAAACAGCAGAGTATTGTTCAACTTGCCTGTCGATTGGAGCCATATCAAAAACTCTAAAACGGTGCCCTCCCAACGACTGGCACCGTTAAGGTCATCATGGGTCCAATCTGTAAAAAAATTGAACGCGAAATAGAATTTGTCTTGAAACGTTTCAAGAAAGTCTTTTGTATATTCTAGTATGTAATCCGCCTCTGACATAGAACCAATGCAACGGTCACTGTGGCGCTTTTGTGAAGCAATTGCCAGGGTTAAAGGCCGAATATAATAGTCTGTGGGTGGATTTAAAAATCCCATTTTTCGGAAATTGAAAGCACCTGTTCTTGGACGATCCTCTGCTAAAAGGGTCGTTGCTCCTGCTGTGCTGTATTTTTTCCAGATATAATCCAAATTGTCGAACGGGTGTTTTTCTTTCCATTTCGTCTCTGAAAGATGCTTGCCTGTTAGAAGAGGTATAATATTGGGGAGGGTATTATAGCCGACTTTAGTAAAACCTGGGAATTCATATGCATTTAGGTTTCTTGACATAAACTTTTTGATATTGGGCATCTGTCGGATGAAACTATTTCGGGACATGGAGTCGATTCCGATCAGATGTACGTTAAGTGATTCTTTGGGGTTCTGGCGAGAGAGTTTCGGTTTCACGTTGTTTTTTACGTAAACCCGAGAATGGAAATCAGTTTGTAACAATTTGTTTTCTTCAGAGTAGCATTTAACAATGCAAAACTCGCCATTAAAAATAGTGCTTTGTCTAAAAACGGATTTCGGTTCATATACAACACGCTTATCACTGCCATTAACCCTTCGAATAACTCTCAAGTTGCAATAATCCACTTTACCATTATAATACTTTTTATTTATTGACTCCCTGAGCTCTACCGTATCACCGTCAACCATCGTTAGGCGCTCGGGGCCAGGGCACTTAAAACGAGATCGATCAATCATATACTTAAAGTCACCATTGAGAAACGGGTGGATTGCCGGGATTCTGCAACCCTTAGTATTAATAAGGAAACGTTGTGTGTGCGTTTCTTTGCTTTGCGGATTCAATGTCGCATAATGCTGCCAGGTTGTTCTCTGTGTTCCTTTCATTACAGTGGAAACCTTGAATATGTTTTTGCTTAGTTGATTCGTCTTCGGTGCATTCGGAATTAGCATAGAAGAAGATAAAGATAATCTCTCCATTTGCTTCGGCTTAATCCACTGTGTGAACATCCACGAGAAGAAATGTAATAAGCTTATTGACATCATTGCAGCAAGGATAAGGATTATAAATATTCGGATTTTTGTAGGCATTTTTAAATTTATAATCGATATTTCTAAGTATTATTTAGTGTTCGATTCGTGAAAAAAAATCAATGAAAACGGAATAAAACTGTGGACAAATGATTAAGAATCGATAATAATCAGTAAAACATCAATTATTTTAATTAAGTCCACAATCTGATTATTTATTCAATTTTTATATACGGTAATAATCACGTTCATATATCGGTTCTCGTTAGATCATCAATTTGGTTTGGTTGTTCTTGTTTTACGGCATATCAATCCTTTTGGAGTTATTTAATGCCGAAAGTTAATATGCTTCAATTTCTTTATATATTCAAATATTTATTTATTATATTTAATGTTTGGTTGTATTTTAACAGCATACAAACCCTTTTAGGGTTATTTATTGCTGAATCTGGTAATTATTGAAACGGTTAATAAGCTTTTGTTTTACAACATATCAACTGTTTGTTTTATTTATTGCTGAATTCAATAATTTTTGAAAAAGTATTTTGTGCTGCAAATTCATTATAGCTTCAAATATTTATTCATAGTTTTTGGTTTGATTGTTTTGTAGATGAATTTGTTTTTGTTTTTAGTTTTGCAAACAATGATTGCGTTTTGCAAAGGAGAAGGAGTAAAACGATAATATCAATGTTTGGTACATTTTAGGCCGAGAAGCAAGCATCTTCCTACATCTAGTTGCACGAGGTAGACTACCAAAATCAAGTGTCGGTGAGTCTGGCCATACTAGGTGCTTGGCAATCTGGGAATACTAGATCGTTATATGGGACGACGACAACAATCACACGGTTTTACAATCACAAATAGAGATTATACTTTATATAATTTGAGTATCGCCATATTTTTAACAACATGGCTTTTTACTGAGTTAAGGAGTGTTCAGAGATTATTTTTATTTTTCGGTTGCAGATAAGCTCACATTTATGTCTGTTTTAATGCATGCATATACGATCGTGTGTGCGTTGTTTATATGTAAATACGTAATTGCGTGCACATGTATATCATAGTTTGTACTTTGATATGGATATGTGTAAGTATGTCCGTCGTGCATATTATACATTGGTTTTTCGTAAGATCACCGAAGTTAAACGGAGAAAGAAAAAACTTTGTTAAAATACACGGAACATCAAATACTCTGTGTAATTACACACATACACAAGCGTGTATATATATATACATATATATATATATGCGTGTGTGTGTGTGTGTTCTTCAGAATAAAATTATCTAACAATCAACTAGTATGGAAACCTGTGATTATAAGTTTTACAAGATATCACTGGTAGTAATATTCTATAATGTTTTACAAGATATCACTGGTAGTAATATTCTATATACTATCCCACCTAAATAAGAAATGCTCGATGTACAAAATAGATTTTTAAATTCACTGAATGAATAAAATTATATATGTGTGTGTGTGTGTATGCGTGTGTGTGTCTGTCTGTTTCTATGTGTGTGTTCAAATTAACATAAAATTACATACACAAATATTTATAGCTCTAGTACTGCACTATCTAGCTATCTTAATGAGAATTCTATGTTATTTACTTATATGTTAATACTATCCCAAGTAGTAAAATTATATATAAGAAAAAATATGTGCGTGTGTGTGTTTAAATTACCTACTATACAAAATCCTCAAACGTCTTAGGCCTCTCTGTACAAAACTTTGTCAGGAAATCATACATGAGGATACTTCCCCATTACTTCAACCCGGACCAAATATTCAAAATGACATAGTATTTGAAGCCCAAATAGAGACAGCTATACACTGCTTTATACAAAAATGATGATGCACCTTCTATTATAATGTTATCTCAATTAATATCACTTAGCTAGATACTGCACCAGTCTTGATGGATTCTTCTTTTGGAATCCGGTAAGACCAACAAACCACAATTAATATAGTTCACTGAGGAGAAAAAAATTAATGTTTTTTTAATTCTTTGCTTACTCAATGTTTAAGAGATAAACAATAACTTTAATTGAACACTTAGATATCTACGAATCTCATGCAGAAATAAAGTGTAAGCCTCAGATATATATATATATATATATATATATATATATATATAGAGAGAGAGAGAGATAGAGAGAGAGAGAGAGACAGAGACAGAGACAGAGACAGACAGACAGACAGACAGACAGACAGACAGACAGAGATGAGTATTGGCTGAAGAGAGCTTGATATGGATATCTTAAACGGTCCTAATTATCGGGTTTGAAACCGACGGTACCAATAACTAATCATATATATATATATATATATATATATATATATATATATATATATATATATATATATATATATAGTACTTGAATGGTTGTTGCTGTTTCTTAGACGTTAATCCAATGGGCGAAATACGTAATCGAAACGGTTTGCGTGTGTGTGTATATATATATATATGTGGTGTGTGTGTGTGTGTGCGTGCGTCTTTAAATATATGTGTATATATATATTAGCAAATGTGTATATGTGTGTGTCTATGTGTGTGTCTACTTATCTCACTTTCAAAATATTAGTTTCTTAAACGAATGTACATATAAATACGTAAGTTTCTTCGTCTCTTTCAATATATATATATATATATATATATATATATATATATATATATATATATATATATATATATATATATATATATATATATATATATACCTAATTATCTTAAATGTCCGTCCAGAATGGAAGAAGGAAATATTAGGCACCCAACACAATGACGAGAGAATATAAAGGAGTATATAAACGTTTTGTATAATCCTATCCAATAGTTTTGAAGCCTATACGCGTTCAAACCTCAGACACTCAATTATGTTAATAGTTATTCTGGTTGCAATATTTTCATTTTGATTATTATAATTATATTTTTATTTACAAAAATAAAGGAAAATCAAATCGTATACGATTTAATTTTTTTTATTTTTTACTCTCATCTATGATCTGGATTTAAATTTTGAAAAGCATATATGAAAATCAATTAATATCCACGACATATATACGTGTGTGTGTGTGTGTGTGTGTGTGTGTGTGTGTGTGTGTGTGTGTGTGTGTGTGTGTGTGTGTGTGTGTGTGTGTGTGTGTGTGTGTGCTATTGAAATTTCCTTACTTCAGCCAGTCTATTCGTTCATTCGTCCTCTCACCGGACAATGATTCGACGCAGAATCGAAAACGTTCGTTACACCTATAGGACTTACATTATTTTTTTATCACAAGAAGAGATAAGAACAATCCCTAAAATTAAAAGGTACAGTCAAATAGATGCTCCCTATTAGTTTTAACAATATTTTTTAAATGACAAAATGCTGCCTAAATATACACAATTCATATATATATATAAGTGTGTGTGTGTGTGTGTGTGTGTGTGTGTGTGTGTGTGTGTGTGTGTGTGTGTGTGTGTGTTTTGAAAATAATGTAATGTTAGACGTATTTCAGTGTCTTTTTTTTTCAAAGCTTCGACCGGATCAGATTATCTACGAGAAATAGTTTATCAATCTAGTGTTTCGAGTTATATCACCGACCTTTTGACTATAATAATATTTATATAATAGTATTTATTATTCACAATAATCAAACTTAATTTTCACTACTAAAAACTATATTTCCTATTTTTTATTTTTCATTTTCAGCTTGTATTACGTAAGCATTTTCAATTAATTACCACCTGCTCTGATCGAGTTCTATGCGTCGTAAGAAATAACGAAATCGATTAATTTATAAACATATAAACATCGATCGATTTTATGCTGCTCTGTATATTGTCAGATGTTGTATAATGTCACGTGGTTTCCTATAACTGACCAGGTTGTACAGGAACGCAGAAGACAATCCTTACATAAAACTTTTAACAAATGTCTATGCATATAAGTGTATTGATAATAGTCTCAATAACTTATGAAATAATTGGTTCGTACAAATTTGCGTTGCGTCCTCTTTAACTTTGTGTATTGGTAGCATATACCTATTTGCGGTGAGTATTTCAATAAATGTATGAGAATTCAAAAGAGAATTTGGGTTCTCTAAGAATATCTCAAGACAATATAAGAATGGTTTATATCTTTTGATAAGAAATGACGAGAAATAAATATTTCTGATAAAGAAGCATTCGATGAGAAAAAGACGTGTTTAAAAAGATGCGTTTAGCAAATAAAATGTGAACTCACGACATGAGATTTTGGGACTAAGAAAAATAGTCATAAAATAAAATTGGATAATGTTTTGTAACCGAAAATATTAGCAATCAATATCTAAATATAAGCATTTCACATCCACGCAACCGGACTCTTTTGAAGATCTAACATGATTTACATACGTACGAACACTCAATACTTTGGACTTCCGAAAATATATTTACAAATGAATAAAACTGAAATATTTTAAACCGTAAACCTGTTCTATATATTTTTCTTAGTTAATGGATATAATTGTAATTATTGGGATTGAAAATTAATAAACCCTTTCCAAGAAAGTAGAATGGGTAAGATTCAGTATGTCGAAATTGTTAACGAGTTACATGAAAATTAATAATACGTAGGAACTGGAGATTTTTAATGTTTCTATTGTTATGGTAATAACGCTTCCATATACTAAATGTATTTATATAAGAAACCATCTTGATGACGACTAACTCGAGAACAACAATAATTACTAACACCTTGTGGCAGTTTACTATTGTTGGTGTATTTGTTTATATCTTTTGTAATATGATGTTTTTCTATTTATAAGTTCTGTTTGTGTAGGTATTTAAACAGTCTGTGTAAGTATTTGTGTAAAACGAATGGTGTGTGTGTGTTTGTATTTGTGTGTGTGTGTTATTAAATGCTTAATAAAGTCTCATAGGCTGTATTGTGTTGTCTTTTCGTTTTCGTTTGTCTGTGCGTATTCTAGTTTGCTTATCTTTTATTTCAGGTTTCTGTTGCTTTATATAGTTTATAAAGTTTTGTCTCGAAGAAACAACGCTACGACTAAATTAGTCCTCTGTGTCTCCAAATTGATTATTACACTAGCTCTATATTAGGATTTTGTAGTCCTTTGTATGTTCAAACTTACAATAGTTCTAAATAACTTAAGCAGGAATTCAGCAGAATTCCTGAATATATTTATTCTTTTTTCCGACTTCTTTGTATCATGCATATCTCTGTACTTTTATCCACCACCTCTGAATGCAAAAAAGTTTTGTAAAATATTACCAAATATTTTTGTTTTAAAAATGATTTTGTTTTGAATTCACATAATAAACGACTTTGTAAATTATATCTATCTTTTTCTTTTGTGATCGCCCAGAAAGGTTATCCATTGATCCTAGCTAAGTATATTTTAATAATCCGATATATATATATATATATATATATATATATATATATATATACAATACAGTATTTATACGTGTATATACAATATACTATATATGAGTGTATATATATATATATGATACACTATGTATGGCGTGTATATATATATGTGTGTGTGTGTGTGTGTGTGTGTGTGTGTGTGTGTGTGTGTGTGTGTGTGTGCGTGTGTGTGTGTGTGTGTGTGTGTGTGTGTGTGTGTGTGTGTGTGTGTGTGTGTGTGTGTGTGTGTGTGTGTGATATTATATAGGTGTGGGTTTTGTGTTTTTTTGATTGTGTATATAAAATAAAAATGCTTTCTGCCCAGAAGATTCTCTATTCACTGTAAAATTCAAACACGGTTTGCTTGGATATTTCTTTAAAATGAAATGATTATCTGAGACTGTTCTTTCAGTTCTTTGAATTGTAATTTTCTGGGAACACCTCTTCGGATAATTCCAAATGAATTACTAGTATTCCTGGGATTACAATATAAAAGCATCTATTGACTTAATCGTATTACATTTTACGTTAGTTAAAATTTGATTACACGATCAATATATATGTATGTACTTTAACATATAAATATAAAAAAAAAAACAATATATGTGAGTGTGTGTGTGTGTGTTTAATTTGCTCTTTTTGTTGTATTTTTTATAAGAGTAAGTCACAACCTTGTTTGCGGGTTGTTGCCCGCCAAGTAAATCCAAGGTAAGAATATCTGTTGCCGCCAAGGCAAGTTCTTATGTTGCTTCTCGCAAAAAAAGGTAATAAATTAAAGCTAACACATTTGAAAACAAGGAAGAAAGGAAATAAATGAATATATATGTGTGCGTGTGTGTTAAATTTGCTCTTTTGGTTATGTTCTTTTTTTTAATAAGAGTAATTTACCTCTATCGTTGTTATTCTCAAGTAAATCAGAAAGAAGAAATACACGTTGCCTCAAAGGCGAGAGTCTCCAAAAAGGATAAAAATTTAAAAGTAACACATATGCAAACAAGGTAGAAATCCGTGGGCTCCTGTGATATTTGTAATAGCTCTCCCGGCGACTTTTTAAAAATTTATTTCTGTATGTCTTATTTCCTTTGTTTAGTTTTTCAATCTCCAATTCTACCAATCTTAGGAACAACAGTCGAATTAGTTGAGTACGGTGTTGTTCTCAAAGTAGTCACTCGTTTCCTATTGCGACTGGCTAAATGAACGAATCTGTGTGACGTTAAAAAATTGTTAATGAACCAGGTAAGCGATGATGATTAACGCAGAGGCATTTTCAACGTCCATTTTGAAAAAATAAATAAATATCTGTGACTTCAAAAAAAAAAAAAAAAACTGTTCAGATGAGAGATACAATACACTTTAAAGTCGAGGCTTGTGAACGTAAGAAACAAAAGATCACAAAATAATGGTTAAAGAGAAATTATATATAAAAAAGAGATTTAAATTCTTTTTCGTTTTGTTAATTTCAAAATTTTTTACTTCCTTTTTTCTTAGTCCCTTTTTTCTTTTTCAAAATGTCTTCGTCTTTTTTCGAAAACAAAATTGAAATGACGAACGAGGCAACACACTTAAAGATGGTTGCAGTTTTAATGTGTTCTTTTAGTTTGCAAATTAAGCTGTCGCTCTAAAGTATGCATATGTGTATATATATATTTAAACAGAGTAGAAAGTAGAGCTTGCGTTACTCTCGCTTACCTTATCTTATTTTTTTAGTTCTTACATTACATGCGTGATGTTTCTGACAAAGGAGGAAGAATTGCGTAAAGTAACACACTCGGAAACAAAAATAAAATCTAATGATTTCGGGATATTTTACTGTTTCTTCCAACGAATTTATTTTATTTTATTAGCTTCTTTTCTTCTTTTCTTCTTTTAAGCTTCAGTTTTATCAATATTAGAAACAACAACAACAATCCCAAGTGGCACTTAGTTTAGTTGAGTAGCACGTCGTTTTTCAGATGAATGTTCATTTCCGATCAAAGTAGGTGAAATAGGCAAGTTTTCATTTACTTGTCTCCCCACAAGGACAAAGTTAGACAAAAGGTCAGTTTTTAACTGCGGGAGAAACCCTTGAATATTGAATTGGGGCAAATAATAGTTGCATTAGTCTAGAAAGAGGACGTAAAAATAAAATGTAATATAGAGCAGATACTACACTTTGATCCTAGACAAAATTCCAAAAACATGGATATTTGTCCGATGTTGAAAAATTTCCGAATTACGTATTAAAATAAGGAATAAAAATAAAAGAATATATAAGAAATCCTTCCAAATCGTTGCAGATTTTTCTTGGTGTATATTTTTGTTCCCTTGTAACGGTTCTTTGGGTGTTATTGTGTCTCTATTAGGTGATGAAGTGCCTCTTTTTTAGTAGTATTCAGTTTGTTTTTTATAGGATTTTCATAATTAAATCGAAGAACTCCGTTTTTAATTCCACAGACTGATGTTATGTTTTCATGACATAATCGGTAAACTCCTTCCCAAGAATCAATCAATAAATAAACGTGCCTTCACCCCTTTTGTATATGCAATTTGTGACGCTTAAGCTTGTAATAGAATTTTAATCGCCGGACGTGTACATATTCACTACGTTAAATGTTTCCATGTTGTCTTCTTTTTCAAGAAATGTATTCCCTGTTCAAAGGACAAGAAATGCACTGCACACCAAGAAAGATTAAATGACTTTTTTCATATCTGCCGTAACATATGGGCGTCGATCATATGTATGTATATATATATATATATATATATATATATATATATATATGTGTGTGTGTGTGTGTGTGTGTGTGTGTGTGTGTGTGCGTGTGTGTGCGTTTAAATATATAAACGTGTATATATATACATATATATACGTATAAACACACGCGCGTGCGCACACACTTATACACACAAATATATATATATATATATATATATATATATATATATATATATATATATATATATATATATATATATAAGTCGTCTCCCTAAGGAATTACATCTAGTTTTGGTAAATGAGCACAAAGCCTTTATAAAAGTCGATAATATTGATCTTTACTAAGGATTAAGGAACAGCTGAAAAATATGAAAGGTGTTCAAACCGTTGTCTTCATTAAGTCTCATTTAGGCACGTGTATATTTAATGTGGTTACGCCCTCACTGATCTTCATGCTACATTATCGACCGTATTTCTTTCACATTCACTTCTCATTCTTTTCTCAAAAGTGACGTATAGAAAGCCAAAGAGATTAAAACGACATTATAAGTCTTCATGTTAAGAAGATATCATATTACTTGATTTTCTCTGCCCCCCCTCTCCCTCTCTCTCTTCTCTCTCTATCTATCTCTCTCTCTTCTCTCTCTCTCATATATATATATATATATAACATACACCCACACACACACCTAAACGTAGATTCCATGAACAAAGCTTCTTTCCTAAAACTGCCCGCCCATGGAACACTGTTCCGTTGGTTTGCTTCCCACTATATAGTGTGTAAGGGTTATGAATGCTTTTGTATGCCAAGCATTTTGAAGCTTAACGCTTCTTATCAGAAGAGGAAAGGATGCGACGTCTAGCAATAGGGAAAGGTGTTTTTTTATGTAATTTACCTCATTTTGTACGTTTATATTTTTTTTCTTTCACACACTTATTTTCTTTTTATCCTTTATATTTTAGTTTATTTTTATAGATCGGCACATGTAACTTTTACTGGACCCTAATCAGTTAATTAATTAATTGGACTCTAATCAGTTAATTAATTGGACTCTAATCAGTTATTTCATTGATTAATCAATGAACTCCCACAATATAACGTAACTACTCCCACTGTTTTTAGGTTGTGTGAATTTTCTTCATAGCCAGGTGCTACAAGATGAGCTTTCGTTATCTTTTTGTTATCCTTAACTTTTTCTGTTATCACCCATCTTGTTGATATGCATTGTTGGCCTATGTTAAGGACACATGACATTTTTAACCTGTGTTAAGGACACGTTCCTAAATGAGACTTAATGAAGACAACTTCATGAATTTTCATGTTTTTTATTTCTTTCTCCTTGGCATCAATCACATCTTTTGCTTGTTCTTGTTCAGTTGTGAGGAAAACATGTTCTTCATGATCTTCTTCTGTTACTTGGGGAAGTTTTCACCACTGATCAACCTTATCCGAATTGATACACACTGGACATTCATTTTCTGCAGCTCATTCTATATTTCACCAATGGCCATAATCTCCAGTTGATTTTGGTTGTGAACTCATAATCTTTCCTATTTTCCACTCATTACCTCCAATAATTTTATATTCCACTATTTTCCCTTTACTCGGCCTTGTAGTATTGTCTTTCACTTCTTCCCTGTAACTATTGGAAATTTCATCACGTTGATGTTCAACTCCCTCTTCCAAGACTTCATTCATCATATTTAAAGGAATTGCATTTTCTTTATTTCTTGGTCTTCCAAGGTCTTTGTTTACCTTCATCAAGTGATATGGACGCATCCTATAGAATGCTCCTCCACATTGAGCCTCTTGATCAATACACATTGAGCCTCTTTACCCAAAACTTTGGCAGGGCCACGCCATCCTTTATAATTTTGTCTTCTATAATGAACACTGTCCCCTGTCATAAATTGTTCATCTGCATAATGTCATATTAAATCGCAGTGCTCTCCGAATTTTTTCACTTGATTCAGACACCATAAACTTTTTTTTTCTTCAAGAATGTAAACCATATCATTAGTTGTTGCAGAATCAAATGCGGGTGGCTGGTCTATTAAAACTGATGGTGTATTTATATTGGATCCAAAAACAAACTCATTTGGACAATGTCCAGAATAATTCTGAAGAGCATTTTTGACACTAACAGCCCAAGCCAAAGCTATTTCTGGTTCAAAATTCTCATCTTCCAATGTTTTTTTCCATTGCTTCAGCCATAGGAAATTATGACGTTCCACAGTACCATCACGAAATGGACTTTCAGCGGCTGTGGTGTAAGTTTCGATATTTATCTATTTATTTTTTTTTGTTAATTTCTTTATAACCATCATCATTGAATTCTCCACCATTATCGCCCAATAAGCATTTAGGAACTCAAAAATATCCTATCCACACTAAAAATATGTTGCGAATAATTTCTTCATTCTTCTTGGTTTTAATCAGCCTGGCAGCAGAGTACCTAGTGGATGTGTCAATTAAGGGTAAAATCCAGCATTGGTTATCCTTTAAGGACCTACTGCCTCTCACCAATGATACCAATTTCTCTTTTTATACATGAGCAAACTGTTTATGTAATTTCTCGGCCTTCGTTCTTTTCTATATTCTGGAGCATTTTTTAAGGCTTCACAATGTAACACAAAGTTTGGTGACTTTTCAGCATACAAAATCATATTTGTCAATGGAAGACTATGATGTCCAGAAGTAGTCTTTTGCAATTTTATATATCTGCCTAAAATTTTACAGCTGTCACTTTTAAAATCTAGTACCATGCCAGCAGTTTTCATTGATTTATGACTTAGTAACAAAGATAAATCATTTTTGACAACTTCAGCCTCTATATATGCTCTGACATCTTTTATATCTCCTATAGTTAACAAACATTTAACTGCTTTAATTGCTTTTACCTCCTCTCCATCACCAAAACAAAATGTCCTGTTGGATTTAAAAGTCTTCACTAACCGCTTATCTCGGTCATTTAACGAACAAAAAATATATTAAACCAAAGTTCTCCAGTAACAGTTTTAGAACAGGTATAATCTAATACTGCCATACCCAATGTTTCTTTTACAAGAATGGACATTTTTATATTGGAATCATTTACCAATGTTCGATAACAAGACTTGAAATTAATTAATTAGAGGTGTACATGGTTTGAATCTACGAAAGTGTTAATATTCCTAGGACTAAAACCAGTACAGTCTCTGGCAAAATGCCTAATAGAACCACATTTAAAGCAATGCATTGTCCTATCTTGTCTGTCCGTTGGATTTGTTTTGTTCCCTCAATAGAATTTTGGCTCCCTTTTACTTCCGTTCCAATTAAAATTTACAGTTTCAATCTCTTCCTTGATAGCAGGAACCGTTTTGCATTCTAATGGAGAAATATCAGAAAAACACGTTTTTAAAGTATCCTTCATTGCTGCATAGGTTAAACTTCCACATGTTGTTCTGGCTAATTTTTCATTTCTTCTGATACATTCGCTGCATTTAAACAAAAAATGCTTGGACTCCTTCCAGCAAAGAAATTCTGTATTTACGTAATTTCTGGTACAGGAATTCATAATGCACCAAAAAGTCGTTTATGTTTATTCCAGCAGCTCTTTTGTAAGAGTAAAATTCCTTGACTGACATATATGCCATCGTGTTTTTGTCCCTTAAATATATCTCATCCAACTTGTCTGTAATTATTTGTAATCCATCAGTTCGGCTGATATCTGTGATGTCTAAGTGTCAAACACATTCTCGTCTGTTTTGTGGCAATGACAAAAATACTGCTGGGTCCTGTTTTTCCTTAAATCTGTGAAGATAGGCCATATACTTATGTCTTGTTTCCATTCGATTTACATTTCTTTGTTCTGCAAAATAGGTGACTGTTTTGGAAATGACGCCATCTTTCTTTCAAGTGTGTTTCAACGTAGGTTGAACAGATATAATATCTGCGAAATATTATTACGTGAAAAAACTATGCTCTGCTACCAATGTTAGTGCACTTAGTACATCCCACGACGTTGGATGAACATGTGTTACTGATAACCAGACACCATATTAAATATCTACACAAGAAAAGGGAATAACCAAATATATAAAAGAAAGCCACCAAGTTCGATAACTCTAACATTAACAACTAACTCGAAGGTTGTGGAAACTAACTTGAATTTTAGATTTCCCCAACATTACAGTTGCAACACTTGCATTCAACATTTTCAATAGTGCAAACTCACTTGCACTACTGACTTTGAGCACAAAAAAACATTAATTTCTTCACTGATTTTATCAAATATGGGAAAACTTCAACCATCTTTGTGGATACACTTTCAACAGATCTGTTTTTGTTAATCATTCTCACAATATTTCTAATTAATATGATCAATTACACTGTCCACTCAAAAAAAAAAAAAAAAAAAAAAAAAAAAAAAAGAACAGGGGATCTGTGGCCATTTTCATATGTGCAATGGCATGGAAAATCCATTTCTGACCTTTTTGTCGAATTAGTCTTTTATTTCAAAATTATCACTTTCAGGAATTTTGCGGAGAAGCCTAGTGATGTGAGTGATGAACATGGCAAGAGATTCCATCAGGATATTTCAGTTATGGAGAAACATTTAAAGGAACATGAAACCCTGGCATCTTGACAGACTACTGCTGAAATAAAACAAGGGGAGATAACACTCAACACACGTGGGTTATTAGGACAAATGTTGTTTAAACTGACAATTTTGTGGGTTTTTTTTTATTCCTAAGCAATAATAATAAAATATGATTTATAGTACATGAAAACAGTGCCTAATCTAGATAAATAAAAGTCAGGTTTAATATCAGTACACTTTTCTTACACCAAAACAGGTCTCAACATCACAATGTAGTATCTATTTTGATGCTACACTTCACCTTTTGTCCTCGATCAGTGGAGGAGAAATCCTTCACAATTGAGACAATTTTAATTTTAGTTCCTAGCCAAGGTGCCCCTTTTTAAGGAGCTGGATTTTTCCCACATTAAAAATCGACCTTATGTCTAACTCTTCCCTCATGGGGAGACAATAGGAACATGTACTTTTTTTTAACCTGAAATTTGTTGTCCCGTGTTATCGAGGGAGACGGCCAAGTCATGCCAACTCTCTTTAAGAAGCGGAACTCCTAACCAAAATCCAGATTCTTAACCGTTGGACACTTTAGCTTGTGTAACAGAAACAAATGCAGCTTCTTTCTTTCTGCACAAGCCAACCAATCAGATCTCATCAAAGCATTGAACCAGTGGCTGGTAATACGGTATATATTGTAATTTATTTGATTTTATTTTTCATCATCAACTTTTCTTATGTAATTCTAACTAAGGTTCTGAATTTTTTAGATGAGGGTTTATTGTTTATATTATTTGTATTGATCGGACTATTGTTTTGAGTGTTACTTGTGCAACGATTCGGTCAGATTGGCCTTTCACCATCTTCAGGCATGTTGATTATTGCTTGGAAAAGAAAGGAGAAAAGTTGCTAGCTCTGTCATATTTTCGTATTTTTGGAGTTAGTCTGTTTTATGGCTGTGGTTTTGTATATGTGAAAAAATTGGTTAACAAATGGGGAGGCAACTCTAATAAAGATTGACAGGTATTATCTCCCTTTTATGGCCAAAATTTTGATGGTGTACAATTTTCTGTTTGTAGGAAAAACAAAAAAATTATTTTCCAAACAACAACAACTTGCCTGAAGATGGTCGAAGGCCAAACTGACTGAAACATTGCACAAATAACACTCAAGATCAGAACAATAATCCGATCAATTTAAGTAATATAATTCTAACTACATTAGAAATATATTGATATCACTCTGAAATATACAAATGCCATTATAAAAATTTACTAATTCTAACCCTCCAGACTTTTAATGAAATTGAACGATCAACCAACCTTGTGAATGACACCTGTAACAATATAACTTGTTAAGGCATGTTTGCAATTAATAAGTTATTGATAGACATGACTTTACAGAAATCACAGCTTTTTCATTATTTGCTATAGATTTTAAAGAATGCCCGAGTTCTTGTACAAGTAAGCTCTGAGTATAAAATTAATTTTTTGGGCTGAGGTATGTTTTATGCAGACTTAGACCATTCACTCTTCGGTTCTTTCAGGAAGGAGATTAGTAATAAACTAAGTCTAAGGCCCTTCTATGAGGATTGCCAACGAAGCAGCCCAGGAATTTTTGTCAGGCAGGAATGCACTGCTACTTGTGCACTATTTTTATATTCCTACCTTTCAACCTTGTGCCACATCTTCCTTGTAGTGGGAAGGATGGTAATTATTCATTTAGTGTTTTTAATGTTATTTCATTTTATTTTTTTTACCGATCTATAAAAGTGATCCTACTACCTTAAAAAAGGCAGCATCCACTTCCATAGTTATTTTCAATTGCTATTAAATACAAAAATAAAAATAAAATGCAACAAGGTGCAAAGAAATACAAATAAATCAGCAAATATTTTTGTCTTTTCCTAGTTACCTCGAAATCATCAGTTTATTTTCTCATATTTCTCAATGTTATTGACTACAAAAAAAATTCAACAATCAACATCTTAAATAAATGGATATGGTGCATTCTCATAATAACCAATAAATACTATACAATCATTTTGATCCACAAAACCTTTTCCATTACAATCAACCCAAAATCATGCGTCTTTTTGCTGGCATGTGTGTAGTTATCTTGCTAAATGATGATAATCTCACTAACTAAAATAAATAGACATCTAATATACTCAAATTTATGACAAGATTGTTTACTAGATAAATGGACTTGGCTGTCTCAATGATAAACACACCTTTAAATCATCTTTTGCCCAGTTCTTCATGTTAATTAATTCTCAGGAGAGAATTAATTATCCGGGCATGGACAATGGTGCTGAAAAATGCATGCTTTATAAAATGAGCAACAACATATTCTTTTTAATTTTTTATGAAAACAAATTTATTTTTATATTGAAGAAGTAATTTTTGAACTCGAAACGCTGAACTGGTTAAACTGCATCCATCGTAATTGGCAGCACATTTCAGAACTGACGATTTGTTTCTCTTGTGATGACGAAAACCAGAGCGAGAAAGAGTTGCTATTCTCACTATATTTCAAAACTACCTCTTTCAATTTTACTTGTCTCTTTCTCCTGATGACAAGTAATGTAAGGAAATCAAGTTCCCCAAAAATGGCCCTTAGCATTGTGTCACAAATTATTCAATTAATCAATTGAACAACAGAATCTTAGATAAAATATTCACCAGGATCGTCCAGTAAGTTGCAAAGTCTAAATGGAGGAGAGAGATAGAAAAACAAATTTTAGGCTCATAGCTTGATTATTTGACATTATGTTAGACCATATTTTATATGTTTTTAGTTTATCTGCTTTATGTGAATTAGCAAGAATTACAGTAACTCACATATATCGTAGGTATGACGTCACATCTGATCAAACAGATTGAATTTCCTTTCTCAAAATTTACCTAATACAATAAAGGTGAAATGTTTGATGTCTTTGTGATGCTTTGCCGGATGTTTCCAACATCTAAGTAAATAAATTACCATTAATAGTTTTACTAGCCAACACTCGGCAATTTTGATGTTTACTAGGGAAGGGAGAGGTCACTGCTTATCAAGGCCCAAAGGCCACTTAAGGATAAAGTTTAATGAATGTCAAGTGACCGGTGAGACAACACTGCGATTAGTAATAGTGGAACTTTGGTAAGGTTTAATTATTAATTATTTATAATGGTGGCTCAACAAGAACTTATTTATTTACATTGGACTTGAAAACTACCATTTGGCACTGAACCTGAAAAAGGCCAAAGGAATAGTTAGCCAAAACGTGATGAAACAGCAACAACTATGAAGATGATGATAACAGTCTGCAAATGAATAAATATATAATTTACCCATCTCGAAGGATTCCAAAAAAAAAAATAAAATAAATAATATATAATACGATTCAGTACGGACCTGACAATGGAAAATCAGATAAGAACAAAAAATTGGATTTTTAAGACCAAAAAATTCAACCTAGATCACCAGATAGAGGCATTAACTCTCTACCAGATGTGTATTGTTTGAAGAAGATAGCAGTTTCAATCCTACTTAAAGCCGACCAGAGGATTAGTTGGCCAAAACGTGGCAAGACAACACATCCCATCACAGTTAATCACCTGAAGAAGGCCTGGGGAATAGTTGGCTGAAACGTGATGAAACCGTAATAACTATGAAGATAAGATAACAGTCCACAAATAAATACAATGTTGCAATCAGCTGGGAAGCAGCCCAGCGGTATTTTGATCCATAGGTAGGTAGTTTGTAACTTTGATCATGGAATTTCCGTCTAGCTTTAGGCACAGAGAGAGAGTAAGGAAAATTGTTGATTAAAAAAAGAATGAAGACGAGAAAAATGAAAAAGAATAAAAAGAGAACTCAATTTTATTTATTCATTCATTTTATTTACACAAGAGAATCTAATGAACAACAACAAAGTATTTTGTTTTTTGTTTTTTTGGAATATACCTTATTCAATGGTTCCTTCATCATAGCATTTTTATTTTTCTTCTACTCCCATCATATTTGGAAGCAAGTCTGGCATGGAAGAAGTGAAAAAAAAAAAAATAAAAAAAATAAAAACAAACACTGTGTCAGTGTATGTATATGTGTGTATGTGTAAGTGTGTGTTAAGTTTGGTCACAGTTTAGAGGTTTCGTATTTCTCTTGATAATTTTTTTCCAAATATTATTTCAACAATTCTTTCCACAGAAGATTTAGTTTAAGTAACGTTTAGAGATTCTGAAATTTCTCTTTCAAACCATTTTTGGCAGGTTTTGGCCAAAATTAAAACAAAAAAATAAACAAAAAACAGATGCACAAAATAAAGACTAAAAAAAAGTGGAATGTAGGAAGGAAACTGTTGCAAAGAGCAGAGTATGTTTTGAGGCCATTTTAGGAGAGACTGAACGTTTCAAAAGATGAAGAAAGTCAACTGCTCATATCACAAGAGCAATTAAAGGGAAGAAAATACTGAATATATATATGTTGCTTTGTATATATATATATATATATATATATATATATATATATATACACACATACACACACACATATATATATTTATATATATATGTAGGTATATATTATTCAAATAATAGTCACCAATATTCTCATCTACAAGTAATAATGTTAAGATTAAAAATACCACAATTTGTTACTAATATGTTTTTATAATTTCTCTATAAGACAATACTGAGAGTGAGCAAAGAGAGATACTTCCCTTGGTAAGACTGAGAGAGAGAGAGAGAGAGAGACAGACAGACAGACAGGCAGAGAGAGAGAGAGAGAGATTTGACAATCTGGTGATTATTTTTTATTCGTTTTTAAATTTACTTTTCCCTCCCTTCAAAAATTGAAAGGAAAAAAAAGAGAGAAAGAAATTAAACAAAAAAAAGAAACTTTTTTTCATTTTTTTTTTCTTAAATATTTACAAAATTTGAAGTGGCAGGAGTTGGTCACGAAAAGTATTCCAAACAGAGTTTTTACTCCATCCCACGATCGCCACCATTTTTTTTTTTTATTTTGCTTTTATTTTATTTATTTATTTTTCCAAAATTATTTACACAAGAACCTCACTTTACAGAAGAGAGAGAAAAAAAGATGATTTCGTCCAAGTTTTCCCAAAGCCTCCAACTCTTTGCAAAGATCCCCAGACCCCAACAAACCAGACAGACCCGCAGATCAAAAACGTTGCATACATCACATCCAACATGTTGGTTTAATAGGATTTTATTTTATATTTTAGAACTTTTCATCTTCAAGATTCCATTGAATTAGAACAACAAGAAGATGCATTTTAGTTTTTAGTTTATTTTATTTATTTTTTTGAAAAAGTCAGAAAGAAGCATTTCCTCTTTTTTCTCCCTTTTCTTTTTCCATTCGCATTTCTTGCAATTCTTTCATATTTCATTAATCATTTATCACGTTTTAGACCAACACACTGTGTGTGTGTGTGTGTGTATTGTGTATAGAGATGTTTATGATGTAGGTATAAATGTATATCTATAAGAATAATATCAGAAAGAGTGGCTCAGAATTGTAGAAAGTGTAAAATTTCCATTGTAAAAAAAAAAAAAAAAAAAAATCACCATCATCACCGTCCATAAGTGGTGAAAATGTCTGCAGCTACAGGATGAGAAAATATATATGAAAGTTGATTTCATAAAAAAAAAGGCTGAGAAAACAAAAGTAGATAAATTAAGATTGCTTTGTTTTTTTTTTTTGTTTTTTTAATTTTTTTATTTACCAGATCTCATATTCTGGGACATGTTTAAAACTTCACATTTAAATTATTCTTTAGATTTCGTAGAAAACATATAAAAATTGTAGAGAAAGGCTTTCATAAGAACCAAATTTGAAGACTCTTTGCAGCAAAATAAAGAAACAAGATTCTGGTAATTTGTTTTCACGTTTCAGGAACAATTTGAAAAGCTGTCTTTTTTTTTCTCAGCTCTTCTCATTGTGGAGTTTCTTTGATAATTTCTTGAATCAAGTTTTGCTACTTTGAGTCTTGTCTTCCATTTGCCGAATATGAGAGCAGGTAATAAAAAAAGAAAAAAGTGAGAATTAAAATTTAATTGTTTCTTTTTTAATTTATTTCTAGAAGTGAAAAGGAGAAGGAAACTTGAAAAATTATAAAGGTTTAAAAAATTAAAAAAAAATATATATATATACACACACACACAAGAAGTGGGGGTGGAGAGCAATGTGGCAATGAAAAGATAGGGTGAGAAGGAGGAGGATTACAATTCAGAACTTTTAAGAAAATAGCCGGGTTTTGTTCCCTTGCATATCTCATCATTTCTTGTTGGATTGAAATACAAAAACGGAAAAACACTTTTTCATTAAATCGATTTCATGGTTTATATCTTGGTTTTTACTTAATAAGTTTAATAAATAATGTATACACCTTGAAACGCATATATCATATATGCACTTATATATACAGATATATATATATATATATATATATATACATATATATATATATATTTAATTGAAAGTGTTACTTGATTGATTGTTCCAGGGAATGCTCTTTCTCATGCACGAGTTGAAACCCACCAATATACATAATATACAGGGTGTTTCAAAAATGTACTCGCACTTCAACTCTTATAATTGTTTTCTAGACAATAATTGTCATAAATTTGAACATTTGCAAACATGATTCTTCAATTACATTTGTCTTCTGTATTCAAAACTATTCCATTTTACTATGTTCCTAAATAAAGGTTTTATCTCATTCAAAGTGTCAGTATACGACATTAAGTTTGAAACAAAAACAAACCAAATGAATCGTTTTGGGCATCAGAAAATATGCACACATTTTTACGATTCCAATACCGATTCTGTTATCTCAAAAAGTTCCGATTTTATATTCCAATTAATCATTCCAACACTAATATATATATATATACATCACTCTAACTACATTAGAAATGTATTAATATCACTCTATGAAATGTACAAATGTCATTCTAAGAAATGTATTAATTCTAACTCACCAGACTTTAATGAAGTTCATTAATATACAACAACCTACATAGTAGGTAGAAGGCAAACCTGTGTTCCATTTGTTAATACAGATATTCTGATTTTAATAAATAACACAAAAAGACGTAGCTCACAGTCTCCACCCTAAATAAATATTGCCAACAGAATTGATTATTTAGATAATAGGAAAATCTAGAGAGAAAGAGACAGAGTTAAAGATAGATATGGGGAAAAGGATAGATCAAGAGAGAGAGAGACTGCCAAGTGTGTGTGTGTGTTTGTGTGTTGTTAAAGGGAGAGTTAACGAAAGCTTAAAAACGAAGGGGGAGGAGAATGGGAAAGCCAGGATCAGGTGATGGTGATAAGAACTTTGAAATAACAAAATAAGAATGAAATTGCTGTTGAGCACTTTTTACAAGAGACAAGTTTGAAACCTCCAGTCTAGTTGCAAAAGCAAATGTCTGACCTGCTGACTGACATTTTAAACTTCAAGTAGAAATGAGGGAAGTATAGAGGACTAAGATATACCAAAGAGTAAGAAGGTAATTTCTTCATCTTTGATAGGCTTCCCAACACTGAAGTGGAAGTAACAAAAAAATAAATTAAAAAATGTTGGAAATTATTGGGTGGGGGATAAAAATTAATCACTTAAAAGAAGAAATGCTAATGAAGAACCGTGATAAGAAAAAAAAATGGATAACTTGTATCTAAAAAAAATTATTTGGTGAGCTTTCCTTATACAGAAAAAGAGTGTGTGTGAGGGCAGGGGGCAAGGTTTAATTATTGTATTTAATCATAATTAATACCTAAAACATAATTTGATGTAAGTCTAAGTAATTTTGCAATTGAGGAGTTTCGTTATATAATAATAATAACTGTTTTTGAGGTATATATCGCATACACACATAAGCACATACTTAAATGTTTTCATTACACATACATCCCAATGCCATACAAAATCAAATAGAATTATTACCAATTCTTGAGAATTGAAGGAAAAAATACTTTATAAAAGTGAACCAAACATTTTTGAAAATTTTTATTTCCAAGTGAAAATTTGAAGCATTAGTTTTTTCTTTTTTCTTTTTTTTTTTTCAATGTTGAAATTTTCCCCACTCGTGTCTGGCCTTGTTTTTTTCTTTTTTATTTTATCATTTTGTCATCATAGAATGGGATTTTGAATGTATGTAGTTTTTAAAGATAAGTTAAACAAAAAAAACTCATTTGTAGATAACTTTCGAAAATGATATAAAACTAGCAAAGAAAACTCCACACAAACATCTCAAAATCATTGGTAATAACATTTTTAGCAACATTTTAATTCTTTTTCTTTAAAGGAAACAGACATCGAATATTTTAATTGTAAAAAGAACACAGTGAATGGACTAGGTTGTGATTTGTTCTCCATTCTTTTGGCTGGCCTGAGAGTGAACAAATTTTGTAAATGATGTCAAAAAGGCAGGATTTATAAAAATGTATTTAGTTTTATTTGATATTTAGGAAATAAAATAAAGTAAACTCTATAAAATGAGGTTAATAAGTGCCAACAAAAATGAGGTGGATTTTTTTTTTAATAGCTACTAGAATGTGAAAAAAAATGCACAAGTTTTCAAATATTAAGATCAACTTTCCTACAGTAGAAGCACCACTATAATGAGAAATTTGAAAATCTGTTAAGAAACCAGATAACACAATGCAGGCTTTTTTTTTTTCAAATAAATAAATTTAAAAATATATTTTTTTAAATCTAAATTGTCGTCTCTATGAGCATTCTTTAGAGTGATACATTTTTTTATATTTATTCATTATTATCAACATCTTACAGCCTTGCTGAAAATCACCAATTTCTTCCAATTTTGAAGAAACTGTTGTTTTTATTTTGTCCAATAGTAGTAGTAAGATTCACTGGTATATTAAGATCAATTTTGCTACAGAAGTGGAGCTGAAAATTTGGATAAAAAAATTTATTTATTTGAAAAAAAGAAAAAAAAAAGAAAAAAAGAATCCTGAATCATGCAAAATGGTTACTTAACAGATTTTCAAATTTCTCAAAAGTTTTCAGTATATATATATATATATATATATGCTCTTCTGAGAAAAGTTTTGCATTTCAAAATATTCAAAACAATTTTCACCAATTTTCATAGACAAAAATGCAAACTTAACATTTTAATCTATATAATATACATATTACTATTTCATTTAATCACATAAATTAAAATAAGATATAATTTTATGTGTAAATTTCCAGTATTTACTTCAAGTGTTCAATACATAAGTAGAGCTAGGTAGTAAGTTATGAAAATATATATGCCATATTTATTTTCATCATTTACTATATATTCTCTAGAATGTTCTACTTGTTCCTTCCTTAATTAATCCATATGTTATGCTTTGAAAAAGGCCAAATACGATTTCTGAAAGCCAAACTGCTTCGAAAAAGGTTAAATTTTCAAAATTTGGCCTTAAAAAGACCAAGTAAGCTACTCTGGATAAGAATATCCGAGTGACCTCCCTTTTGAATATCATAATAAAATATGATCATTACTGTAATGGTGCGAGAAAGGAATTTATATTAATTTTGATCTGCAGTTGTTCTTCACTGAAGAAATTCTGGCATAAAAAAAAACTTACATAAAAATAAGAAACCTTCGATTGAAACAGGACAATAAAAGAACACATCTGCTAAAGGATGCTGGAATGAAAAATTGTTTTATTATTTGTATTCAACTATGTAGTACAATATTACTTTCTGAGTATTTATTAGTACTTATTAATTTATTTCACTTAGGTCAGGTCTATATTTAAAATATAATAGACATCATTTTCATAAAAATGTTAATAAACTCATATTTGCTCTATGTTATTAGTTTTTGTGTCCAAAGAACTAATTTTTTGTGCTATCCTGAAAAATATCAACTTTATCAAAACATTTGTTGATTCAATATATTTCTCATTCAGTGGAATTTCCACAGGTCCTACTAGTTAAAAATATTCATTGAAAATCTTTTGGAAATATAAGAAAAACCTTTACTTATTATTTTTTCAATTAAGTTTTTCTCTCTTAATATCTTCACAAACTTAATGTATGTGCGCGCGCAGGTTTCAATTTTCATTTTTTTTTTTTCTAAAACAAAAATGAATTAGTAAGTTTTAGTAATGGGATGATTCCAATATTTTTCATAATTCTGATACAATGACCAATTCTGTCGTAAATCTCCAAATATTAAGCTATAGAGATTTTAACGGAGGATCAGATTATAGTAAAAACTCATCCAATTTATGCATATATTTTTGTAAACATAAATATACCTGGAGGAGGGAGGGGGTCAAGCTAGAAATTTTATTTTTACTGGTAGTTTAAAATCTATAAATTATTAGTACCAGCAATCGAAAAATAAGCTTTACAAAAGACAAAAAAATGAAACAATTAAAAGAATCGTTTTTGGCATTGGAAAACAGGCACAAAATTTTCTGATTTTGATACCGATTCCAATACCCGAAAAGAGTTACGGTTTTTCTGATTCTTGATTCCAATTAATCGTTCTGATACTAGCAAGTGAAAATCTTTATTAAAATCAAATTTCTGAAAAAACAAAATTTTTTTTTGTCAACTTTTCTAATCTCTCCAATGTTCATTAGATTCATTTTTATGAGGCAACCATTAACATTAAAAAAAGAAAGAAAAGCTAATATAAAATTAACAAAAACGTAATGAAGTACAATCATTAGGAATATAAATGTTAAAATGGATTAATTTAAAAATATAATGATTTGGAAAAGTGATACTCTTGAAACATAAGTTTGATAATATTTAACTGTTTCCACTAAAGAGACTCTTCTGGACTCCATCACGGGCTAACAATCATTAAAAGCTAACAGTAATTGAATTCCTTAAAAAAGGCTTTCCAATAGTAAATTGTTGACAGGCCCAAATCTAAAAATAATCCTTTAATATGTATATTTTCTCTCTTTTCTATATAAGAAAGGTTTTGTTTTTATGTCTTCTATAGAATTGAATATCACTGAACCAAATAGTGTTTAAAGTAGTGAATAAAAAGGTTTAACAATTATAGTTCTTGATGGGGGCATGATCTTTTCTGACAAAATTTTTTTAGCTCTTATTTTAACCCTTCCCCATCCTCATGGTTTGAGGAAACTTAACGCCACAAAATGAAAACTTTTTTAAAAGCTTTAAAGTTCAATTATGCAACTCAATTTTTACTCCTGTTACACCAGAGGGGTAGTTTTAGTTTTCTAAAAATTGCATCCAAGTATTTAGATCTGAATTTGTATGTTTATTAAAGTGTCCAATGATGTACCAGTATTCCTACTAGTGACTGATTTTTTTTTTTAATATAACAAGTAGTTCAAATGGATTTTAAGTTTGTTGAATATATAGATGGTAGCGTGGAAGGAAACAAAAACATGGTTGGGATGATTTGCTCAGCTTTCTGTTACATAGTCTGCACTTTCACCAGTTTTAAAGAACTGGCTATTTCTCAGCAATTAAAACATTTGACAAATATTCACCACAGTGAGTACACTATATAGATATATATAGGTCTGTATGTATGTATAGTTGTGGGTGTGTGTAAGACTTGCCCAATTATCCTGTAGGCGGCAACCACTCCTGAGCAAGAATTCTTACCATCCATTATAGTAACAGAACCAATATTTTTCAAAACGTTTTTATTTGACCATACATACCAACATAGAACTGATTATATTGAAGTAATAATATGTTATATATAAAAGCGCTCTCCAATTATTTGGAGCAATTTTCTCTTGTTATAACTGGATTCATAGCAGTTAAAAAACACAAACACACTGTATGGTATCTATGGTATGAAAGACATAAGATGTTAGTGGCTGTGTTCCAAATTCTATTAAAAAGTCCCTGAATAACGGACCCAAATCATTGGAGTGACACTCATTCATGTCGAATAAGGAAACAGCGGATACTTATAGATTATTGATTTTATCAGGATGAAAGACTTGCTGAAGATGAGAGTTGCTCACAAGCACAAAAACCATCGCAAATGATTTTTTGCATCCAGTAAAAAAAAAACAAAAAAACAACCATGCTCCTCCCCTTCTTCTTCCCAACCAATCAATATGGAGAATTAGAAGCATCAACTACTAATGGGGTGAGCATTTGATTGCCGTAAAAACCCATGTAATATGCGCATATGTTTTTGCAAATGTAAAAATACACTTGTGAAGGGATTGGAGTGAGTTATAGATTTTAGTTTTAAAATCAATGACTATCATTTTATCATGAGTACCAGCAATGGAAAATTAAGTTTTAAACCGAGACAAAAATGAAACAATTTAGCATCGGAAAATAGGCACAGATTTTTCCGATACCCCAAAAAGTTGAGATTTTTCCGATTCTTGATTGCGATAGGACATCAAAGAACAACTATAACAACAAAAATAAAAAAGAAACCTAGTTGTTTCCACAACTAAGACAAAATAAAAAGAAAGCTATCCCCACATGTTTTTGATGAAGTTATAGAATATAGGCTGTCATTTTGTATGTGTGTGGGGTGGGAAGACAAAAAAAAAATGGTTTTGATTTCATCACAGTTCAAACAGACACATTGATCTGTGCACAGAGTAAACCCATCTTATCGATTGTAAGTGTCTTTTGTTTCGTTTTTAGGGTAAAATATTTTGGGTAAAGAGGGAGGTGGAAAGAGAAGTGAGCTTTGTTTTGTTTATTTGTCTCTTGTTCGGAGAAGTTGAAAAGAATAGTGACGCAACTGGGAGAAGATATTTTTCAACAAAAAGGAGCTATGGAAATGTTGTTGGCTTTTTGAATAATAGCTAAAGGATTGAGGCACAACCAATAGTTAGACCGAGGGCATTCAAATTACAACAAAGGGTGAACAAAAAACATAAAAAACAAAGGAAGGAAAAAAAAGATAAACGCCCAAATTTAATTGTCCATCAAATTTGTGATGCATTAATTGGCTAAATAAATTAATTGAAATCGTTATCTTCTTTCTATTAACTTAGTATATGTATGAGTTTAATTGAGTTTTATTCCCACTTGTAGAAATATTTGAAAAAAAAAGGCAAAATTTGAGAGGAAATGCTCAGAAATTATGGAAACTTCTTATGAAAAAAAAGACTTTATGGATTCAAAAATGTCACAATGAAAGAGAAATATTGCTAAATTTTGATTAAATCAAAAAAACATTAGCAGAGAAATAGAAGAGAAAATAGCAACAAAATTTATGCTAATAAAATCTAATAAAAAACATTTTTTGTCACTGCTGTAATTAGTAAAAAATAAATAATATTAAAACTCCAGCAATTATTGCAGCATTTTTTTTGGAGAGGGGAGTACTTTGTCCACGTTGACCGTTTAGTTTGATTTTTTTTTTTTTTTTTATGAAGAGTTGCTATCGATCTTGAATGGGTAGAGTTTATAAATATTTGGTTGCTCATTTTAAACAACTCATAACATTAACAAAGAAAAATAACCAGATCAGTACATAACCTATACAGACGACACAGGTAAAAAGTTTCGACTAACTATATGAAATAAAATTAGCAAGTTTTATAGGTGGGGGAGTGAATAAAATGTTTCTACATATCAAAGGAGTTTATAATAGAGTGGATACTAATCATAGTCAACATCTGGGAAGAAAAAGATGTAAGAAGATGCAAGATGCAAAACTTAAATGGTTCTATTTTTATGAGATTCTTTTTTTAATTCTTTTTTTTTTGTTTTGTTTTCAATAAAAATATACCAACAATTAAATTTCATGTGAATTAATCTAATTTTTAGAAATATTCGCAAAAGTCCAAGAATAAAAATTTAATATATTTTTAACAAACATGACATAAATAACAAGAGCAAAACAAATTCAGATTTAAGAGCTTTTTTTTTGTTTTTATTTTAAATAATTTGTTTTGCTTTTTTATGAATGGAAGAAATTGTAAAGAAATGAAAATAAGAATCAAGTTTTGTCAGATAAAAGATGATTGATTTGAAAGCTGATGTTTTAAACTTATTTTTTATTAGAACAAACTATAAATAACATAAGAGTTGTTTGCTTTTCATAATTAAATTTCTATAATTGCTCATGGCTTTCCTATTCTAAATAAATCAAAAATATTTCTGTCCTTCAAAATAAGAGATGTGCTATGACATAACTTTATGAGATATGATCTTGTCCAGATTATAGCATTAGACATAATCATAGATATCTATCGCATATGTGATTCTAAGGTTGCTTGTATTTTGCCGAATAAAGCTTGGTTAAACATATTTCGCAAGTTTTACACTTTATTTCAAAAATTTTAATGAATACAGATGTTGTAAAAGAATGTTATAATACAGGTCTTATTTATGACAATCACAAAATAAAAATTTTGTTCTTATTTAACAAAATGAAATAAGAGTTCTTTCACTCTTTTTGTAAAAGTAGACATTTTTATCGTTTTCTATTGAGAAAAACAAATATTTTGGGGGCTTCGTAAAAACCATACTTTTTATATGTCTTGTCTAAAATTTTTAATCTACATAAAACCTCAGGAGAGTAATAGACGTTTCTTTGGTCTGCATTCTTTTTTTTCAATCTGTAGGCATGCTTTATAATAAAAGAAACGGCTTTGCATATGAAACAGAAGAATGGCCAGAAAGCAGGGAAAAGATATGTGTATTTCATTGTTCTGAAGAATCTTCATTGTAAAAAAAAAAAAGCTGGAGGTTTGCATTTCTGATTGAAGAAAAAGGCTGAATTAAAAACATTTCCATGATGAGTTTTTATAATTAAAATATGATTACTGCTTTTCAAAAGATCACCACATAAAATGTCTGACTGAATCCATTTTGAATACAGCCCATAAATTTTTGCTGTTCCAGCCATTGCATATTCTAATATTATCATATGCACTCCACCCAGTGCATATTTTAATATCATCACACGCACCCCAATCTTTGCTATTCCATCCATTGCATAATTTTAGTACTATATGTACTCAATCTTTGATCTTCCATCCATTACATATCTTGATATCATCATATGCATGCCAATCTTTGTCATTCCAGTCATTGCATATTTTTTAGTGTCATATCTAACCCAATGTTTGCTATTTCGTCCATTACATATTTTAATATCATCGTATGCAGCTAAGTCTTTGAGATTGCAGCCATTGCATAATTTTAATATCATATGCACCTCCAAATGTTTAGTTAATATGGAAGCACCATGGGAAGAGAATGTATTCTGGCAAGAATAAATATACGAAATAAGAAAATACTTGCAACCTATGTAAGTATTTTATAGGAAAAGTATAAAATCAGTTTTATTTGTAATTATTTTTTCACAATTTCGGTTGTGTTTGGATCTGAGAATAACTTAAAAATAACTTGGAACCTATCAACGGAACTGTGACTCATCTTTTGAGCAGGTGGTCATTAATATTTGTTTTATCATGCAATACTTGAGAGTTTATTGTTAGTAAATTCAAACCCTACCAAATCATCATTTTGGTGTTGGCTCACTCATGTCAGAGTATAACAAAAATTGAAAAAAAAAAAAAAAAAAAAAAAAAAAAAAAAATGATGAAATTGGCATGAAAATTATGTTGTGGGTGTGACTTTTGTCTAGTTATTGTTATTGAAACAGATCATGAACATATGAATCAGCAAAAATACTGCAAATATCAATTTAATAGTTCATTCACAGAAATTATTAAAATGCTGATAGAAATAAGAAAATCAATTAAGTTAACATTCAATCAAATTCATATGCAACAGTGGGGATCAAGCACAATCAAGTTTGGGGCTAAATAATTGCATTGCTCTTTTTAAGACTTTCTCAAACTTCTAAAGTTTATGAAAAAAAAAAATTTAAAAAAAAAAAAAATATTTCCCTACTTGAAAGACACAAGCTTCCAAAATAGCAGACCCCTTTTCAAAATGATTTGTCAAATGTCCAGTGAAATGAAAATTGCAGCCGGGGGGTGGGGGTGGGGGCATCAATCAAAGATAGAGGAGACATTTTTAATAAAATAAATTGTGTACTCCTCATTTATGACTGTTACAAAAACAAAGCTCAAGCATAAGAGATCACTTGTTGAATAATTTGATATCTCAGCTATCCTACACTTAGATTTGAAGGAAGGGCAGTTGGGCTCCAAATTGAATATCAAATATTTATATTAGGAAAGCCAAGTAGAAAAAAATTAACAGTAAACAACTAGAAATAATTATTTGAACTTCATAGAATTACTCTGTTTATGGTTGATAAGGTTTTTTAAATTTTTATTTGTTTATTTTTTTTATTTTGAAACGTTTTAATTATTTTCAGCAGAATTTTGCATGTTGAGGTTTAAAAAAAATGAAATATTCTTTATATGTTCTTTATAATAATTCTTTTGTTCTTACAACAGCTTAAGGTATCGATCAAATCCAATATTTTGTTTTCTTGTAGGATGGCGGTGTGTGTGTGTGGGGGGAAGGGGGTTTAGTCTGATCTTAAAATATTTTTAGGGGTTTCTTTTTTTTGCCAGAGATTTGGTTATTTTTAATTAAGGTATGAAAAAAAATAATGATCATAGGATAACGAATAGGTAATTATTATTTTGGGGTTAGCGTTGTGGTAAAATGGCAACAAATAGCCACTATGTCAGCAGGCCAGACATGTGGGTATACAACAACATCATCATCATCAACAACAATAAGTGCACAACAAAAGCCTCTGTAATGCCAAAAGTGTTTTATGAAAGTCGCAATTTGACTTTTCTTGAAAATATATGTAATATATTGTAAAAAAAAAAAAAAAAATGTATATATATATATATATATATATATATATATATATATATAGAGAGAGAGAGAGAGAGAGAGAGAGTGAGAGAGAGAGAGAGACTTTTGTTTTTCTTAAACAGAACAAAAGTAAATAAACAATAATTAATGAATTTGAAAAGGTTGACGACACGCCGCTTATTGGCAGACATTAAAACAAATCTCTTTGAAGCAAGAGAAAAGAGTGAAGTATTTTTCCTTTCTTTTTTTTCTGTAGAAAATGATAAAAAGGCTGAATGAAAAAGATCATGTTTGTAACATTAATGATAAAAAAACAAGAATTGGTCAAAAACAGAACGAGTGACTAACAAAAAAAGGAAAACAGGAATCAGTAATAGGAAAGCTGCAAATTCTCCACAGCCAAAAGAGATTTTTTGTGGCGTTTGGGTTTTCTCATTTCTTTTTCTTCGTGTAGAGGATCGACATTGTTGAGCAGATATAAAACAATTATCACCTCATTAATTGGCAGTTAAAAATTCTTTATTCTTTCTTCAAAGAATTTCTTTTCTCTCTCGTGAAAAAAGAGATTCTTTTAACAATAAAACCAAAGAGTAAGCATACAAAAGAATGCCAAATAAATTATAGCCAAACTGCGGAAATATTGTCTCGCGTAACAATGTCCGAATTATATTTTGGCTTTTTTTTATTATGCTTTTAGTACATTCTTTTTGCATCTTTTCCTTGTTTTCATGATTTATTCAAGTCAGCTCATCTCATGCGTTCCATGTTGGTTTATTTTTCATCTCATTTTTAGGCGTTTTCATTTTATGCGTTTAGATTTTGATTTTGGTTATGCATATTTTCACAACTTTCTTTTTTTCGTAAAAATTTTTAAATTCTTATTATCTCATTAAAAAAAAATGGAAAAAGGAATTGTTGACATCATGTTTATGAAAACAAAGATGGCAACAAAAAGCGACAACAACAACGACAACAACATCACCACCACCACCACCACATAGAGTAACATCAACAATAACTCAATGGTAGCTTTGATTGAGTCAGTGTCCCTAGTTGCTTAGCAACACAACATTTATCCATCCTTTTTTCCACCTGCTCTTCATCTTTTTTTTTTTTTGTCAAACATTTATTGTTGTTCTAATGGAAAATGATGACAGAGGACCTTGACGTTTTGCGAACATGGAAAAGATTGATGGGTCATCAGGATTGATAAAAACGCACATTTTTTCAGTAAGTACCAAAAAAAATTTACCTATCATATATGATAGTAGACACCAATTTTACAGCTTTCACGGATAACGTTTTTCTCATAACAAAAAACTGTTTAAATCAAAGTTATGGTTTCTCTTCTTAAACAAAATGGCTGCTGACAAAAACGTACATCTGACAGACTGCCAAGATTAGAACTTAAAAATAAAAGCAGTGGATATTTCTGCTTCTTATTGTTGTCATTATTGTTGTTGTTGTTGTTGTTGGTAGGTTTTAGTATAAGGATTTTAGGTTTAGTTTGTATTTCTTTTTCCACATATCATTTGTTCAAGTTTATTAGAATTTTTAAAATCATTTACTTTTCAAATAGGTAAAAAAACACAAAACCAAAAACAATTAAAAAACGAGATTTTGCTTTTTTTTGTTCATTTCAATTTGTGATGATGACAATAATAATTATCATTAAAATTATCATTATCATTTCACGTTTTTCATTTTAAAACAAGGGAAGAGGCTCAAGTGATAACTTTGATATGAAAAAACCCATACATTTCTTTAAAGTAATATTTTTCTTTCTTTTTTGTTTTTAAAAAAATCTTTTTTAAATCAAGCTAAAATTTTTGTCTTGAATTCACCCGACATCTTCCTGATGTCGACATTCTGATTTGAGTTTAACAAACTCCTTCGCAACTTCATCGTTGGTTCTCTGGGAGAGAATGCGAAGAATGGTCCATCCAGTCTCGTCCAAATTGAGACGTTTGCCCAGGGGACACCAGCAGGCACAGCTGCCCTGTTCAGAAATATCTCGTAGTTGCATCACTGCTATCCCGATCTGACGATCCTCCCGAGCAAAGCAGTAATCTTTAATACAGATGTGCAGTTCGTATGCATCGGGTTCTTCTTCGTTACCGATAATACTACAAACAATGACAAAAGGAAGAAAGATAGTAAAATGACAATACATGAGATATGGTCACTTAAAAACAATACATAATATTAAATAAGAGATTTTCAATTTTTAGAATAGGCTGAGAAACAAAAGCTACATAAAAAATTTTTTTTAAATGTTTCTATGCTTCTTTTGTTCATATATTGGTCCAGGTTTTCAAAAGCTAAAACTATCATTTTAATTAATTTTTTCGATTTTGGTATTTCATCATTATTGATATTTTCTCTTTACTTAAAGTGGCAGCCTTTTTCACTCCATATATAATTGTTACTCAACACTATCACCAATATTAAATGATATAAACTTTTAGTATGCACAGGTTGCAGACTGTCATTGATTGAATACAATATAAAAATGATGCAACACTTCTACTTGGGAAATTCATCTTATCGGTTCTGCGATAGGTATTCTTTAAGTTTTCTCATAAAAATTGTCAAAAAACAAAAAAAAACTCAGTGAAAATAAGGATTTAGAAATAAAGATGCCAACTTACAACTGGAAGGTTTCGTTAAATTTGGGAGACCAGTTGTTACTTTTGGACTTGGTGGAATGTTTCCTCTTTTTATCACTGAGGTGCGGCCCAATCAGATGAACCTCAACAAATGGGCGGAACATACTGGCCGTTTGCCATTTGAGGTCATTACATGCAACCACTGAAAAAAAGAGAAACAAAAAAACATGTAGATGTAAACAAAACAATTTGGAAATTTACGCATTAATTCGATATGACGTTCGCGAGTAACACAAAGAGATGACTGTATATCTCCACATATTATACATTTGAAACAGAAGCTGACCAAAAAAAAAAAAGCAATTCTTTTGCCATTGTCAGAAACACTGACTATTAAAAGTGAGTTCTAAAAGACAGCATAGGCGGGCAGCCTTACAAATCCCACATTCCATTAAATATGCATCTTTCCTTCAAAAAGGAAACACAAAAGTTTCTGCGTAGATCCATTGCCATAAGTATATTTTATACTAATACTACAACTAAGCGCTGATCAAGTACTGACCACTGCTGAAATAAATACTTAAATAAGAAATATATATGAGGTGTCATCAATAAATTTCTAGACTTTTCTTGTATAGGCATTTAAAATTGTTTTCGACTCTTGAAAATTCAGTATATTATTGTTATACATCTTATGAGATGCCTGACCAATTTTTATGATTTCAGGTTTCAATGAACAGCTACAGCAGGAGTTGAAATGCATGCTACTAAAGCTTGATCATTACAGCTGGTGAATTTCAAAAATGCCATCTGGACATGAGGACACTTTAGAAGAATGCTATGCAATAATCCCATCCAGTGCAGCCGTAAGCGAGATTGAACTCAGTACATGAGTTTGCAGTGTAATTCAAATCTCGTTTAATCTTGATATGCAATAAAATTATGTTTTAAACTTGGAAAAAATTCCACAGAAACATATAGAATGCTTCAGATTGCTTTTGAACAATCTTGCATGAATCGAGCATCAGTTTTTGAATGGCATGAGACATTCAAGGGAGACAGAGACTGTAAGGGATGATGAGAGGTGTGGGAGACGTAAGGAAGTCAGAACACCAAAGTTGGTTGGCTAAATAAAGGATTTCATGAATAAGAAACGTTGTGTGTCTATAGAGACAATTAGTGCACAGTTTGATGTCAGTGTGGGAACTTGTGATGATCAATTTAAAAAAAAAGTTACAGTTAATTAATAAAAAATAGAAGCCTTGAACAGAATGGCAGTTGTTTTCATAAACAGCAAGAGCCATTGAATTCCAACATGTGCAGTCAGCCAACACTCGAACCAAACCAACCCCTCCTCTCCCTCTTTGCCACTGCTGAAACAACCATCAACAATAAAACTGATTTATATTTTTGTAAATCAAAGAACTGGCATTCTTCTACAGCATAATATAACCTATCTTTATCATGTCAACAGAGTTAGAGACTGATATGTAAATGACTGCTAGATTTTTTTTTTTTTACAAGGAAGTCACCACTTATCAAGGCCCAGAGATCATTTAAGGATAAGGGTTAATGAGTGTACAGTAGTCAATGAGACATCGTTAGTAGTGGACATTTGGTAAATTGGATTACATAAGAGAACGGTTCATCAAGAACTTGTTTACATTGGGCTTGAAGATGACCATATTGCAGTCAGCTGGAAAGCAGGGAAATGGAAGACAGTTCCATAGGCATGCAGTTCTAAGAAAGATGCTTTGTCCATGGAATCTACATTAATGTTTAGGCACAGATAAAGAGTGAGGGAAATTATTCATAGTGGTTTCAACTAGACAAGTGTTTTTTGTGAAAGTTTGGCAATGGGTGGGGGCCATGAATTGGAGCTCAAACAAGTACTTGCCATGAAGAAAATGATAAAGCAGAGACAAGCTCGCAATGTCTCTTCTGTGGGAAAGAGGTTGCAGGGAAAATAAAAGGACATCCCCCACTAGGCTATGAAATCTATTTTGAACTCTGTCAAGGCAGGATATGATGCTCCTAGCAAATTCTGCACAGATGTGGCAATAATGCTCCATCCTTAGATGTACTTGGCTCTTATACAGGTAGAGAATTGCATCAGCAGTGAGATATCTACTGGAGCAGTAGAATGATCCCAATATTTTTCCAGCAGCCTTGGCAACAGATTTGATGTACATGTCCTATCTCAGATCAGGACAAAAGTCAGACCCAGAAGCTTGTCAAAACATGGAGCCCCCCCCCCCAAGGTGAGAGCCATTCATTTCAATTGATGCCAGACAGGGATCAGAGCATTAATGGTGTAAAAACAGAAGCTTGGTTTCAGATACATTAAAATAAACCAGCATCTTTCTCCTTTTTACCACATGCTCAGGTAAAATTTGTTGTATTGTCTCAAACAAAAAACTGTCGGCATCAATTCAGTAAGAGAAACTTTGAATTGTAAAGAATTCCAGGTAAAGAATAGCAGTATTAATTCAGTCAGGATGAGGAGCAGTCCTCTCCTCGTGTCAAGACAAAAAAGCTATAACTGAAAATTTCAATTTTACACAGCATTTCTGGTATCTGATTGGTTGTTTTTTTATTAACGTTGACTATAAATAGTAATCTTCATAAGATTATGCCAAAAATATTGCAACACTTCTAAAAGAATTTTCTACTATTCTAGCCTTATGTGGAAAAATACTGTTTTCATTATTATTTTTAAACACAGTCTCTAATCTTGCTGACGTGATAAAGATATGTTAAAACTTGTATTGATGATAGAAAAAGTCCATTACCTTTAACAGTGACTTTGTGCTCTCCAGTTCCAGGATGAGTGAACAAATCTACCTGGATTGAAACTTCTCCAACTGGATCCTCTTGTGCAGGTAAATCTTTAATAACAAAACAGAATACAAAATTCAAATTCACACAAACATAAGCTTTAATCAAGTAACAAACCTTGTACAGAAACAGCATACACTCTAAGTCGGTTAAACCGGCTTGCTCTGAAAGAGAAAGTTACAAGGGAATATCAAATTCACAAGCAGTTTCCAGTCACTTGTATATCCAGGGGAAATGTCATTAAATCTTTACAGTTCTTGCAAAGGGGGCATCAACGTCTTTCTATATACAGCACCTCATATTCCCAAATAGTGACTCATTTGGTATTGACCAAGTTGAGCATTGCTTAACTTTGGTAATCTAATAAGAAGTGATATGCCAACAGGATTATGTTGTATATCTTGAAACCTGTCGCAAACCATTGAATGTTTTGTGCCTAGGATCTCAGTTCCATAAGGAATTATGAAGCATTCATTAAACAGTGCTTTTTCATTCTTTAAATTTAAATTTACCTTGCTGTAGATTAAGACTTAAAAAATAAAACAGTGTCTTTGTTAGAGGTCAAGTAGATAGGAATACTATCCGGCATCAACTCCTATTTTATAAGGGAGGAGTGGACTTATTGTTTGTCATCTACCAAACTGTACCATAACAAAATGGCACTCACTTAGTCACTTACATATCCTCATCAGGGGAGATGATGGCATTAGGTTTTGCAGTTCTTTGCAGGAGGGTGTCAATGTCCTCCTACATACAACACCGAGTGTTCTAAAATGGTCATCCATCTAGTACGGACCAGGCTCAACACTGTTTAATTTCTATGATCTCATACGAACCAGTATGTGAATGTGATTATGTCATGAGTTACAAAGGTTTATCTGTAACTAACTATCAACCAAATGAATACTCACCTGGTATTGACCAGGCATAATACTGCTCAACTTTGGTAATCTAATGAGCACCAGTGTATCAACATGATTATGTCATGTATCTTAAAATATGTAGCAAACCGTTGAATATTGTTTGTGCTGAGGATCTCAATTCTATAAGGAATTACATAGCATTTACCAAACATTATTTTGTTTTTGTTTTTGTTTTAAATTTACTTTGGGGTAGATTAAGACTTAAAAATAAGAGAGTCTAACATTTATCTGTAACTAGCCTGTGTTGCACAGGAATTGAAACTTCTCCGAGATCGTCTTGTGCAGATAAATCTTTAATAACAAAACAGAATACAAAATTCAAATTTACAGAAACATAAGCTGTAACAAATCCTTTATAGAAACAGCATATATCATAAGAAGGGTAAACTGGCCTACTCTAAAGAAGGAAGTTTCATGGGAATATCAAATTCACAAGCAGTTCCCAGTCACCTGTATATCCAGGGGAAATATTATTGTAAGATTTTTACACTTCTTGCAATTCTATTTTACAGCATATCAACACTTTTGCAAGCTGTTTTTATTCTAGGAAAAGAAAGTAACTTTGGGCCAGTTAATACAGAATTATGTCCGTTTTTAAGATGGTATCTGCATGAAAATATAATATTCAGTTTGTTTTTATTTTATTGCATATCAATTGTTTATTGTATGCTGAATCTAGTTATATGTGAAAAAAAGAAATTTGCTTCAAGTTCTTTATATCTCCAAATATTTATTCATAATATTTCATTTGATTGTTTAGTTTTATAGCGTATCAAATATTTTAGGTTATTTAATGCTAAATCCAGTTGTTTTGGAAAACTCTTTTTACTTCAAGTTGTTTATATCTTCAAATATTTATACATAGTTCAAACAATCTCCAGTCAACTGTATGTATTCCACCGACGCCAAAAGGACTGACCCTGTGCTTTGTAATCCCTACCCACATTAGAATTAATATTCTTGAGAACAACAACTTGTCATAAACAGGAATGGTTTAGTTTGTCTTATGATACATCAAACCTTTTCTGGTTATTTAATGCTGGATTTGGTAATTTGGGAAAAAATGTTTTTATGCTTCAATTTTTTTTATATATTCAAATATTTATTCATGGTCTAGTTTGGTGGTTTGGTAGAGAAAAATTGTTTGGGGCTTTGTAGAACTTGATTGAGTTTGCAAAAGGAAAAGAAAAAAAAACATCTTTATAGAAACAGCATGCATCATACATAATCTTTGGTGGATTTTAGATCAGGAAGCCAATATTATCAGACAGCTTGATCTGATACGACTGGACATTATTTTCTGGAAGGGATTAAGTCAAATTACATTTTATTATTCTTAACAACATGTTGCAATGATACACAAAAGAAACTGACAAAAAAAAGACAAAAATCAGCAAACTCTACTTCATCTATCAGATTGTACACTGTTGTTATAAATACCTTGTTGAGTTTCCGTACTAACAAATGTCTTGATGAGGGTGTCAGTTGTCTGGGTGTATAATGATAGTGCGTAGCGAAGTGATTGGAGCTCAGCGCTCTTATCCAGGAAGGTTTTCTTTAAACCTTGACCACCAGCATGGAAGTAGTTCTTTATGGTGTCCAGGGCCAGATCTAGTGCTGCACATTGTTTCGGAGTTAAGTTTTTCTCAATTTCCTTTGATATGTCCTGCAGGCACGAGAAGTAGGAAAAAAGAAATAAGATGAATCAAAATTGTAATTTTAAGCCAATCAAAATCAGTTCAAAATAATTTCAATAAAAAGTTTAACTTGACTTTTCTAATTTCATAAAGAAAAAAATAGGTGCAAGCCAGAATTTAACCTAATTAAAAAATAATAAAAAAAAAAGAATTACAGAAAAATTTTTATGATGACATCATGGAATAAAAAATGTGATATTAAAAAAAATCATGTAATTTTTCTTTTTTTTAAATTAAGGTAATCAAATTTTACGAGAAAGCAAGAATAGCGGTTTGATCTACCATATTTAATAGACAACTCAATTCGAACTACCGAGATTTTAAAATCAGCCCTGTATTGGCTATGATGTACTATTAGTTGCCGAAAATTGTCAAAAAATGATTTTCTATATAAAAAAAATTAGCTACTTGATCAATTTACATAATTTTTTGGAATATGACATTTTCATTCTGCGGCGAATACATCATAAAAAATTTTCTGTAATTTTGCTTTTTTAATTGGGGTTAATTCTGGATAAGACACGAAAAATATTAATGGTAAGAAAATGTTTACTGAAACCCCTTCCAAAAAAAAAAATCAAGATAAAATTAAAAATGATGATCGTAGATTAAAATATATAACAAAAAAAGCAACAATTTCTAACAATCATTCTGTCGTTTAATATCATGAAAAATAAAAATTTTATCAAGTGAATAAAAGGAAAAGAATAGTTAATAAAAATGCAAAACAAAAAGAAATAAAAATTTCTTCAGAAAATGCAAGAAAACATTTAGATGATATTGTTGGGTCAGAATATTCAGGAGTTATCTCCCCTGAATTATACTGAGCAAAATACTCTTATCTGGAAACTTAGAAGAGACTATGCAAAATTCAGAATATTGCTTTTCATTTATCCAACCTGCCTTTCATCTTGATGTGGTGTTCACAACTCTAATATTGTTTCCAATCAGAGTCCTTTAAAAGGATTAAAAAAAGGGAAAAGGGAAATGAAGAGAGGAGCAAGATAAAGAGAGTGAAAGAGAGGAGCAAGATAAAGAGAGTGAAAGAGAGGAGCAAGATAAAGAGAGTGAAAGAGAGGAGCAAGAGAAAGAGAGTGAAAGAGAGGAGCAAGTGAAAGAGAGTGAAAGAGAGGAGCAAGTGAAAGAGAGTGAAAGAGAGGAGCAAGTGAAAGAGAGTGAAAGAGAGGAGCAAGTGAAAGAGAGTAAAAGAGAGGAGCAAGTGAAAGAGAGTGAGAGAGGAGCAAGTGAAAGAGAGTGAAAGAGAGGAGACAGTGAAAGAGAGTGAAAGAGAGGAGCAAGTGAAAGAGAGTGAAAGAGAGGAGAGAGAGAAAGAGGATAAAGAGAAAGAGAGTGAAAGAGGATAAAGAGAAAGAGAGTGAAAGAGGATAAAGAGAAAGAGTGAAAGAGGATAAAGAGAAAGAGAGTGAAAGAGGATAAAGAGAAAGAGAGTGAAAGAGGATAAAGAGAAAGAGAGTGAAAGAGGGGAAGATAAAGAGAGTGAAAGAGGGGGAAGATAAAGAGAGTGAAAGAGGGGGAAGATAAAGAAAGTGAACGAGGGGAAAATTAGAGAATGTGGAGGGGGAAAAAATAGGAGAAAGTACATGGGGAAAAAATTAGAGAAAGTACATGGGAAAAAATGAGAGAAAGTACATGGGAAAAAATGAGAGAAAGTACATGGGAAAAAATGAGAGAAAGTACATGGGAAAAAATTAGAGAAAGTACATGGGAAAAAATTAGAGAAAGTACATGGGAAAAAATTAGAGAAAGTACATGGGAAAAAATTAGAGAAAGTACATGGGAAAAAATTAGAGAAAGTACATGGGAAAAAATTAGAGAAAGTACATGGGAAAAAATTAGAGAAAGTACATGGGAAAAAATTAGAGAAAGTACATGGGAAAAAATTAGAGAAAGTACATGGGAAAAAATTAGAGAAAGTACATGGGAAAAAATTAGAGAAAGTACATGGGGAAAAAATTAGAGAAAGCACATGGGGAAAAAATTAGAGAAAGTACATGGGAAAAAATTAGAGAAAGTACATGGGAAAAAATTAGAGAAAGTACATGGGAAAAAATTAGAGAAAGTACATGGGGAAAAATTAGAGAAAGTACATGGGGAAAAATTAGAGAAAGTACATGGGGAAAAAATTAGAGAAAGTACATGGGGAAAAAATTGGAGAAAGTACATGGGGAAAAAATAAGGAAAGTACATGGGGAAAAATTAGAGAAAGTACATGGGGAAAAAATTGGAGAAAGTACATGGGGAAAAAATTAGAGAAAGTACATGGGGAAAAATTAGAGAAAGTACATGGGGAAAAATTAGAGAAAGTACATGGGGAAAAATTAGAGAAAGTACATGGGGAAAAATTAGAGAAAGTACATGGGGAAAAATTAGAGAAAGTACATGGGGAAAAATTAGAGAAAGTACATGGGGAAAAATTAGAGAAAGTACATGGGAAAAAATTAGAGAAAGTACATGGGGAAAAATTAGAGAAAGTACATGGGGAAAAATTAGAGAAAGTAGATGGGGAAAAATTAGAGAAAGTACATGGGGAAAAATTAGAGAAAGTATGTGGGGAAAAATTAGAGAAAGTACGTGGGGAAAAATTAGAGAAAGTACATGGGGAAAAATTAGAGAAAGTACATGGGAAAAAATTAGAGAAAGTAGATGGGAAAAAATTAGAGAAAGTACATGGGAAAAAATTAGAGAAAGTAGATGGGGAAAAATTAGAGAAAGTACATGGGGAAAAATTAGAGAAAGTACATGGGGAGAAAATTAGAGAAAGTACATGGGAAAAAAATTAGAGAAAGTACATGGGAAAAAATTAGAGAAAGTACATGGGGAAAAAATTGGAGAAAGTACATGGGGAAAAATTAGAGAAAGTACATGGGAAAAAATTAGAGAAAGTACATGGGGAAAAAATTGGAGAAAGTACATGGGGAAAAAATAAGGAAAGTACATGGGGAAAAATTAGAGAAAGTCCATGGGGAAAAAATTGGAGAAAGTACATGGGGAAAAAATTAGAGAAAGTACATGGGAAAAAATTAGAGAAAGTACATGGGAAAAAATTGGAGAAAGTAGATGGGGAAAAATTAGAGAAAGTACATGGGGAAAAATTAGAGAAAGTACATGGGGAAAAAATTAGAGAAAGTGCATGGGGAAAAAATTGGAGAAAGTACATGGGGAAAAAATTAGAGAAAGTACATGGGGAAAAAATTAGAGAAAGTACATGGGGAAAAAATTGGAGAAAGTACATAGGAAAAAATTGGAGAAAGTACATAGGAAAAAATTGGAGAAAGTACATGGGGAAAAATTAGAGAAAGTACATGGGGAAAAAATTGGAGAAAGTACATGGGAAAAAATTGGAGAAAGTACATAGGAAAAAATTGGAGAAAGTACATGGGGAAAAATTAGAGAAAGTACATGGGGAAAAAATTAGAGAAAGTACATGGGGAAAAATTAGAGAAAGTACATGGGAAAAAATTAGAGAAAGTACATGGGGAAAAATTAGAGAAAGTACATAGGAAAAAATTAGAGAAAGTACATGGGGAAAAATTAGAGAAAGTACATGGGGAAAAATTAGAGAAAGTACATGGGGAAAAATTAGAGAAAGTACATGGGGAAAAATTAGAGAAAGTACATAGGAAAAAATTAGAGAAAGTACATGGGGAAAAATTAGAGAAAGTACATGGGGAAAAATTAGAGAAAGTACATGGGGAAAAATTGGAGAAAGTACATGGGGAAAAATTAGAGAAAGTACATAGGAAAAAATTAGAGAAAGTACATGGGGAAAAAATTGGAGAAAGTACATGGGAAAAAATTGGAGAAAGTACATAGGAAAAAATTGGAGAAAGTACATGGGGAAAAATTAGAGAAAGTACATGGGGAAAAAATTAGAGAAAGTACATGGGGAAAAATTAGAGAAAGTACATGGGAAAAAATTAGAGAAAGTACATGGGGAAAAATTAGAGAAAGTACATGGGAAAAAATTAGAGAAAGTACATGGGGAAAAATTAGAGAAAGTACATGGGGAAAAATTAGAGAAAGTACATGGGGAAAAATTAGAGAAAGTACATGGGGAAAAATTAGAGAAAGTACATGGGGAAAAAATTAGAGAAAGTACATGGGAAAAAATTAGAGAAAGTACATGGGAAAAAATTGGAGAAAGTACATGGGGAAAAATTAGAGAAAGTACATGGGAAAAAATTAGAGAAAGTACATGGGAAAAAATTGGAGAAAGTACATGGGGAAAAATTAGAGAAAGTACATGGGGAAAAATTAGAGAAAGTACATGGGGAAAAATTAGAGAAAGTACATGGGGAAAAATTAGAGAAAGTACATGGGGAAAAAATTAGAGAAAGTACATGGGAAAAAATTAGAGAAAGTACATGGGAAAAAATTAGAGAAAGTACATGGGGAAAAATTAGAGAAAGTACATGGGGAAAAAATTAGAGAAAGTACATGGGAAAAAATTAGAGAAAGTACATGGGAAAAAATTAGAGAAAGTACATGGGAAAAAATTAGAGAAAGTACATGGGGAAAAATTAGAGAAAGTACATGGGGAAAAAATTAGAGAAAGTACATGGGGAAAAAATTAGAGAAAGTACATGGGAAAAAATTAGAGAAAGTACATGGGAAAAAATTGGAGAAAGTACATGGGGAAAAATTAGAGAAAGTACATGGGAAAAAATTAGAGAAAGTACATGGGAAAAAATTGGAGAAAGTACATGGGGAAAAATTAGAGAAAGTACATGGGGAAAAATTAGAGAAAGTACATGGGGAAAAATTAGAGAAAGTACATGGGGAAAAATTAGAGAAAGTACATGGGGAAAAAATTAGAGAAAGTACATGGGAAAAAATTAGAGAAAGTACATGGGAAAAAATTAGAGAAAGTACATGGGGAAAAATTAGAGAAAGTACATGGGGAAAAAATTAGAGAAAGTACATGGGGAAAAAATTAGAGAAAGTACATGGGGAAAAATTAGAGAAAGTACATTGGGAAAAAATTAGAGAAAGTACATGGGGAAAAAATTGGAGAAAGTACATGGGGAAAAAATAAGGAAAGTACATGGGGAAAAATTAGAGAAAGTACATGGGGAAAAAATTGGAGAAAGTACATGGGGAAAAAATTAGAGAAAGTACATGGGAAAAAATTAGAGAAAGTACATGGGAAAAAATTGGAGAAAGTACATGGGAAAAAATAAGGAAAGTACATGGGGAAAAATTAGAGAAAGTACATGGGGAAAAAATTAGAGAAAGTGCATGGGGAAAAAATTGGAGAAAGTACATGGGGAAAAAATTAGAGAAAGTACATGGGAAAAAATTAGAGAAAGTACATGGGAAAAAATTAGAGAAAGTACATGGGGAAAAAATTAGAGAAAGTACATGGGGAAAAAATTAGAGAAAGTACATGGGGAAAAAATTAGAGAAAGTACATGGGGAAAAAATTGGAGAAAGTACATGGGAAAAAATAGGAGAAAGTACATAGGAAAAAATTGGAGAAAGTACATGGGGAAAAATTAGAGAAAGTACATGGGGAAAAAATTAGAGAAAGTACATGGGGAAAAATTAGAGAAAGTACATGGGGAAAAAATTAGAGAAAGTACATGGGGAAAAAATTAGAGAAAGTACATGGGGAAAAATTAGAGAAAGTACATGGGGAAAAAATTAGAGAAAGTACATGGGGAAAAAATTGGAGAAAGTACATGGGGAAAAAATAAGGAAAGTACATAGGAAAAAATTAGAGAAAGTACATGGGAAAAAATTAGAGAAAGTACATGGGGAAAAATTAGAGAAAGTACATGGGGAAAAATTAGAGAAAGTACATGGGGAAAAATTAGAGAAAGTACATGGGGAAAAATTAGAGAAAGTACATGGGGAAAAAATTGGAGAAAGTACATGGGGAAAAAATTGGAGAAAGTACATGGGGAAAAAATAAGGAAAGTACATAGGAAAAAATTAGAGAAAGTACATGGGAAAAAATTAGAGAAAGTACATGGGGAAAAATTAGAGAAAGTACATGGGGAAAAATTAGAGAAAGTACATGGGGAAAAATTAGAGAAAGTACATGGGGAAAAATTAGAGAAAGTACATGGGGAAAAATTAGAGAAAGTACATGGGGAAAAATTAGAGAAAGTACATGGGGAAAAATTAGAGAAAGTACATGGGAAAAAATTAGAGAAAGTACATGGGGAAAAATTAGAGAAAGTACATGGGGAAAAATTAGAGAAAGTAGATGGGGAAAAATTAGAGAAAGTACATGGGGAAAAATTAGAGAAAGTATGTGGGGAAAAATTAGAGAAAGTACGTGGGGAAAAATTAGAGAAAGTACATGGGGAAAAATTAGAGAAAGTACATGGGAAAAAATTAGAGAAAGTAGATGGGAAAAAATTAGAGAAAGTACATGGGAAAAAATTAGAGAAAGTAGATGGGGAAAAATTAGAGAAAGTACATGGGGAAAAATTAGAGAAAGTACATGGGGAGAAAATTAGAGAAAGTACATGGGAAAAAAATTAGAGAAAGTACATGGGAAAAAATTAGAGAAAGTACATGGGGAAAAAATTGGAGAAAGTACATGGGGAAAAATTAGAGAAAGTACATGGGGAAAAAATTAGAGAAAGTACATGGGGAAAAAATTGGAGAAAGTACATGGGGAAAAAATAAGGAAAGTACATGGGGAAAAATTAGAGAAAGTCCATGGGGAAAAAATTGGAGAAAGTACATGGGGAAAAAATTAGAGAAAGTACATGGGAAAAAATTAGAGAAAGTACATGGGAAAAAATTGGAGAAAGTAGATGGGGAAAAATTAGAGAAAGTACATGGGGAAAAATTAGAGAAAGTACATGGGGAAAAAATTAGAGAAAGTGCATGGGGAAAAAATTGGAGAAAGTACATGGGGAAAAAATTAGAGAAAGTACATGGGGAAAAAATTAGAGAAAGTACATGGGGAAAAAATTGGAGAAAGTACATGGGAAAAAATTGGAGAAAGTACATAGGAAAAAATTGGAGAAAGTACATGGGGAAAAATTAGAGAAAGTACATGGGGAAAAAATTAGAGAAAGTACATGGGGAAAAAATTAGAGAAAGTACATGGGGAAAAAATTGGAGAAAGTACATGGGAAAAAATTGGAGAAAGTACATAGGAAAAAATTGGAGAAAGTACATGGGGAAAAATTAGAGAAAGTACATGGGGAAAAAATTAGAGAAAGTACATGGGGAAAAATTAGAGAAAGTACATGGGGAAAAAATTAGAGAAAGTACATGGGGAAAAAATTAGAGAAAGTACATGGGGAAAAATTAGAGAAAGTACATGGGGAAAAAATTAGAGAAAGTACATGGGGAAAAAATTGGAGAAAGTACATGGGGAAAAAATAAGGAAAGTACATGGGGAAAAATTAGAGAAAGTACATGGGGAAAAAATTGGAGAAAGTACATGGGGAAAAAATTAGAGAAAGTACATGGGAAAAAATTAGAGAAAGTACATGGGAAAAAATTGGAGAAAGTACATGGGAAAAAATAAGGAAAGTACATGGGGAAAAATTAGAGAAAGTACATGGGGAAAAAATTAGAGAAAGTGCATGGGGAAAAAATTGGAGAAAGTACATGGGGAAAAAATTAGAGAAAGTACATGGGAAAAAATTAGAGAAAGTACATGGGAAAAAATTAGAGAAAGTACATGGGGAAAAAATTAGAGAAAGTACATGGGGAAAAAATTAGAGAAAGTACATGGGGAAAAAATTAGAGAAAGTACATGGGGAAAAAATTGGAGAAAGTACATGGGAAAAAATTGGAGAAAGTACATAGGAAAAAATTGGAGAAAGTACATGGGGAAAAATTAGAGAAAGTACATGGGGAAAAAATTAGAGAAAGTACATGGGGAAAAATTAGAGAAAGTACATGGGGAAAAAATTAGAGAAAGTACATGGGGAAAAAATTAGAGAAAGTACATGGGGAAAAATTAGAGAAAGTACATGGGGAAAAAATTAGAGAAAGTACATGGGGAAAAAATTGGAGAAAGTACATGGGGAAAAAATAAGGAAAGTACATGGGGAAAAATTAGAGAAAGTACATGGGGAAAAAATTGGAGAAAGTACATGGGGAAAAAATTAGAGAAAGTACATGGGAAAAAATTAGAGAAAGTACATGGGAAAAAATTGGAGAAAGTACATGGGAAAAAATAAGGAAAGTACATGGGGAAAAATTAGAGAAAGTACATGGGGAAAAAATTAGAGAAAGTGCATGGGGAAAAAATTGGAGAAAGTACATGGGGAAAAAATTAGAGAAAGTACATGGGAAAAAATTAGAGAAAGTACATGGGGAAAAATTAGAGAAAGTACATGGGGAAAAATTAGAGAAAGTACATGGGGAAAAAATTAGAGAAAGTACATGGGGAAAAAATTAGAGAAAGTACATGGGGAAAAAATTGGAGAAAGTACATGGGAAAAAATTGGAGAAAGTACATAGGAAAAAATTGGAGAAAGTACATGGGGAAAAATTAGAGAAAGTACATGGGGAAAAATTAGAGAAAGTACATGGGGAAAAAATTAGAGAAAGTACATGGGAAAAATTGGAGAAAGTAGATGGGGAAAATTGGAGAAAGTAGATGGGGAAAAATTGGAGAAAGTAGATGGGGAAAAATTAGAGAATGTACATGGGGAAAAAATTAGAGAAAGTACATGGGGAAAAAATTAGAGAAAGTACATGGGAAAAATTGGAGAAAGTAGATGGGGAAAAATTGGAGAAAGTAGATGGGGAAAAATTAGAGAATGTACATGGGAAAAAATTAGAGAAAGTACATGGGGAAAAGATAGAGAAAGCGGAGGGGGAAAAGATAGAGAAAACGGAGGGGGAAAAGATAGAGAAAGCGGAGGGGGAAAAGATAGAGAAAGTGGAGGGGGAAAAGATTGAGAAAGTTGAATGAGGGGAAAAGATAGAGAAAGTTTAATGAGAGGAAAAAGATAGAGAAAGTGGAGAGAGGGAAAAGATAGAGAAAATGGAGAGAGGGAAAAGATAGAGAAAATGGGGGGATAGAAACAGCAGAGGGAGGAAAAGAGAAGGAAGGGGGTGAGAAAAAGGTATAGTGGGGAGTAATATAGAGGAGAGGGGAGAAGAAAGAGTAAAGAGAGGGAGAAGAAAGAGTAAAGAGAGGGAGAAGAGAGAGTAAAGAGAGGGAGAAGAAAGAGTAAAGAGGGGGAGAAGAAAGAGTAAAGAGGGGGAGAAGAAAGAGTAAAGAGGGGGAGAAGAAAGAGTAAAGAGGGGGAGAAGAAAGAGTAAAGAGAGGGAGAAGAAAGAGTAAAGAGAGGGAGAAGAAAGAGTAAAGAGAGGGAGAAGAAAGAGTAAAGAGAGGGAGAAGAAAGAGTAAAGAGAGGGAGAAGAAAGAGTAAAGAGAGGGAGAAGAAAGAGTAAAGAGGGGGAGAAGAAAGAGAAAGGAGGGGGAGAAGAAAGAGAAAGGACGGGGAGAAGAAAGAGAAGGGAGGGGCAGAAGAAAAAGAGCCTTTGGGCTGAACGTCAGAAAAAAATGAGGAAATACAGAAAAAAGTGGAACAAAACAGAGAGAACTAAATAGGGAAAAGAGAGGAAAAGATCAAGGGCTATTGATAAAGCTTTCTAAATTTTTAACAAATGCAAGCGTTAGTCAATAACAACTTTTCAAAGTTTTTATTGTCTTGAACTTTTATCTAACTAGTCAGCTTCCAAAAATATAAAACATGAATGGAATAGTTTGAAACACACATCAGTTGCTAATTTTATAGCATTTCTCACAACATCAAGTGAATTTCTTGAGATTTTAAACCAATTCAAATGAATAAAAATATTCAGAATTATTAACAGTCAACAAAAAAAAATCAAGAAATGAAGAGTTTGGTTTGTAAATAGAAAAAAAATAATGGTACAACTCTTAAACAAGAGAAATAAAACAAAAAATGGATAATGTCAATCATGTTCAATTTCATTTTGAATTAGTGTTTATTAATTGCCACATCTTTTGTAAAAGATGTTCTTGATAAAGAAATTTATTTGTTAGTGGTTCATTTTACATATCTGGGCTGTAAAGATTCTGTTTATTCTGAGAGACTAAAAATGTTCACCATTTTGATTATCTTGGCAGGCCTGAGCTCAACTTCCAGAATCCAACATTCAAAAATCATGCGACCGGAGTAAAAATACAAACTTTTAGTTATTATTTTTTTTTATTTTTTTTTGTGAGGAGGAAAGAAGTCTATAGAATACTTAGAAAGCCAACATGGGAAAATTTTTTAGATACTCTAGTCTTGATTAAATAGTTATAGACAAGATCAATCCATTCAAAGAAAGTTTGAATTGTAAAGACTTCTAGGTATACAATGAGGATTTATTGTTTTCCAACTTGTAAGTTAAAAAAAAAAAAAAAAAAAAAAATGAAAGAACCAGCTCAACCCTTCTAGTGAGTAATAGATCAAATTTAAATTTATTCAGAAAAACAGAAAAAAAAAATATATAACTAGCCATGTTAAAGGCACTTAAGATAATATACATATATATCTACTAGCAAGGAGACCCAATATTATCCGGGATTGAATGAAGATCAAATGTTCCACCCTCCCATATTTTTGTCATCAAAATCGGTGAAATTGCCCAATTTTTAAATAAATTGATTGATTGCCTGCTCTAGTTAGGGACCCCTGCTACAGTGTATCATGATGAAACTTTAAATGCCTCCTTGCTGTGACTTAGTCCACAACACATTGTAATCTACATTGCACTGTAGAGAATCTACTGTTGATTTTATACAATTATCTGCAAATAATGGCTTCACTTTAAGTTAAATATACAAAAGTCAAGTATCATGGTTCAATTGGGCTCTCAAACGAAACATTCATTCCAAACATGCTCCTGTCTTATAAAAGAATTTACAATTGATTTTATAGGCTGGGCCTTTTTGCTTGTGCGATGATAAAACTTCTCAAATGCTCTTGTGATGTTAGGTTGTATAAAAGCGTTAACTTTGGTCAAAATTGGACTTCCTTCTTTAATCGGATGTTTTCAGTTATCAATTTTTTATACTTATTAGACTCATTCCAAGACAAAACCTACGTAAGAAAACTCTGACAGTACCTTTGTGCGAAATTTCAAAGAATTGACCCAGCTGTTTCTGAGTTTATAGGGAGTAAACTCACACACACAAAGTTCCTTTCATATAATCACAGAAGATAGATATACAGCCTGAATTTCTATCAAAAGCTACTAAATTTTGCATTTTCCCCCTAAACAAGGCACAGTGCCACTTTGATGTAGGGGGCTACTATCTGGGACATAATTTATAAGGGTACTATGTAGGGAGTTCAGCAGAAAGATGTCTGTTTACAATACACTTGAACTTCTGCGTGTCTGTACAGTCAGGGAAACAGGAACCCGGTAGGAAATTCCAAAGTCTAGCAACTCTATAGAAGAAACTATTAGAGTGGAAGGCTTTCTTACATCTAGGGATTTCTACTGTGTAGGGGTGGGATTTTGCTGCTTGTTGTTTACATTGAGGGGGTACAAAGGCTTGTAGTTCGTTGGAGCACCTACCATTAAAGTACCTGTAAAACAGGTAGAGGGATGCAACATTTCGTCGATGAGACAGCGGTTAAAACCTAGCTGATAGTGCAGAACTTATTAGGTTGGCAACTTTCTTTTGAATCCTATCTAAAAAGGAGAGACTGGTAGCAGATGCACCAGCCCAAATGTGGCAAGAATACTTCACACATGGGCGAATGGTGACCTTGTAAATCTACAGGATACTCTCAGGTAAAGAGAGCCCACCTCCTTTGCACCAGTCTTGGCAATACACTCAATATATCTGTAACCTGTATATGATAGGTATTGTAAGGACCTCCTCTGGATTCATTGGTTGGTTGTTTTACGGCATATCAACCCTTTTCAGGTTATTTAATGCCGAATCCAAAGATTTTGAAGAAAGATTTTTTAATAGAATATATTTGTTGTTTTCAAGTCGGTCTCTATTTAACCCATAGTTGGAATCCTAACAGGTACTACCACTCCGGGTCAGAGTGGACCTGGGAGCAATGGTAATTAAAGGGTGGCTCCACACTCCCCAAAGCCCGCAAGCTGGGGCCTCACCATTGGATATAGTTTAAGGTCATATCCAGGACCCCATTGAGGGACTTTTACCCTCTGCAGGGGGGGGGGGGGGGCAGTCGGCATATTCTAATGCCCCACCGACAGGGCCAACCTCCTCTGGAAGACTGTTCCATAGACTGGAAACATGAAGACAAATGCTGCCTTTATTTATATAAAAGTCATGTTGGTTCATCTTTTGCAGGCGACCATGACAATCACAACTTTTGCTGAGGTGAAAAATGCTTTAGCAGACAAGTTCCCTTGCATCTTTTGCTGCTGAAATGAGAATGGATTTATTCTTTGTAGGTAAGTATAGAAAGTCCAATCACCATCCTAAGTTGCCAACCATTAAACACATATTTTTGAAAATAAGTATTTGTTGCTTGAAGGACATGCTCAAGAATAGTTTTCTGTGTTTAATGGTTGACAACCCAGGATGGTAATGGGATACCCAATACTTACTCACAAAGAGTAAATCTGTTCTTATTTGAGCTGTAGATGATGCAAGGAGACCTGATTCTGGTGTAGAACAGTATCAATAGGAATTTACCACACAGCAGACGCGTGGTAAACAGTTTTTATTCATGGAGAATATGAGATCCACTGATACAAATTAGCATTCACTCAACGGCTAAGTGCCCAGCTGCTTGATTAAAGTCAGTTATTATAGGACGAGGAAAAATTTGAAATAATAGTAACAGTGTTCACTAATGGGCTGGAAGACCTGGATTCAATTCTCAGTTGAGCTATACCAAAAGCTTAAAAAAAAAAAAAAATGGTACTTTATGCACATTTCTGTAATTAAGCCTTTCCCCAAATTAATCCAACACCGAAAAGCTGAAACACCAGTCCACAGGAGACAAATTTTTATCCAATATCGAAATTCTTGGTTGGAGTGTCTGAAATAGTGAGTAAAAATCTGACATCCAGTAGGATGCTCATCCTCAGCATAAACAAAATAAGAAATTTGAAAAAGAGAAAAAAATTCATTTTCATATATAACAGAATAGGAAGCATTCCATACAAGGAAAAAAAATAAAACATGTAAAATATTAAAGAAAATCAATCATTAAAAAAAACATCAATTTATTCGATTAATTTCATTATCACAATTCAAAAATGCAATTAAAGACATTTGCAGGCATAGACAACAAAATAAAATAATTCATTTTTCCTTCGATTGATCAAAATAAAAACATTTTAGATATAAATTTAAAAAAATATATATATATATATATATATATAAATAAAAGATCTGTTCATGCAATCAAATTCAAAGAACATACAATACCAATATTGGCAGGGAAAAAGATATATATACAAAAAGAGAGGGAGAGAGACGAATGATATGTAAGATGATAGAAAAGCAAAGAAAGATGAGATTCAATCGTCAACTTTCCAAACAAAAATAAATTCTGATATGAAAGGTAAATTTGCCCCAAATTTTTAAGACAATAAATTCATTTAATTCCAATTTTTTTTTTTTTTTTTTTTTTTTACACAGTGATCACCACTTATCAAGGCCCGGAAGTTACTCAGAGATAAGGGTTATTGCAAGTACATTACGTTAGTGTGGAGATTTGATGAAGTGTTTACTTAAGGGGGCGGTTCATTAGGAATCTGTTAACGTTGGACTTGAACATATCCAAGTTGTAGTCCGGTGGGAAGCAGGCAGACGGAACAGAGTTCCACAGGCGTGCAGTTCTAAGAAAGAAGCTTTGTTCATGGAATCCGCGTTTTGATTTAGGCACAGATATAGAGTGGGGGAAATTTTTCACAGTGGATTCAGCTAGACGGGTGTTTCGTTTTATAATTTATCAAACAGAACTAAATGTATACTCTACACAATCATATGGCGCACTATCTACAAACCAAATGTGAATTCCAGAAACCATACATGGTTGATGCACATTTCAAAGGCCAATTGCGATTGACACGCATTCCAGAGGCCAATCGTGAATGATGCGCATTCTGAAGTCCAATAGCAAATAACATGGCAGCTAATCAATGATGTATATTATAAAGGCCAATCCCAAATAATATATTCTATGACTGTAAATTTTATTTGATCATAAGACCAATAAATATCCAGAAATAATCAAGAAATAAACTATCTACAACCCTGATATCATGCGTTATTTTATCAATTGTTTTGGGATAGTAATGTGTAATTTTTGTATTAATATTTCCATAACTTTATTTTATGTGTGCAATTATTAACAAGCTTTACAACATTGTGCAATAGATTTACTTTTCAATATTAGACATCAAACAAATCTCCATTAAAAATAAAACAAACATGAGATCTCATTCTAACACTCATTCTAACATTAAAATAAAATATAAATATGACGTTTCTGAATTTTTGAGATGAGGATTGCTTATTTGTATTATTATTCATCGGATTACTGTTCTCATCTTGAGTGTGATTTTCACAACGTTTCGGTCGATGTAACCTCCGACCTTCTTCAGGTGTATATTGTCGAATTCCCAAGTTCCACAGAAACATACCCAAATTCGACAAGATACACCTGAAGAAGGTTGGAGGTTACATCGACCAAAACGTTGTGAAAATCACACTCAAGATGAGAACAGTAATCCGATGAATAATAATACAAAATATAAATTCTTTCAAAAAAGGAAAATATTAACCCTTTCAGTAGTACATTTGGTTGTTTTTAAAAGGAAACATGGATGACTACACACCAAATTAAACTAATTTAGGAAATCAATTATCCCTTTTCCCTCACTAGTGGCATGCAGAGGGAGTGGAGAGGCAATAAGGCAGTGGTCATAGGCATCCAATCAAATTCAAATTATCAATATTTCTTATTATATTTAGGAATTCAAGTATAAATACTAGTACTAATAGTACTAGGATTTATACTCGAGTCATTAGGGCATACAATCAAGGAGTTGGCCCTGAGGATCATCAAATATCTGCACACCACGGCCTAACACCATTGTAATAGTGGAAGAATTCAATTACAACATTTACCATATTGCCATGTAAAGGCAACTAATAAACAAAGGCTACAATGTATACAAAGTCTTGTTTATTACAAATTTGATTAAGCAACTGAATGATTTTGCTTATGAAGTAATATATATTTTTCTAACACTAGTTGCCAGATCAGCTAAGGAACAGCAATAGCACAGAACATTTTACAATAGAATTAAATGAATTCATAGCCAGATGAATTGGTAAAAACTAAGTGAAAGGGTATTTTAGGACAAATATTTAATAAACTATTTAACAGAACTTGATATCTTATTAATAGAGTAAATGTTCTGTGCAATTTCTCTCGTGTTTTTCAAGGTTGAGTTTAAATAGTCATAAGAAGTATAAAACAATAGAATAAAGTAGTTATAAAGAGTAAAGTGTCATAATCTGCCTTGGAGAGGCTTATTGACACTCAAATTCCATAAAATGGTTTTTCTCAGCAAAAAATCAGTGGTAAATAGTTGTTGCGATAATGTGAAACTCCTAGTAAATAATAATACTTGGCAATGGCTAAGTGGTTAACAACACAGACTGAAAAAGTTTGAATCTAATTTGTTCAGCAGAAACTTTCATCAAACTCATCCCTGACCTTATGTCTAATGGCCTGAAAAGGAGGTAAATAAAATAATGATTTGGCATTCATTAGAATTTTTACTTAGATATTGTAGTTGTGAATGAAAAGATTAATGAATACAAAATTATTGATGTCACTAGCTCAAGCAACATCAACTTAGCAGGCAAGAAGAATAGGAAACTACGGAATTATCAGGAACTGAGGGTGGAGATTGCTATGTTGTGGAACAAGAAAACTTCTGTGCCAATCATCATAGATGTGCTTGGCTCAATTCCAGATGATCTTGAGAAACAGTTGAACTTCCTGGGAATAAAGTGTAACATCACTGTACTCCAAAAGTCAGTTCTGCTTGGCACAGAAAACATCCTATGCCAGGTGCTTTTCCATCTAATTGGCCCTTTTGTATATGCTCACTAGCTCTGGTGTAAAAACACACTCTTGAGTAAAAAAGATTTGACCGGTTTAAAGCATCATAACACTTAAATACATCAATAATAATAACTTGGTATGGTTATTGAAAGAGGCGGCGAGTGCTGGAAATCTGGGTTGACTTGATATCACTCACTTATCAAATGCCTCTCAGATCAGAATTCTTCAGAAAGAAAAGAGATTTTCTTATCGAACAGAAGCCAACAGGTGAGAGCATAAAAACAGCAGCAGCAACGATAGCAGCAGCAGCAGCAGCAGCCAGAAGAGCAACACAAGGGAGAGTCACGATGAGACAACACACACACACACACACATGGATAAGAAATATCAGACATGCATATATTCTTTCGTATGGACATGTATGTGCATATATTAATACATACACATACAAGCTACAATAATATAGATACATACACACACACACACTAGGTGTAAATGTGTACAATTATCGACAGTTAAATAAACATGTCCGTATACATATACATCCAAATGCAGAAACATATTCACACGTGATTATTTATGTGTACACGCATATGTCAATGCATCCAGAAAGATGTATGCAAATTTGGTTGCATATATGCAAGCATAGAAACATATATTCAACCAAATCATGCATACTTGTCTATTCACAAGTGCATATATATATATATATATATATATATATATTATACACACACACAAAAATATCATGAACGAACATAACGATAGACACACACATACATACATATATTAAGTAAACGGAATATATTCCCCACAATATGTTAAGTATGATGTTGCTTTTCTGGTGGACACTTGTTTTTGTGTAGATCATACAGTTATTTAATGACTTGATATGCATTTGGACCAGAAACAATAAAACTAAAAAGTGATCAGAAAAACAAATAACAAAAAAATATTACCAATGGCAATATAAGTTACTTTTCTACCAATCTGAATATCTTTTTATGGTGTTAACTTATTTGAAAGCGTTTATCAATGCCACAGTAACATCTATTAAGTGGGTTTCGACCAGTATTTTTTTTTCATTTTCTATTTTTCAGTGATTTTTTAGCCTCCAAAGATGTGACCCTCTCATGTCTGCTATTTTTTCTTGTTTTAATGTAAAATTTGACAGTATGTTTTTCAAACTAAATAAACACCTTAAAATGTTAAAACACTAAAAACTTACCCAACTAGGTAGAAGAGTAAATTGTCTTTCATAATATTTATTGGTTATATATTTGTTTTTTGTTTTTGACAACGTTTTGGTTTTGTTGTCTATCATACAAAAACACCAAAATGGTTAATGAAATGGTTAACAGAAAATTCATGAAAAAGAAAAAATGATATCTGTACAGAATTTGACCATGTACATATCAAGAGGGACAGCCTTTATGTAAAGTAGTCTGGGAACCAACACGTTGTATGCTCAGTCACAAAAGAGACAAAGAATAGAAAAGGACTTCAACTCGCTTTTTTCTTTGTACAATGACATTTATTTCCTCATTCCCTCGTTACTGCTGTGACATCCCTCATGTGATCATCTTCTCAAGCGTCATTCATACTTCTAATGTGATCTTGAACATTATCCCTGTCTCTAACTTGATCTCCTTTGCAAAATATTTATTTTTCTTTACTGGTGACGTCATTTCACATGTATTTGCATATGCGTGTCCACACTATGTTCATTTAGATGGCACCGGTTTCACCATTCGCCGCGTTAACAAACAATCAATCAAATTTGTGAGATGAGGATTAATAATTTGAAATGTTCGAACTAATGTTTTCTTGAATATTATTCTCACAGCTTCTCGGTCCGTGTAACCTTCGACTTTCTTCGAGTGCATCTTGCTGAACTTGTGGATCTTTCCGTCACACTTGTGAATCCATACAGAATTTTGAACAACCTGTGGTGCAACAGATAAAAGTTCTAGGTAATAATCAGTTTTACATAAGTCTTCTGAAGATTGAAGGTTCAATCCTCAGTGCGGGCAATATTAAGAATGCAATTGCGAATTACTTAAGATGTCTATCTACCTGATCATGATTAACAGAACAAGAGCAAGTTCCTCTCATGAATGAAATAAATTTATCAACTAGGCTCCAACCCCTGTCCCATCACCGCAATGTTGCATCTCTGCACCTGTTTTACAAGTATTTTAATAGAATGTGCTCTGATGAAATCATTGCACTTGAGCTTCTTCGATGTACATATCCCTGACAAACTCGCTTAGCAACAAAATCACACCCCTTCAATGTTGAGGTCTCTAAATGCTAGAAAGCTTGCTATAATAGTTTCTTCCCTCGAACAGCTTCACTTTGGAATTTTCTTTCATGCTACTTGCTTCCCTGACTGTACTAATATGCATAAGTTCAAACGTAACCTAAGCCAACATCTTATTTATCTAACCTAAGCATGGTCTCAGTAAGTAGCCCCTTATGTCCAAGTGGCTACTTGGACATAAGTCTTGTTTGTGGTGAAGATGAATAAAAAAAATAATTAAATAAATGGTTCTATTCAAAATTCTGTATGAAATTCAAGAGTTCAACTCGAAGATTCCTGAGTTTGGGAAGATGCACTTGAAGACAGTCAGAGGTTGTATTGGCCGAATTTTTTTCAGAATAAGCTTTAGAATGACAATAATAGTTCAAATAATCTACACACAGGTATGTTGAATGTCAATTTTTATTGTTGCAGACACAGGTTCAAATCCTAAGAAAGTATTGCTTTTTCGCTTTGTGAAGTTTGTATACACACAATCCAATTTAATAATTAATCATTTTGTTTTATAACAGGATTAATTACACAAAAATAGAAAAAAAGGCTTCTTGGTTTTCAGGCCAGGATCAAAGTGTAGTATCTGTTTTGATGCTGCACTTCACTATTTTGGTTTCAGTTAGTGGACTTCATGACTTATACATTTTTTTTTTTGTTACTAACCAAATTGCCCCTTATATGGGGAGCTGGTCCCCCCGCCACATTAAAAACCGACCTTGTGTCTAACTCTGCCCTCGTGGGGATGCAAGTAAAAAAAATATTACACAAAAATAAGTGTCCACCTGAAAACAATGTTATACTTAGCATAGAGAGAGTAATTTGGAGAAGACATCCAGATAGAATCCTTCTTGAAGGTTTGGGTTGACTGCCACTGATTTGCACTGTCGTGTTAGTCAGTCAACCTGAGTGTGGAATAAACTCCATTTTCAGGGGAACATGGACTAACCTGTGCAGAGGAGAAGGCTGGTTGACTGGACAGCTGGCTTGAGAACTGGGCTATTGGCTGGATCTGGAAGCCACGACTAGCCAAATTATCCTGTGGATAAAATGTCATGGTAACTCGTAATGTAGGTAGAAACAAGACAATGGTAAATCCTATGAAATTACTTATCACGGTCACAACAGACACTGCCACATGTTTAAGAACAATCCGTGGAAAGAAAAAAAATGATAAATACCAGGTAGATGAAGTTAGATTTATATTAAAAAGGAAGAAATAAAAAAAAATTAGGAAAGGTTTTTAAAGGTTTTAATAAAATTCTGAAAAATGTTTAAGAAAAAAAAGTAAAAAGTAAAAATAAGTTTTTGTGAAAAAAGCAAAACAGAAACACAAGAAACAATAGAGCAAAATGTTCAACAGATAAATTTTCTAACTTAAAAGTTTTAAAAAAAAAAAAGTAAAAATAAAACAATTTTAAAAAGCAAAACTTATAAAAAAAGTTAAAATGAAAGTTAAAAGTTTAGAATTAAAAAAAAAAAAATGAAAATATAGAAAAAAGGAAAAGGAAAGGCATTGTACCTGAACTTGCAACACTAAATTCATTAAGAAGTTTTAAAAATTAAATGAAAAAAAAAAACAAATGTTATAAAAACAAATGAACTTTAAAAAAAAAAAAAAAAGGAAAAACATTGGACCTGAACTTGCAAAACTAAATTCAGAAAATTTTTTTAAAAAGTTAAATGAAAAAAAAAATGAAAAAAACAGAAACATTATTATAAAGAAAAAAGAAAAAGGAAAAAATGGAACTGACTCGCAGCACTAAATTCACAAATTGTTTTCAGTTCTTTAGTGAGTTTGAAATTTTAGCCAATGATTTACCATTATCGTTATTTGTGCTAAGTTAACAAACGTCACACACAGCTAATAAAGGATTTGGCAGTAATACTTCAAGAATCTCTATTTTGAGTTGTAAAAAAATCAAAGAAACTAGAAACCGAGTAAACTTTTATATCAACACTAGAAGAATATCCGTCCCATGACAAGGAAAATTAATTTTCTGAATCACCTCATGTGTCTTATAGAGGTCTATCTCTGTTTATATAGAGTAAAGTGTGCCCTTATTAGAGTTCGGTATTTAATATGCTGTGAGTATATCAGTTTACATATGTGTATGTATAGGATTAACTCTTAAACCAATTGATTATGAATTTTGGAATACATTTTCTACATGTAAGGGAGTTGTAATGTTGGCTATATTTAGTTTAATTTAGCTTTATGCAAATTGGGTAAAAGAGAGTCCAAACACTTTGTTACAATTCAGATTCCTCCGATTTTTTTGAAAATTTTTAATATTAGATATGAATTAATAAATATTCCCCAAATTTCACTTTCTCTCAAATATTTAAAGGGAGTAAACTAATTATAAGCAAAACTTTAGATTAGAAAATTAAATATTTCAGATTTACATTGAATTAGATTCATACTAATTAGACACCAATTAAATCAAAATTCCTTGAATTTCAATTTTTTTTAAGATCCCTAAAGCTTTAAATTAGACTTTTTCTAGAATCAAAATCGTATAATAAATTTAAAACAAAATTTGAATAAGGATTCTAGACATAAAGTATAGCAACATTATATTTTGATTTTAATTATCATAAGAAGACATAAAAGCGGTGCAAAACTATTCTGTTCCATGTAAAAATATAAATGTTGACTTGTTTTTTTGACAGTTTCCAAAATAATACATTGTCTCCAGAATTATGAGAGTGATCTTCCTTTGATGGGCAAACGACGAAGATCGCAAGAGTGTATCTGGATATTGTTTCAGACTCTCAGAAAATGGGCCTATTATTTCATGGAAATCTAAAAAGCAACAGATTGTATCTCTCTCTACGTGTGAAGCAGAATTTATCGCGATCACACACACAACCCAGGAAGCACTCTACCTTAAAAATATCCTGAAGACTATTTTAGAGCCAGAATTGATTACAAGCCCCGTAGTAATTAATTGTGATGATCAAGCCAGTATATTCTTAGCACAGAACATGATAATCAGCCAAAGATCTAAGCATATAGATATAAAATACCATTTCATAAAAAACAAGATAAAAAAGGAATCCATTATTTTGAATTACATATCATCAGAACAAAATATCGCTGATGTATTTACGAAACCGGCTACACAGTAAGAATATTTTGTTCTGTGGAACTGTCTACAACAAACAAGTCACCTCCCAGGACTTGTGTGTAACAGCGAACCATCTGAAACTCAAAATGGCTTACACTCCTAGAGGTTATGCGCCCAGCGTGTGTCTTTATTTCGATGGATCTGAATCAAAATTCGAATTGTGGCAAGTTAAATTTCTGGGATATCTACGAATCCAAAAGCTACACAAAGTACTACAAACACAACCTGAAAACAGAAACGACCCCGACTTCATTGAAAAGAACGCAACTGTCTTTGCGGAATTAATACAGTGTTTAGATGATCAAAGTCTATCACTGGTAATCAGAGAAGACCTGGACGATGGCTGCAAAGCATTAAACATATTGAGAGAGAGCATTATTTGTCGAAAGGAAAACCCAAAATTATTTCTTTGTACACTGAACTGACCTCTCTAAAACGAATGGAAGCCGAAACTATTACTGATTATATTATAAGAGCCGAGACAACTGCAAATTCTTTAAAAATGTCTGGTGAAGTTATAAGTGACAATCTGTTAATTTCCATGGTCCTTAAGGGATTACCGAGTGATTGCAAGCCATTTACCACCGTGATAACCCAGAAAGAAAAACCCATGACTTTTAGCCAATTCAAGGTAGCACTCAGAAGTTACGAAGAAACTGAAAAAATGATCACAGAAAAAAAACGAATCCACAAATATCATGAAATTTAAAAATGCACACATAAAAATACCAAAATTAAATTATACCCATGCTAGGAATAAAAAAACGCAACTTTGCCAAAAGCAAGTTTTTTTCCTAAGAAAAGTACAAAAATTATTTGCTATAATTGTGGACGACCTAATCACAAGAGTTTCCAATGTAGATACAGGACTCAAAATGGCGACTACATTAAAAATGTAGAGAGCTCTGTTAGCGAACATACATTTTTATTTTCGTGTACATTGGATGCTTCAACAAGCAATAATAATTTTCTTGTCGATTGTGGAGCCACGGCACATGTGATTACAAAGGAATCTGATTTTATCAATTTTGATCCCAACTTTAAGCCACAAAATTATTTTGTAGAACTAGCTGACGGGAGTCGAGTCAATGATATCGTTTTGAAAAGAGGCAATGCGAAAATCTCGCTAAAGAACAATAAAGGTCAATTGTGTTTCTGTATTCTAGAAAACGCTCTTCTAATCCCAAAATTTAAACAAAATATATTTTCTGTACAATCTGCCACAAAAGAAGGTGCAAATATAAACTTTAGCCCCAATAAATCAAAACTGGTATACCCGAATGGAACTGTATTCGACATTAAAGAAAATGGAAGACTATATTATTTAAATAGCGTAGTCCCATCAAAAATCGCCTGCCATGATCTACAGACATGGCATAAAATTCTTGGACACTGCAATATTCCTGATATCAAAAAGTTGCCGACTGTAGTTGATGGAATGCAACTACAAACATCAAAAACCTTCAACTGCGACGTCTGTACGCAAGGGAAAATGACAAACTATCAAAACAAGATACCAAACAAAAAGGCCAAAAAAATCCTATCAATGGTGCATTGTGACTTAAACGGTCCCGTAGAACCAATGGCCAGAGAACATTATAGATATGTGTTGAATTTCGTAGATGACCATTCAGGTTTAATAATGGTTTACTTTTTAAAGAACAAATCTGATACCCTGCTAGCAACTAAGAAATATCTGGCCGACATGGCCCCCTACGGTGAAATCAAGTGTATTCGCTCTGACAACAGTACGGAATTTACCAATAAAGATTTTGAACTTTTACTAATTAACCATCATATCAGGCATGAAACATCAGCTCCTAGATCGCCACATCAAAACGGGACTGCTGAACGTGCGTTGCGGACACTTTTTGAAATGGCAAGATGCCTACTCATTGAATCAAAACTCCCTAAAAACCTCTCTACGTATGCACTTATGGCTTTAACAAAACACTATCTAAAACTCCATATGAATCTTTCTGCGGTAAAAAAACAAATTTAAGCAGAATGCATATATTTGGTTCAACTTGCTTCGCATATATAGAGAAAAAGAGTAAATTGAATATTAAAGCCGACAGAGGTATATTTCTTGGATACGATAAAAACAGTCCAGCCAATTTAATATTTTTTCCCGAAAAAAATAAAATAAAAAGAATCCGGTGTGTAAAATTCACAAACACGTTTAATTTTACAGACGAAAACCCGTCATATGAAGAGGATGAAATTATATTACCTCAAATAATTAGAACAAACGAAAACAATAAAAATGACGGAGACGAGAGTGTCCATGATGATGATGATGATGATAAAGTCAAAAGATATCCCAAAAGAAATAGAAGACGACCTGATTTTTTTGTGGTCGACAATATAAAGGATTATCAAATCGACTATTGCTATTCAATGGAAAATGCGCCAAAAAGCTTCAATGAAGCAATTATTTCAGAACATTGTGATGAATGGAAAATTGCCATGAAAAAAGAAATAGATGCCTTAACCAAAAATGATACCTATACGGTAGTGCCTCTCCCAAGGGATAAACATGTTATTTCTACCAGATGGGTCTTTACAAAAAAGAGTACAGCATCAGGCGTAGAACAGTACAAAGCAAGATTTGTTGCTAAGGGGTGCTCTCAGAGTTACGGTATAGAATACTTTTCTACGTTTTCACCGACCACAAACCTAACGACAATCAGAATTTTAATGCAAGTCGCATCACAATATAACCTAAACATCCATCAAATGGACGTAAAACATGCTTATTTGAATGCCCCAATAGACTGTGAAATTTATATTACCCCTCCAGAGGGATTTATAATGAAAAATAAAAATAGCGTGTGGCGACTTAACAAGTCATTATATGGTCTAAAGCAGAGTGCTCAGTGTTGGAACACAGTATTCCATGATTATATTATTGAACAACAATTTAGACAATGCGCTGTAGTGTAACACCAAAGAGGGGCCACATCAGATCAGTAGGGTCGATGTGACGTTTTTTGTGTTAAATGTAATATTCAATCCCGGGCGAACGCCAGTTACAGAAAAAAAAAAAATTTTTTTTTTTTAGTTAATATTTTTATGTGTCAAAATCTTGTTGGTCAGGGGATAAAAATAGAAATCGCACGCTAAACTTTAAAGCGAAAGATTACTTAAAACATTTTTTAACCAAAATACGCTCGCGTTTGAACTAAACGAGCCAACACAATAATATTCCAAAACAGAGATTTGAAATGTCGGTCGGCTTGAAATGTGGTGTTTGACAGGTGAAATGTCGGATCGTTTTTGATCTGAGAAACACACACACACACACACAAAACAGATCGGGCCTGATAAAAGAATTAATGACGTCAGCCCAAGGTTCGACATGAATTGTTTTTTAATATGTATTATCTGAGAAACTTCAGAATGATAATATGTTTTGGGCATAAATAGAATATTTTGGGGAAATACTCAACCTGCCGATGCACAAAGGACTTCAAAAGCAAGCCAGTGTTTATTTCCAATTATGACTTATCTAAAAATGTCATTTGGCAAATTGTTTTGGGCGCTAATGGGAATTCTGACATGTAAAGAATATTTTTTTAAAAATCACACGGATGTTTTTACAAAACAAATAATTCAAAGAGGAAAGGAGATCAAACGGATATTTTTAAATAGATGAAATCTGATGATCTATTACAAGCTAAAAATAATATTTCCTCTGATTATCAGATGATAATATGAAAAAAACCATTATCGAGAAGGCGGGGTCAGGCAAGTTGGGGAGGAGTCAATTTGATTTTGGAAATTGGAGGCGGAAAAATAATACCTGCCACAAGCCAAATTGACCAATGCGAAGGAATCAGGTGGATTGTTATCAATCAATTTGATTGGTCGAAGACGAACGTAGGCGTCGTCATTATTCAAGGGTTTTACTATATAAGATCTGTAAAACTCGATTTAATCAAATAGAAGAGAGAAGACAGAGAGAGATCTTTGGAGAGACAGAGATAAAGGTCTCGGTAGAGGAATCCAGCCACCCAACTTCTCTCTCCCCCTCGCTGGTCGCCAGAGAGCTCACTTTGCAACTTAATAGAATTAAGAGGACCTAGGAAGAGACCAGCCAGAACACCTTAACGATAATTACAATGGTCCGCGACTCCGACCGAGTATTTCAACAACAAGAAGCTCATTCACAAATCTAATTGCTTGCTTCCATTTAATCTTCAATTGTACATACGTCTGTAGATAATCATTTATGAATTTCCTAAATACATTATATATCAACCAACCTCCGGAGTTTGTTTGCTGATGTGCTGTTGTTCCATGTAACGTTATTTCTTTTACTTGCCACTTGTAACCCCGTTCCCGTCAACGAACACCCAGTCAACAGGACGACTAACTAGACGATCAAGTAGAACAGGCCTTGAGGACCGTGCAACCGAGAAGAGTCCTCCAACGCCTTGACGAGGACTCACTGGGTGACGCGACGTACCAACAGTTGGTAGACCTGGTTGCCCAGTCGACATAATTAATTGCCCGGTGACTAGGATAGTCATAATTGGGCATCGACCAAGGTTAAGATCATAACTGTACCGACCAGGTTGCAGATCATAACTGGGGCGCGATCAGAGGTTTAAGGTCATGTAAGGTCACGTGTAAGGTCACAGTAGACCCCTGTTTATATACCCAACACAAAGACAAACTACTGATTTTGGTTTTGTGGGTCGATGATATTTTAATCGCATCAAATTGTGATAATGTTAACTAATGTTAAGAACAGATTCAAAATGACCGATCTTGACAAAATATCCTGGTTTCTGGGGATAGAATTTACTCAAAGCAAAGGACTTGTTACGATGACTCAATCGAGATACATCGACAAAATACTATTAAAATTTGGAATGGGAGAGTGCAAGAAACGCTCTACACCGGTCGAAAATGATATTAATAAAAATATACACACAGAATCTGAAATAATAAATGACACACAATATCGCGAAATTATAGGTAGTCTTATATATTTAATGACTGCAACCAGGCCCGACATATGCTATACAGTAACAAAACTGTCACAAAAATTATCACGACCGACAATGAAGGATTTAAACAGAGCTAAACAAGTCCTACGTTATTTAAAAGGAACTAAAGAACAGAAGTTAGTATTTAGAAAATCAAGAAATCCCCTAAAATTAGGTTTTTCGGATGCAGACTGGGCCCATAACCTCTAGGAGTGTAAGCCATTTTGAGTTTCAGATGGTTCGCTGTTACACACAAGTCCTGGGAGGTGACTTGTTTGTAGTAGACAGTTCCACAGAACAAAATATTCTTACCGTGTCGAAACCCGGGAAAGAACATGTGAAATTCCTCCAAGAAAGGTTTAATATTTATGAAGCAATTCTGGTTTCTGATTGGTTGGTGGCAGAACGTGAATTAATTTGATTCGTCAGTTCTTAGCAGCATCGTTTATAAATAGAATCTTCCGACCGTGTGGGATCATACCCCATTAATCTCAAAATATTGCAACAATATCAAAATTATTTCCCCTGAATCATACTGGCCAATGATAAGGATTAATTTTTCTCTTTCAGAAATCTGAATTCTGCCCACATGAGAAATTTAGAACGAATCTCTCTCTCTCGCTCTTTGCTGGCTGTGCTTTAAAGCTATCGGATGTGCTTGATTGGCTACCATCTTTGTCTGGACTTTACAACTAACTGTCAGATATATTTTGCAGTCACTGTTCTATAAATCAGGGTTTCCCAAAGTGGCCTCCATGGAGACCTGGGAATCTGTAAGCTTTTTCAAGAAGAGAACCAAATTCTTTATATGGAAAAATTAAATGACTGCAGACATTTAATTATTGCTCTTTTTTACTCCAAAGATATACGATACATAACTACAGGTGTAAAGATGGTTCATTAAAAAGTAAATAAAAACTAAATTAGCAAAAAAATGCAAGAATTCTTGATTAATCAAAAAACCAAAAATGGTTGTAAACATGAAAATATAGTAAAATCACAAACAGGAACAACTAATGAACAAGTAGAAGTTGAAATTTGAAATTAATGTTTTTCATATTTATTTTAGAAATTATCTTGTTAATGTTCCATGAAAAATCTTTGCCCTGCTCAGGGGCTCCATAATATCCTGAAGTTTGAGAATCCCTGCTATAAACTCTCTTCTAGTAATAATCAACAAAACAGTCAAACTAGACTACATGCCTATAAGTAAGATATACATTACTCATGCATCAATCTTTCTTTTTCTCTCTCTCTTTTGACTCCATCAACACATGTACTTGTTTATTATATTAGGACTTTAATGTATTTCTTGCGATACTACCAATGACTTATTTCCTGTTGCATACTATATTTCAGCCTTTGTATACCCCTGATCTATAAGAAACTATGTCAGCATTAATGCTCAAAGATTAACCTTGACATTATACCTTTCCTCCTATGCTCTAAACTTACTTTTACTAGCATAGAAAACAAGATAAGAAATTTATAGTACAATGCTTATTAACCGTTTTGTGTTTGTATTGTTGAGTTGTTATGGTATCATTGGGCCAGTTTATGCAAAATGTGTACATGTTTTTTGTGATTAAGTTATAGAGATTCTTGTTACATACAGCACCTGATCTTCCCGAATGGTCACCAATTTAATACTGCTTAGGTTAATGTTGTTTAACTTTGCTGATATAGCGGTGTATTAACATAACATCATATATTAGGATGCTCTTTAAAACAGTATGTTAGTTCAAGAGATAATGAAAAAGAACAAAGTATGTTATAAATAATGCTGTACATAAGATAAAGTTGTAAATATAGAAACTTTAACTTCACACAGAATTCAGCCTTATTTGTGGCCAAGTGGAAAAGCAAGCTGGTTATAAGGTGTTCAGAATTATCTCCCTTTAGTAAAAAAAAGTCTCAATCTTTTCATCCACACGAGTTCAAACTCATACGAATGTGGTTGAAAAAAAAGACCAGAATTCAACTGAGGTTGTTGCTCAGACATCCTAAACACACAAACTACATTTGAGCAGGTTGGCTCACAGAAAAGACCTAATGGGAAAATGGAAGGTTTTACCACATGTTTAACACGTACATTCTTCAACTTCTGATGAATAACTTGTGCATTTTTATGGGAACAATTTATATAATTGCATGTTTAATTTATATATAACTTGGACCATTTACTGTCGTTATAATCTACCATAGACAAACTATTAATAAATGAAATGTCTTTTTAACTTATTTTCTAAGATGTATATTACTGTTAATGTAATACCTGGCTATTCTTAGCAACCCACATTCTGAACTGGAAATACTGCCTTTATAGTCTGCCATAGACAAAGTATTAATAAATGAAATTCTTTGTCCCTCCCACAGCTTTTTAACTCTTATTTTCCGACATGTGTATTACTGTTGATGTAATATATGCCCATACTTAACAAAGTACGTAATGAATAACGCTGTAGATAAGGCAGAATTGCAACTATAAAAGTTTTATGAAATTATTTTTCTAGTAGAGTTACACTACTACACTGAAGCAGACGACTATGTATATAGTGAGAGGTGTATCTATGAGTTACAATAATGATGAAATCGGCAGTCTATAATATTATATTTAATACCACAAAGTGACTTACAATTTTTTATTAGATACATATCAAGACCAACGGCCACTATAAAATAATGGTTTATAACAGAATGATTGACTGCAGAAATATGGAAGTACTAACATTGACTAATGTGATGAACTGATTATTACTTAATGGTTTGGTTCTTTTGTTTTATGGCAAATCTTCAAACTTTCTGTATATTCAATTGTAGTGTTTGTTTTGGTTGTTTATATTGGATTTTATTGTTTTTGTTCTCTGGCCTGCAGAAGATGAGTTTTGCAATAGGAGAGGGAAAAGGATTACCGTATTAATGGTTGGTACATTTTAAGTTAGGAAACCAGTCAGGAAGCGAGAGAGATAGAAAAAGAAAGGGGGGAAATGGGAAAAGGTGGGTGGTTGTTTTTTGGTTTTGCAGAACATAATCAATTTTTGCAAAAGGAAAAACAAAAAAACATCAATGTTAGGTGCATTTCATCTCAGGCAGCCAATATCTTCAGACAACCTAATCTGGTAGCAGCAGATCATTACTTAAGCAAAAAGAATTTATTGATATATATATATATATATATATATATATATACACAACTGTTTTCAATCTCAACTGGATGTGGAGGAACAAGTGTCCAACCCAATTTATTTTCCGATTCTCAACTTTTTCTCACTCAAGTTAACTGGCTTGTATAATATAAACAGTGAAATTGGAGATTATTTTTATATACTATTGAATCAAAACTTGCCAAGGCCAAAAGTCACTCGATGATAAAGTTCAATAAAATGGAATGATTATCAACCAAAGATGAGGAATACTATAGGGGTACTAAGATAAATCAAGGGTATAAACTATATTAGATTACTTATGGAGTGGTTTATGATGAGAATTTGTTGATATTTGAAGAAAACACAGTTGTAATATGCAGAAAAGCAGTCCTGTGAAAATGCATTCCATGGGTAGAGAAATAATTGGAATTCCTCCTCTTGCTAGTCAAGTAGTTTCTATGAAAATAATGATAAAGTAGAGAGAGCCAAATGATGTCAATTCTGTGAGAAAGAGGATTTACATCTTCTTCTAGTCTATATTGTTCTCTGTTTGAGAAGGAAAATGTTCTTTGTGCCACCTCCCGAGAGGTGGCAGCAGTATTCCATCTAAGGTGACTTCATTACATTAAGAATGGTTCATAGTTTGTAAAAAAAAAAATTTATATTAATTATAATAGTAAAAAAAAAAAAGAAGTTCAAGTGAAAAGGCGGTATTATCATGTCTGACAATCAACATGGCACGGTAAATGCATCTTTCAAAAAAAAAAAAAAAAAAATTTCAGTTTCAGAAATACGTTATTGTTGACTTCTGTCAATTAAATAATAGAAAAAAAGGGTTCTTAATGGCAAAATTCGAAAATTGAAATATTGAATTTTTAATAAAAAAAACAATGATTTCTACTTGATTATGTTACAGTAATGAACATATCAAAAAATTATGAAAAACGATAAGGTAGAAAATTAATTATTAATCAAAATTGTTTTCGAAGACAATTATTAAAAATTGAGTTTTGCACAAAAAAAAAAAAAAAAAAAAAAAAAAAACCCTGGAGAGTTTGAATCATAACAAAAAGGAGGTAAATATTTAAATATTTTCTGAAAACTGAAAATCTTTGGCAATTTAGTAAAACTTAATTTTCACTGTCTTTGAAAATTATTTTCATAATTAATTTTCTCCCTTATCGTTATATATTAATTTATTTATTGTGGACTATTATTCTCATCTTTATTAGTTGTTGTTTCACAACATTTTGTCCAACTATTCCTTTGGCCTTCGTCAAAGGAATAGTTGACCGAAACATTGTGAAACAACAACTAATAAAGATGAGAATAATAGTCCGCACGAAGTTTCGGCCAACTATTCCTCTGGCCTTCGTCAGAGGAATAGTTGGCCGAAACGTTGCGAAACAACAATTAATAAAGATGAGAATAATAGTCCGCACAAAGTTTCGGCCAACTATTCCTCTGGCCTTCGTCAGAGGAATAGTTGGCTGAAACATTGCGAAACAACAATTAATAAAGATGAGAATAATAGTCCGCAATAAATAAATTAACATAAATAATACTCATCTCAATAATGAATTCCAATTAAAAATAATATACTTATCGTTATATAAACATTTTTTTTTTCATTATTGTGACATGACAATTAAGTAGATACTATTCGTTTTACTTGAAATTCAATATTTGAATTTTCAAATTTTGCTACAATAATGAAGAACCAAAAATAAAAAAATATAATAGGGTGACTCTCCAACATCCATTCCCAAATTCCATTCTTGGAATCATTAATAAATTCACAATCCTTTTTGTAATCCAACCACATTTGGTACTTATAAACTTTAGTCTTTACCTGATTTGCTGATATGTTTTGTGAAAGGAATTATTTGTTAGAATTAGCTGAGTGGTCTTGGCTTACTGAACAGGTATTTGTGGTCTTATATTTCAATATCTCTTACTGTCTGCTCTATACTTATGGACTAACAATCTAATCATATAAGTTTCGGTCATCAATGTCCAACAGTTTTTGTTTTATCATTGTTCAATAATATGCAAGGGCACTTTGGTGATTATCTAATTAGTAAAAGATGTTATTCTGAATGGGCTTTTTGTTTTATCACCATTCATGCTAAATTATCAATAACTTTTATGAGAGATGTTTCATAAGTAATGCCCCTGACCCACTTCCAGTTGTCTGACTTAGCTTAAATGTTGCACATGCAATGATGCATATCTCTATGGTTTATGTGGCAAATTACAGTTCTGAACTAATTCTGATTTACAGGTGTTTAAACCAAATCAGGTGTGAAATGGAACTTGTTCCAGGTCATGCAGTGAACTGGTTTTTGTATTTGAAAGGCTGCACACCACAAATGATTTTTAATGAAATGAAAGAAACATATGGTAATGTGCCCCATCATATGTAAAAAGCAGTCATTGTGAATTCAAATATGGCTGCAACTTTGTGAAAGCACCTTGTCCCTCCCTTTCTGCCACTAGGGCACCAGTCAGTCAGGTTGAGCCTGCCATTTTGGATATGACTTGCAAAACTATCAATAATTATTACACACTCCTTCCTTTGCATGGCTCTGATTATGATGGTCCACTTCATTTCAGTAATAGTCTGCTGATTGTTTTGACAGACATTGTCTTTAAGATAACTTCATAGATAAAACTTAATGATGGAAGGGGCTATAGTTCGGTGAGTGTGAGGCCCATTCAGGATTTCTCAGACTATTGAGCGATTTGTGTTTGATTTTATGACATGTGCATTTCTGTTAATGTAATATATGGTCACTTATTTGTTACATACTTTATTACTAAGTAAAGCCATATATTACATGAACAGTAATGCACATGTTGGAAAATAAGAGTTAAAAAGCCATTTCATTTATTAATAGTTTGTCTATATGGATAGTCATCTGCTTCAGTGTAGTAGCATAATTCTACTACAGAAATAGTTGAATAAAGCTTCTATAGTTAAATCCCACCTTAAATTTTTAATTTGAGCCCAAAAAATAAATGTTAAGGGGTCAAAGTTAAAAAAATTTGACCTCTGCAATCTCTACCAAATTACTCAACCAATTTCTGGTGTAAACATTTGAAATTTTACATAAAGGGTATTCAGAGATACGGCAAGCTTTTTAATCAGTTTGGGTCGAAAATTTGAGTTGCCAAGGCGTCAAAATTCAAAAGATTTGACCTTTGCAATGTCTAGCAAACTACTCAGCCAATTTTGGGTCTAAATATTTAAAAATTTATACATAATGGGCATTCAGACATGTGGCAAGCATTTTAATCAGTTTTGGGGCTAAAATTTGACTGCCAAAAGATCAAAGTTGAAAGAGATGATCGTTGCAGATTCTACCAAATTCCTCCACCAATTTTGGGTCTAAAGATTTGAAATTTTAGATGTAGATAACTTGGACATGGGTAAAACTTTGTATTTTGATTTGAGACCAAAATAATAAATGTTAAGGGGTCAAAGTTAAAAAGAATTGACGTCTGCGGTCTCTATGAAATTACTCAGACAAATTTTGGTCTAAACATTTGAAATCTTACATAAAGTATATTCACACATAGGACAAGTTATGAACAGTACATAGGGCCCGAGCAAAGCCGGGCGGAACTGCTAGTATATTTATATATGTGTATTTTTGTTTTTAAATTTTGCCTACCAAACTCTTCCGTCAGTCTTATATCTACAGAAATGAAACTTAATATATAGGGTATTCGAACCCAGATGAAACTTTATATTTGGGTTTTAGCCAGAGGGAAAATCTGTGCAAAAGTGTGAAAATCAAAAAAATAACATTTGCCAGGTGAATGTCGAATGATGGCATTACGAATATGCATGCTTACATAATAGCTATTGATTCATGTTTTAATTTTTAGCTTTGCAGTAAACATGTCCTCATAGTAGAGTCATTAATGTCAAAGGAAAAAGTAAATCGTAAGCTAAACGTTTTGGTTTCGATTCTCGGTGGTGGCACAGGAGTTATTTTATTTTTGAAAAACTTTTTACATCATTACTATACATTGGGTCTAATAATAAATACGAAATTTGCATTATTCAAAATATGTTTAAGCGTATTTTATGACTGGACAATGCTGGGCGGCCTGCTAGTGTGTGCATATATATATATATATATATATATATATATATATATATATAGCAGCAGCATCCACCAAAGGAAGAAGTTTCGGGTGAATATCAAAATCACCAGTAGTCACCAATCGCATGTATATCTCTGTCTGGGAAGATCACAACCTTGGATTTTTACAGTTTTTTCAGGGAGGTGTTAATGTCCTCCTACATAAGTCTGGTCAGTACCAAATGGGCTCAACATAGCTTAACTTCACTGATCTAACAAAAAGTGATGTATTAACATAATCATCACCATCCTCCCGCAGACAACACCTAGTATCCTGAAATGGTCACCCATCTGATATTGATCAGGTTAAACGTTGCTTATCTTGAACCGGTGTGTCAATGTGATTGTGGCATACTCATGCTACACTTAGTCTATTCTGTCCTCAGTCAGTGAGGAAGAAATCCTTCCAGACTGAGGCAGTATTTTTTTTTTTTGTTCCAATTTAAACTGCCCTTTTGGGGGAGCTGGATTTCTGCTATGTTAAAAAAACGACCTTGTGTTTAACTTTGTCCCAATGAAGAAGCAAGTAAATAGAAATAAGTCAGTTATAGACTGAAGTTTATTAGTACCAAATATGGTTGGATTAGAGAAAGGATTGTGAATTTTAGTAACGATTCTATGGATGGAATTTTCGTTTTTTATATCATGTTTTAATGAAAATAATGGAAAATCTACAAAAATTATGATGATGAAAATGTGCGTCTCTCTCTTGTGTTCTTTGCATATAAACACCACGTGCACTATCAACATTTCAAAATCTATTTCAAAATAAGTTTTAAAAAATACTAGAAATCTTTTTCTTTTTTAGTTTTGCATTTCTTAAAAAACTTGCAAATAAGTTTAATTCTAAAACATGCATAAAGATTAAAATATAATTTAATGGAAATTTTTTTAATGTCACCAATATAAAAAAAAAATTAATCACAAGACAAATTTTGTTCTGATATTAGCAAATCATACCTAATGATTCATGCATGGCACCATGCCAATCGGTCAAATAAGAACATGTTTGAAACTTAATCAAAACTCTTTGCATGCCAATAATCTTACAATAAGAAAATGATTCAACGGTTTTGGGATTATTCAGACAAGGATACTCATCTTGATCGTCAGAATCACATTTAAGCCAATGAAACTGTCATACGGTAAGCTGGTATACCGATTTCTTGATTGATAGATTTGCCCATCTATAATATAAATCTCACCTGTCTGTTTAAATGTAGGCATGTATGTCTGCCTAAAACTTTCAATAGAGGCGACGGATTTTCATATCATTTTGAAGCTCGACCCTTTGGACGACAAATATCGAAAAATTGGCCAAAAACATTAATTCCTTCATCCTCAACAGGGCACTTTTCTACAGGGAGAGGTCGCTTTTTTCACCAATATTTTCAAAAGTCATCGCCTCTTTTCAATTATCTAGCCTTAATTTAAACCTACATCACTTCCAGTTTGGCAATGGGCGCAACAGCAAATGTGTCATTTATTTTTTCATGTTCTTTTTCTCCTTTGTGGTATGTGTTCAAGCCTGCCTGCCTACAATCACTTTCTATTTTTTGCGCTTGCAATTTTCCTTTCTTTTTTTTTTTTTTTTTTGCTAAACAAACACCCTTATACACACCTCCACTTTTCTTTTCCACCTTCGCGTCATGGGTTCGAGCCTGCCTATTACAACTTTTTTTTTTTTTTTTTGCTTAACACACACCTACAAACACCCAGGCAAAGCCAGGCACCCAGGCTAGTAAACTATAAATATAGTTACATCTAACACGATTTGCAGCTATGGCCTGACATATACTTCTATAACATACTTTTGCTAATACACTTTTTCTTAACTATACCATTATGTTTGTCTTAACTATTACTAATCTGCAAGGCTACAACACTGGCAACGAAGAGTTCAAAACTTACACCATTATAACTGATTTATATTTTCAAACATGAAAATGTTTATACTGAACTCAGGAACCTGTACCAAATTTCAAATTTAAGGTTCCAAGTTCAAAAAGAACAACCTTAGAGGTTACATCATTCAAAACGTTGTGAATACAAAAAGCAAGATGAGAATAATACAGATTATTTGGACATGTTAAGACTGCTCTTCTGGTTTTGAACAAGATTTTCATGTTTCAATCAATGTAACTTCTAACCTTCTCAAGGTGCATCTTATCAAACTGAGGAATCTATAGAGAATTTTGAACTGAACTCTTTATTTAATCCATGAGGATAAAAATCTTAATTGGTTTAAGTTTAATTCAGATAGAAATTGTTCAGAGCGATAGAGAGAACTGATTAACACTCCCATCCACATGGATTAAATAAAAGGTTCAGTTCAAAATTCTGTATAGATTCCTTAATTTGATAAGATACATCTTAATTTTGCCCTGAAGGCTTTCTCACACCTGTAGCTATTCTTTATTTCTAAAGATCTACTATCAGACCATATATATAGAGTACTGTTATTATATTTGGACTGGTGAATCTATTCCATTTGAGGGTTCTTGAAGTGTAGAAATGCATATGTAATTTGATTGGACCCACCCTTGTTCACTGCAACTCACAGACATGATGTCCCAGTCTTATATATATATATATATATATATATATATATATATATATATATATATATACTATTATGGCATGTGTTCTTCAGAACAGCCTCAGCTGTTCCCTGTTTCCTTTGTTCCAGCTCATTAAACTTTTTAGTCTAGAGGTCTGCATCAATTTGCTGTTTTGGTATTTCATTGTAATACAGTTTCTTATTCCAATAGCTTCTTTCCAAGAACTTCAAAGTTGTAGGACTCCCTTTCTGCTTACTGTTTCCCTCCTCCCTACAAGACTAAGGTCAATAGGCATCTTCTGTCTGTCATTCATCTTTCTTTCTTGTTAGTTGTTCACATCACATGTCTTCATGCCTTGTCTCTAGCGATTTCCATAAAAAATATATATTTTTTATCTAAGTACCACCTACAGTGAGGATTGAAGTTTCAAACTACAGAAGACTGTCACTTAGAAATGATTGTCACTTTATCAATTACATATGAATTCATAAAACTTTAAACCTAATCTGCGTAAAATGTGTAATAACACTCATTACTATATATATTATAGTTTTTCTAATTTACAATTATCAGTTTCCATATTTATTAAATTCTATACAAGTTTTAATTACAATGCCATTGTCATGAAACATATGAGCTGCTTCTGTGAGATATCTTACTCTCCACCATTCTTCTGTCTATAATGTTTACTTCATCCCACAAGGATAGAGGATTTCTCTTCATCTGTAGTCACCCACATAGGACTATCCAATATCTTTATGTATTATGATTTTTCCAGTATTCCAACCTTACTATTTGTGGTGACATGTTTCACCTTTGCATAGAATAGCATACACAGTTTTTTATCATAATGTTTGGGGGAATTGACTTGGATTAAATGTTTCCAGAGAGTTTATTTACTCCTGCTTTGACAAGGTTTAAAATCGGCTTTGAAAACTAGTAGGTGAAGCTTTCTTCTTCACCCCACTTCCTCTTTCTCACAGAAGAAACATAGTGAGTTTATTATATCTGCTCTAATGTTATTTTCATGGCAAGTGTTCAACTAAACTTCTATCTATGCTCCTGTAAAGCATTCACAGCAGACACTCGTCTAGCTACAACAACTGCTAACCATTTCCCTTATCTATCTATGCCTAAAACTAATCAAATTCCCTCATCAAAGTTTCTTTTCAAGAACTGTCCTTCTATGGAACACAATACTGTGGAACTGCTTCCCAGCTGACTATACTATGACTGTTTTCAAGTCTAATGTGAGCAAATTCCTGTTGAGCTATCTTCTTAAACATATACTACCCAATTTCTACCATTACCGATAATCACAATTTTGTTCCAATGGCTACCTGACACTCATTAACCCTTATCCTCGAGTTTCTTTAATCCTTGATTACATGGTGAACTCCCACCCTAGTAAAAAAAAAAAAAAAATCTTCTGAAATGTTTCAGAGAAACTCTTCAAATATGGTAGACAGATTTCTGTTTACATTCCTGAATTCAATATAAAGATTCTTGAGTTTCATAAGATGCACCTGAAGATGGTTGGATGTAACATCAACACAATCTTGTAAGAATAAAATTTTAGGTGTAAAAATAGTTTTCCAAATAATACTATTGGTCCTCATCTCAAAAATTACCAAACCTTCAGAATGTTTAGGTCAAACTCAGGAACCGATATGAAAATTTGGACTGAATCTTGTTTTCCTCGACTGCAGTAGATCATACATTCTCAATTTCAAGATTCACAGGTTAAAAAAAATTACATTAGCTAAAATGTTGTGAAAATAACAATCAAGATGAGAATAATAATGCAAATAATACAAATTATAAACATTATCAAATTTTATCAAAAAAAGCCTACAACAAACATTTTTTTCTAATGTATTTATATATGCATTTATATTGTGTTTAAATGATTTTCAATCTGGAAACTCAAACAAAATAAATGCAAAAGAAAAGTGAAAACCCATGATAGAAACTAACATGAAGTGAGCTGTCGAACAAGACTGGATTTTTATGACCAAATAAACAGGCAAGAAATATCGATTCATGACAAAGAATTCATCCTCGTTTGTGGCCAATAAAACCTAGTTATAAAATGATTAGTACTATATTCATTTGGTAGAAATTATGTTCTGGCTAGAATTATTTCCTTTGTACCTAGAATGCTTAGTAAAAACAGAACAGGTAGTCCCAAACCTTGTCATCCACAAAATATTCCGTAGCAACTATCATACGTATGTGGTTGAAAATTAAAACCAGAACTCTAAATTATTATCCAGCAATCCTAAGAACAGGAGCTGCATTTAAGCATATTGTGTTACAGAAAAAAGTCAAGAGAGTAAATGTAAGGTTTCACCATGTGTTTAATATTCTTGAACTTCTTATGCGTATAATTTATATAGTTGTATATTTAATTTATATATAACATGTGCCATTTACTGTCTTTATAGTCTACTATAGACAAGCTATTAATAAATCAAATGTCTTTTTAACAACTATATAAATTATACTCATAAGAAATTTACAACATATACATTAAAGTCAATGTAATACATGGTCATTCTTAGCAAGACTTAACATGTTCTGAACTGATAATACCTCGTATGGTATTTAGCACTGGGCAGGTTATTCTGGCTTCCTTCGAAGGAGAAAGTTTACAGGGAATACCAAATTCACAAGTGGTCTCCAACCCATGTATATCCCAGCCATGAGAAGATGACATACAGTACCTAGCATACCCAAATAGTCACTCATCTGGTACTAGTCAAGTTCCATGTCACTTAACTTTGGTGATCTAACAAGAACCAGAGTGCCAATGGGTAGATAATTAAAATTTTCTGAACATAATCACATTGACACTCCGATTCTCATTAGATCATCAAAGTTAAGTGACGTGGAGCTTGGCTGGTATCAGACGAGTGACTATCTTGATGAAATAAAACATCAAATATTCTAATTTGTCAAGTACATAAGTTTGAATTATGTGCATTTTTTTCTGATAATTTATTTAGTGTTACAAGATGTTTATACATGATTCATATATATATATATATATATATATATATAAAACCATGAAAAAATACCTTCCCGTATTCTATATTGGTTTGCACCAAATTTTATGTTATGATAAAGTTAAAAACAGTTAAAAAAACAAAAAAACTATTTTTAGGATACATCATTGGAAGATGCTGGTTTCCATTAAAAAAAAAATCAGCATTCTAAAACTCAATTTGTACTTTATTAGAATATATTATTTATATATCATAGTTCTTAATGCAATCTATGAATAAAAAAACTTGTAGCTAATTTACTTGAATAATTGTATAACAATTCCAAATTTATCCAGCAAATATTCTATGCCTATTTATTTGAGAGATTGCTACGCTTTCTAATCCAAACCTTCAGGCTTCTCTATTTTTTCTCACAAACCAGTGAAATACAAACACTATTTTGTCAATAAGTAAAGTATTTTTATTCAATGCATTTATCTGTGCCCCTAATCAGCTTGAATATGAAAAAGTAAAAACAAAATATTAACTCATGTTTTTATATACTTGTAGCAATATGATGTATAGAATGTGTGAGTTAAGCAGAAACAGAACATTTCCACTAGAAATTAAGTTTAAAGGAAATGCTGTAATAGAAAAGGAAGTCAGGAGTGAAACATTGGCAAATAAGCTAGTCTAATATAATCTCTCAGGGTTTTGAGTCTGAAGAAACCAAATGCATTTTCAAAATTATTCCCCCATGGAATTGGTGAGAGGAAGACTGATAATATGCCATTTGTTTGTTGTGTGATGGTACTGTGTAAGGCTCAGCCAGTCACCCTGCTCCGCCATTTTTTTTTTTTTTTGCTTAAGTTAAAAAAAGCATTTTTAGATGAACTCGTATATCTCTGTAAGAGAGAAAGAGAGACTGTTTTGCACATAAAACTAGCTTAAGTTTGAGATCCAGAAATTTTACTTCTACTACCTTTTAATATTAACAGAAAGTAATAAACTAGTATTGGATGATTTGTATATTCTGAAAAATTTAGAAGAAAAAAATTTATATATCAAGTTTATTCTATGCCATATTTTGCCCAAGTATTTTGTTGAGATCATAAAAACCATAAAGATAATCATCTAATTAAGGCAAGAAACACCCAGTGAGTGGAAAAATGTACAAATGTACAGGTTTTTGTATACAACTATCTCAGAAGATATTGTTAACAAGTACTTCACATCATGGTTGGTTGGTTGGTTGTTTTTGTTTTATGGCATATCAACCCTTTTCAGGTTATTTAATGCCGAATCCAAAGATTTTGAAGAAAATTTTTTTAATAGAATATATTTGTTTTCAAGTCAGTTTTTATTTAACCCATAGTTGGAACCCTGACAGGTACTACCACTCCGGATCAGAGTGGACCTGGGAGCAATGGCAATTAAAGGGTGGCTCCACACTACCCAAAGCCCACAAGTTGGGGTCTCACCACTGGATATAGTTTAAGGTCATATTCAGGACCTACTTCATCATAATCTACTAAATCACATGTGCTGACAAAATGAAACAATCGTCTCCTAGTTCAAAGTTGTTCAAATTTTTTTTTTTTACAATTTCCAAGACCATGATGAGTTTTATAATTCTGTTCTCAAGAAAAGCTCTCTGGAGTATGCACATAAATATTTCTTTGGTTATTATTTTTCGTTTTGTTTTATTAAGCAAAATTTAATGAAATCCAAGCAAGTACTTCAGTGTAAGATACTAAATCACATATGATGACAACAAAATAATTATCCTTTAGTGCCGAGACAACGATGGTTGGAAGAATTCTGTTCCCAAGCATGTGGTGAAGCTCTCTAACTATTATTTTGTTTTTGTTTTGTTTTAGGCAACTTCAATGATATACAAATAGCCATAAAATTTTAGCTTGAATATTTTTCCTCTGATTCATTTAAAAACTCATTTCATATAAACCTGCTTTTTACACTATATAATTTAGATCAATTTTATGCCGTCTTACATACTTGAATAATGCACTTATTCACACTCACACATACTTTCAGACCAATTTTTAATAGGATCGTCTGATCATAAAAAATGAAATTCAAATTTAAAAAAAGTAATGTTGCTGTATTAAAATAATCTCAATGGAACTCATTTTACAATCAATTATTCTAAGATGAAAGTTTGCTTTCTAATCCACCTAATTAGTTTTAAAACATATTTTACAATTTTTAATGGAATATTAATTGTTACTATTCAATTGTTACTATTTAAAATGAATGAATTTAAAAGTGACATTCGTTTCGTTTGAAGAATATTTTACTAACAATTAGTTTTACAGTAAAAAGCAAGAGAATATGTTTTTAAATTATATAAATTGTTGCGAGTTTCAATAAATAAATACATTCATTTAATGATTTGTCCACTAAGAAGATAGATTCATGTTTTCTTAATGTTATTAACCATGACAAATATATATTATGGCAAAAGAAATATCTTACTAAAACTTTAGGAATGTTGCTTACTTATTGCCACACACACTTGATGTGAAATTGTACTTATGGTGTTGTGATATAAAATTATATATAAAATTTTCTGAGGAAGACAATGAAAATGATCTGAAATTTCTGTTACCTTCTACATGTTAAATATTGGGACCTTATGCCTATAAGTAGCAATTAATTAGTATGCATTTTGGCAAGGGTTATATTAGTACATGTCAGAATAACCTGGCAGCAAATGGTGTGCCTAACAACAGGTTATATGACTGAAGTGGAGACCAAAGGTCAACTCTCTAGACAAAACATGCAGGTGTCTAAAATATGACAGGAGAAATGATGTCATGTGTTTAGGCAAGAGAACAGAGTTTCTAGTCAGTCTTGGTTGGGGAGTGATGCAGATGAAATGCATCTGGTAATGTACAGATAATCTAAGCGAATGTTACCTGAAAATTTTGCCTTTCTGCATCTCTCAATTCCCATCCTTAAGAGTAAGAAAGTTAAGAAAATAATTAATTGGTTATGTGGTCTCTTCCCCATGAGCAAACCCTCACTCTCTATATAAATAAAATGTTGAAAACTCAGCAAGCTATGGTGTTTCATGTATGAGTAGTTTTGTTTGTTTAGCTAAGATGAGGGTTCAACAACCATAACGGGATCACAGCCAGTCATCATTAGGATACAAAACGGTACAAAACGAGGAAAGGAGGAAGTAAAAACAAAAACCAAAAAATAGTATGGTGCTAGGAGCACAGAGAAAAATACATAGTAGCAATCCTCATTCAATCCTGAGCAATGCCAAATATTCTTGTTAATTTATTATAAACAGTTTATATATGTGTGTGTTTGTGTGTATGTATGTATGTGTTGGGGTGAAGAAGGCTCCCGTAAGCCATGGTGAAGGCAACCTTTCTAGGAGAAGCAAATCTCTGATTTAAAAAACCATAAAGCGGGAGACCAGCACCCGCATTAAGCTGGTCTGTAGTTTAATTTGTTGCTGGCTATCTTGCTCTTGCTTGTTGCTGGATCTTAACATTTTGAACCGAGAGAAAGATTTAGCTGTTGCACAAAGCTAAGACTCTGTAACATCATCTGTGTATAGATACTCCCTCAGGCATTTGTCGATAAAAATAGTCCTGTGGTGATGGAAAAGTTGTGACGCGTGAAGGCTTGAAATGCTGGAAGCATGTAATAATTAATCTCAATGACCGTAATTAACCAATTAAGCAAGAATTTTTTGAATTTCAAGTTTGCCTTAAGACCCCTTAAACTTAAGACATAAATTGTAGACATTTTATAGAATCAAAATCATATAATGGAATTTGATCAAAATTGTAATAAGGATTCTAGACATAAGGTTTAATAGCATTATACTTTGATTTTAATCTTTGTAAGATGACATAAACGTGTTTTACTTTTTAATTTTACTCATGGGATGCGTATTCTATGTATATAATTGGGCAAAGACCGTTAAATCAGGATAGGGGTGAGAGAGGGATATGGAAAGAAAAAAGGGTAGGAAAAAAGAAGAGGTATAAAAAAAAAGAAGTAAGGAAAAAAGAGGAGGTAAGGAAAAAAGAGGAGGTAGGAGAGAGAGCAAAGAGTGAGAAGAGAGGTGAGGTGAAAAAACAGACAATACTTATTTTGTTCATCTCCCCACGCCAGATAAAATGTGCACAGTGACAAGCAAGTAACGTCTACATAGTTTTTATAATATATTACATGAACAGATGTCTAATTATCATGGGATTTCAATGATTTTAAAATCTATTAGATATTTGGTAGAACTGAATAACGGTAGGTGACAGGGGTTAAGTGGTTAATGATATGGTCTGACAATCTGGGTGTGCTAAGTTCAAATCCAGTTTGTTCCACAAAAACACTTTCACTTAGGATGTTGGCAACCTTCACATAAGCTCTCCCATAAGTATCTAATGTCTTTCTAAAAAAAAAAATTCTAACTAGAAAGATACTGAAGAAATCAATACCTGATTCAAACGAAATGAAAGATCAGTTGAATACATCATTTTTAAAAAGAAACCATATTAAGGAAAAAGGAACAAATGTATTTTTTTTTATTGTTCATGACACATGAAAACACCTTTTTTTTTAAGGAACAGAAAGGAAAAAAACAATTTTAAACAGTTATCCCCTTTTTGATTGTTTATTTCTGCAATGTAAAAAGGGGGAAAATTATGAAAGATTCACGATGTGAATGTGGACATGATTAGTTTAGAAAGAAAAAAAACACATGCTAACATTCAGATGCTGGAGGCAAAAGGATGCAAAGAAATTGTACATTTTAAGATATAGAATGTGGATGATATTTGTTGGCAATTTTCAATTGTTAATTTATGCATTATATATATATATATATATATATATATATATATATATATATATATATATATAAGTCATTTTGTGTGTGTGTGTGTGTGTGTTCTTTCCTCATAGGTTCCAAAATGGCTGAGCTTATCTTTTGCAAATTTCACACAAAGCTAATTTATATGTCTGGCAGTGTTCTTAGATATGTTTTGTATAGAAATTCATCCGATAAGTATCGAAAATTGAAAAAATCAAATCTTAAAAATAGTTTTTTTTTTTTCTCTTATAGATAAAAATGAATAATTTTTACAGGGGAATATTTTAAGTTACATCGGCCAGGAGAGAGATAATTTCAGCAAATCATTTCTTCTGCAAAAAAAATAAAACAACAGAATTATTATAATTTGAGATTACAGATCAAATGATCCCTTATTCAAGCTCTAGTGTATCTCACTATTTTAATTTTTTCTTATTAACGAGTTCAAGTTACAATAAAAGAAGAGATACTATTTTAAATATCCACACACCGTTTCTGTGTTTGCATATTTTAAAACTAAACATTAATCAGAAGTGATTTTTCCAGGGCATTCATCGTCAAGCCCAAATATCAGCTGATATGATATTGTAAACAGAGATGGAATTTGATGAACGAAATTATATATTTTTTAATCGGAATTCATTGAGATGACTATTATTTATTAATTTTATTTATTGCGGACTATTATTCTCATCTTTTTTTTTTTTTTTTTTTTTTTTTTTTTTAAGTTGTTTCACGACGTTTCGACCAACTATTCCTCTGGGCTAAAAAAAAAAAAAAAAGTTGAGGATAATATTCCGCAATAAATAAAATTAAGAAATTATCACTATTACATTTTTATTTTTCTAATGTCTTGTGAATTAGTCCACCTGGCAAATTATTCTTCATGATATATGATAATCAATTGATTAGGATTGATTCTAAAATAATACATATGCAATCTGCATAAATTTAAATATCATGTTTAAGCATATTGTACAACCAGGCAATGCCAGGCTGCCAGCTAGTATATATTTACTTGAGTTGTGAGGCTTGTCTTCATGAAAACAGTGTTTATTTTTACCATCCTTCCTTTTTTTAGCATAATTGATTACTTTTTTTTCGCTATCTCTGATAACACCAGATTGCACACTGTCATGAGCATTTCTTATGACAGTTTTCTTAGCCTTACAACTTCTGTGCTGGTTGATGACAAATTGGAAGACTGCCATACAAGGCCAACTGACTCCCTCTATTCAATTTTGCTTTTCAACAGAACTCCTCGGCCATTTCATAGATATATTGCCTCTACCAGGACTAAAAAACTTCATCTATCCCATTGTGTAGTAAACTCCCTCCTCAGAATATCACAGGGAGATTAATAAGTGCCCCACCTTCCCCAAGAATGACCTGGAACAAAGCATTGGTGTTAATCTCAGAGGTATTATACTTACCAAATTACCAAAATACAACCCCTAGTATTGCCAAATGGTCACCCATATATGACAATCACGTCAACACATCAGTTTTTATTAAATCACCAAAGTTATGCAATGTTAAACCTGGCCATTACCAAATGTGTTTAATCGATTATAAACCTCCATATTTATGAAACAGACAGTTCTTCCTGAAATCCATGCAGGAAGAATAAATAAGATTTAAAACTTTCTTGGTATCAGCAGGAGAATAGGAAAAAATAAAACATCAGAAAGAAATTAAAAGATTCAAAATTCGACTATGTTGACATTAGTGAAAAAAAAGACACACCCACAATTGAAAATGATTGGAAGACCAGAAAGACTGTAGTTTGTCACTGAAGGTGACATCATGTCACCACACTTCTTCTGTAAATGACTCAGACTGAAAACACATCTGCATTCTGAGTTAGTGAAACTTATGGATTAATTTCAATCAAGTTGTCAGAAATCAAGGGGTGTCTTCCTTGAGCTCACACTTGATCTCTACACGAGATGCATGGATCTTCAAGTGTTCCATTGAAGTTTTTCTTCATCTCTCAAAAGTTTGGTTCATAAACAAGTGAAGATTAATTTCCCTCCTCCCTCAATTCACCACTTATAATATATTGTTTTTGTGGTCTTTTGGTCTTATGACAAGAATTCATCTGATCTGGTGGAGTATTAGTGCTGCTATTTTTGGCACTTAAAGTGTGAACTATTCCTCCTGTAAGTCAGTGTGTAATCAGACTGAGAGGATCTAATTTGGGCATTAAGTTTTGATGCTGCAGGCACCTGAATTCTTGCTGGAAAATATTTGAATACCATAGGAGAGAATTTAAATGCCTACTAGACATTATTCTTGAATGTCTAAGTTCTTTTTGTACAGGAGTTTGTCTGGGCAACTTGGCATGAAGATACTTCCCACTACAAGTAACTCCTGAACAAATATTTAAAATAGTTTTTAAAGTCCATAGGGAGTTTAGCAGCAAGATATATGTCAGTATAGTTGGGGAAGCAGGAAACCGGAAGAGAATTCCAAAGTCTAGCAGTTCTTTAGCTAATTCCAAAGCACCTCCTGTCTGTTCAAAGGTTGCCTAAATTGGCTAAATGGTGACTGAATCACTGCTCCCTTAGATATCAGGTAAATCAGCTTATATAAAAATCAAACACTCGCTGCTTCAGCTTCTTTTGCAATGTTATCATCCTGGACACCAATTGACTGCATCTCAACAGAAGCCCATACTTGCATGCAGCCAACTCCCTTTTATGTATGGCATAATCATGTTGACATTAGATCACCAAAGTTAAGAACCTTGAGCCTGGTTAGTACCAGATGGGTGATTAATTTGGGAATACGAGGTGATGTATGTAGGGTGATGTTGACACCTTCCTACAAGAGTTGCAAAAAACTAATGTCATCATCTCCCTTAACGGTGATATACCTATAACTAGAGACAGCTTGTGAATTTCATACTTCCATGGAACTTCCTCCTTTGGATGAAGCTGGTTAAACCAGCTTAGGGTTAGTCCCAGAGTTTTATCTCCTTTTCCTTATTACCTTACAATTTTGGACATGGTTTGATTACATCGCAAAAAAGTCCAGAAGTCTCTCACCAAAAGTCATTCTGCCTTTTCCAATTTACTTTCCTGTTTGGTTGATGCTGACCTCACCACATTGCAACAAAAACCCACTGAAGACAGTTCACAGGTCAAAGCCATTCCTTCCAAAACAAAAGGTCAAAAGCTTGCAAACAATTCTCCGAATAATCTTTGATAAGCTTTTGTGATAGCACATCTTTGCAAAACTTTGCAATCAGAACATTCAATATTTTCTGTCATATTGCTTAGAAAAACCAAAAAAAAAAAACATTGAAATTAAGTAATTTTGTTGCTTACATCTATTCTTTGAAGAGTACTGAACTAACATACATACATATATATATAGATTATATATTAAGTGAAATTTTTAAATACTTTCAGATTACAGATTGTATAATATTGTAAACTTAAAGTCCATATAAATATTGATATTCATATTTACAAGACAATCCTAACCAGATAAAATAGCTCAATGTACGAGATAGAGCAATAGCATAAATAAAAATTTAGAATTAAATTCAGTAAATTAAAAAATTTACAACAAATTTATTATTTGACAAGGAATAGAAAATTTAAGGTTTTTTTTGCTTAATACATGGATTTTAAGTAAACGGCTCAATTCATCAGAGGAAATGTTTTTAGCAAAATAATATTCACAGGCAGTCATAAATTTTGCTATTTAGCACATAGATTGAAAACTAAAAAGCGTGTATGAAAAGCCTAAAAAAAAAGCCGAGATTAAAAAAAGAATATTTCATGGTTTAGTTAGGTTTAATGAAGAGTAGAGGCAAAGTCGTAAAATCCAATCGAGTTTTTGAAGTTCATTTGTTGTGCATATATGCAATAAATTTGTAATAAATTTTTTTAATTTACAGAATTTAATTCCAAATTTATATATATATATATATATATATATATATATATATATATATATATATATATATATATATAGAGAGAGAGAGAGAGAGAGAGAGAGAGAGAGGCACATAACCTTTAATCTATTTTATATGAATGTTTCTATTATTTTTAATATAAATACAGGTTCCATTACGTAAGATATACTAGAAGAACAGTGGCCTATTTTGTCCCCCATTGAGTTTGCTTTAATTTGTTTAGGAAAAAAATGGGGTTTCAAAACTAGACGAGTTCATTTAGTGAAACAGAATAATTTATGAAGACAAACTCAGCCAAGTAATGTTATTTTTGCAAAGCAGTAATCTTACAAACAAATATCGTCCACACATTGTTGGTAAAGATGTAACCAAAATATTAATTTGCTTTTTTAATTAACATAAAATACATGTTTTTTTTTTTTCTTTTTTTTTTTGTATCTTTTCTTTAAAAAAAAAAACAAAAATACAATTGTGATAATTTTGGAATATATTTTTCCATTTGTTGATGATATTCTTATGAAATTTTCCTGGATTTTTGCAAAATAATCCAGGATACAAAAATAAGGATTATTACACTCACAAAACAAAGGATAAAAGATGTTTTAAAAGTTACACAAAAATAATTTATCATAAAAGAGAAACTGAAAATAATTAGGAAAAAAATTAGAATAAAAAATATATTCATTTGATAACAACAAATAAAATAAGTTCATTAGATAAAAATAAATAATAAATTTATTTGGTAAAAATAAACAAAATAAAAATAAATAAAACCAAACGAAATTTTAAATCTAAAAATAAAATTAAATTGATAAAAAAACACAAGAAATTGAACCCAAAGAAAAATCAATCCAACAAGTTATTTTTAAAAACTTATAACACACCCACACACATTAATGAAAAGCAAAGAATGCGTGGAAGGAAAGGAAGAAAAAGAGAAATGTTTTTGAGCATCACCTGGATCATCTGAACCCCTTTGGGCATTTGGCTAACATGGGTTAGTAATGCACTGGACATGGCCTCAATCTTGGCTTGTGCATTTCCAGGAAGAAGCAGCAGCTGGAATAGCAAAAAAAGCAAGAAATTTCCATCATTTATACAGCCCCAAGAAACAAGCATAATTGCCCTGCGCCAAAGAAAAACCTTAACGTTATAAAGATCAGAAAAACAAGAAGCAAGTAAAAATGGCAAGGAATTTATTTGCATGAAATAATTGTAAGGCACACCTTTACCAAAATAATTTCTTGTTCAAAATTCACCAGCTTGTGTTCAAGTCTCAATTAACAAATTCAGTTCATGGGATTTGTATATAAAAATAAATTTGTATATAAAAATAAATTAATAAAAACTAAATACATATTATTTGGATTCTTCAGACGACTGTTGTCACAAACGTTTCGATCAATGTAACCTCAGGTCTTCTTTAGATGTATCTTGTCGAACTTGTGGAATATTTCTGTCAAACTCACTAATCTGCACAGAATTTCAAACAGAAACCTTTGTTTACGCTCACGTAGCTGACTCTGGTACCATCAGCCATGACCGAGTAGAAGTTCTCAGTAAATTGCAATTGTATTTTGAGTGTCGCCCGCACCGAGGATCAAAGAGTGTAACTTTACATGAAGGTCCATTCGAAATTATGTGCAGATTCCCTGAGTTTGACAAGATACACCTGAAGAAGGTCAAAGGTTACATCAACTGAAATGTTGTGAAAGTAACACTCAGGAGAGAACAGCTGCCGAAGGATCCAAATAATAAAATTGCCATCTGAAAAATTCAGAAACGTAAAACGCAAACCATCACACTGGATGAGCATTGAGTCTCTTCTATCTACCTAAGTTGTGAGTATGTGCATCACAGTATCACAGTTAAACAATTGGTCTAAGAGACAAACTAACTGCAGATTTGGAATCAACATCTCTGATGTCCTTATCGATTTCATAAGTTCTTGAACCTTTTTTAAAACTCATTTAAAATTAAAGGATAACAATTTAGATATAATAATTTGGACTTTTTCAAAAAAAAAACTGAACATAAAAATAAGTCAAGATTTTTTTTTTAGTAAATTATATTGTACATACGTTTTTTTTTTTTTTTTAAATCAAAATTGAAACTTTTCTTTATATTTTATTTATTACACAAACTATATTAGATCTATATGTAAAACTAAAAAATTTAATTTGCTATCACTACTGAATTGATAAACTGTTTAAGTTAGTTAAAAAATGCAATAATTTTTTATCAATTATTGTGCGGATAAAGTGTTTAATCTCAGTTCCTATATTTTATGCCATCTTTTAGGGTTCGAATCTATTCTATTAAAGGAACTTTGTGTGTTTGAATGTGTGCGAGCAAGAGAGTTTGTTCCCTACGGACTCGAAAACAGCTTGGCCGATTTTGATCAAAGTTAACACCTTACACAGCCTAACATCACGAGAGCATTTAAGAAATTTTATTATCACACAAGCCAGAAGGGCTGACACATAGGTTATTTGATATGAGGGGAGGATGTTCGAAATGAATTTTTCTGTTTAAAGTACAATTGTACTATGATACTTGACTTTTTTATTTTAAACCTCAATTCAAGCCATTATATATAAAAATAATTATATAAAATCAACGGTAGGTTCTCTACAGTGCAATGTAGACTACACTGCGGGGAGGCATGTGAAGCTTTCTCCCGGTGCTCTGCACGAGAGATGCCAATCAATCGATTTGATTGAAAAATGGGCAATTTCACAGATTTCAATGACAATAAAAATATGAGAGTGTGAAACATTCATTGGTCATTATTCATTTCCGGGCAACGTCGAGTCTCACTGCTAGTCTCATATAAGACAATTTATTTTCTATAAATTGAAATAATGTATCTAAATTTATCTAAAACATGAAATCTTTTTTATCACTGATATTATCTATATTAATATCAAAACCGACCACTGTTATTTCAATCAAATTAAACAGTCTTAAAATCTTATTTATAAAACTCACTATGTCTGTTCGTCCATTTCCATTTTTTCAAAGTGCATCTCTTCAGAGATGCAAAGTCAAAGAGTTGTGCCAGGAGGGTCAAATGGTTGCATTTTTTGTGAATCGTTCTTTTATGGATTTTTAGCTGGTAAAGTAGATGAGAGGTTAAAACAAAACTGGAACTTGGCAGGTGTAAGTTGACTTAATGTGCTCATGTACTCACGCACATTTATATCTTATAGTTTGTTCATTTTCAACTATTTCTTGTCCATCTGACAATAGCTCAAATGGTAATGACTTAGACTGAAGTGCTATATGCTTTAGTTTCAATTATAGATCATGGGACCAAAATCATTTTTTCTTTTGAAATCACTATATATTGAGCACAGTCAAATTTTATATATCAAACTATGTGTTTGTCTCTATTTCTTTACCTACGAGATGCAAGGTTGCAGAGCTGTGCAAGTTGGATCAAATGATTGCATTTTTTGTAAACTTGTTTTATATATATAAAAGTGGCCTTGTCTGCTCTGTGTGAGGAAAAGATTGCACAAATATAAATTTATATATTAAAATCAGTCTATTTTTAATTATTTATATGATAGCTCAAACAGTAATGACCAAGGCTGTTATAGTTTCAATTTTAGCCGATGGCACCTAAGTTATATATTCTTTTTTTATTTTACTATTTTTTTAAAATCACCACAATATATTAGGTACAATATAATAATCAATAGATAATTGACTCTATAATAATAAATATGAAACCTACATAAATTAAAATATCACATTTAAGTGATACATATTATTTGGATTCTTCAGACGACTGTTGTCACAAACGTTTCGATCAATGTAACCTCAGGTCTTCTTTAGATGTATCATGTCGAACTTGTGGAATCTTTCTGTAAAACTCACTAATCTGCACAGAATTTCAAACAGATTTGATTTTAATATATGAATTTATATATTTTACAACTGGGCGATCGGCTAGTACTATATATATAGTAGAAAGCAAAGACCAAAACAGCTAATTTTATGTATAATTTTCAAAATTATTTTTAAACAGTTTTTAATGAATTAATGTTTTGTGTAATTCATGTGTAATTTCATTATCATATATATATATATACACACACACACACAACTGTCAGTAAAAAAAAATCAATGGATAAATTATATTTTTTTTAAATGTTCAACTTAAGGAAGGTAATTAAAATGAACACTAGGTTTTTAAAATGTCTATAGATGTATATTACATAATGTGAATGAATACTAAGAGCTAAATTAATAGCCAGTTGATAGTTTTTTGCTTGTAATATACATGAAAACATTTATGCTCTTGAGGTGATCCATTTTTATATGATTGAATTTCCAAGATTCTCAATTCAAAAAGTGATATTTAGTTTATTCATTGCCCTTTTATTTTCAGTCAAAAAGCTTTCCAAATCCCAAAAGCAAAAGCATGCAAAGTTAGAAGCAATTTTAAGAAATGCTTGCTTCCATATTTCGAACAGAAAAAAAAAGTTTTAGTGAAAATTTTAACATAGAAACTTATATTTGTTAGTTTTCAGAAATTTTGCTGAAATTGATGATGGTCACATGTTTGGAAATGTACCAAGATGCACATTCACAATTTAAAAGGACATAACTGTCAGATGAGAAAAATGGACAAAAAAAAAACAAAAAAAGTTATGAATAATTGTGAATGTTGTTGACATCAAAAAAAGAAAGAAAAACGTGTGCATTGTATCTTGTCGTTGGTTGGTTGTTTTACGGCATATGAACCCTTTTCAGGTTATTTAATGCCGAATCCACAGATTTTGAAGAAAAATTTTTTTAATAGAATATATTTTTGTTTTCAAGCCAGTTTCTATTTAACCCATAGTTGGGACCTTAACAGGTACTATAACTCCGGGTCAGAGTGGACCTGGGAGCAATGGCAATTAAAGGATGGCTCCACACTCCCCAAAGCCCGCAAGCTGGGGCTCACCACTGGATATAGTTTAAGGTCATATCCAGGACTGGTGTATCTTGTCAAACTAAGGAGTCTGTATGGAATTTTGAATGGAACGCTTTATTTAATCCACAAAGGTAGCATACTCTCATTTCATGAGAACCAGGTAGAAGTCTTAATTCGCAATTGTATTCTTAGTAGGACTTTATCCGTTACATAGCAGATGCTTGCAAGAAGATGAGAACAAATACAAATAATCAAAATTTCTAATCTTCATCTAAAAAAAAATTAGAAACACACACGTATATATGTGTGTGTATGTGGGTTATTAAATACATATTCAGTAATTCACAAAGGTATGAAAGATATTTTAGTAAGTAAATTGTTAGTAAGAATGTATGTTTATATATTTGTTTGTATGACTATGTGGCATAGTGTGTCACATGTTTTCTTGCTTTTGTTTTGTCAGTTTGTGAATATATGTGAACTTGTGCAAGTTTGTTGCAGATGTCTGGGTGCTGTTTGCCCAACTGATGATAGGATGTTGACAGTAGACACTATCTTCTGCTACCTGGATGATATGTTGAATTCTATTGGTGTTATATATCAGCTATCTCTTCCTTTACTGCAAATTTATTTCATTTTTAAAATAATGTTTAAAAAGAAATTGAAAGCAAAATTTCCATTCAATGAAATGAAAGTCACGCGCCTGTTTAGTAAAATCCAGTTTTGCAGGCAGTAACAGTCTAAATAATGACAAGGTGTAGCAGACATGAATGTGAAAGTTTTTTTTCATTCATATCATCTATATTGTCATCAAAACAAATCACTGCTATTGACATGAATAACATAACAGCCTTTAAAAATACTATATGTATAGCAGAAAAAGATCAAAACAGTTATTTATATGTTGAATGTGCATAACTTTTTTAAACAGGTTATAATAAATTAATGTTTTGTGTTATTCATTTGTAATTTTATTGTCCTCTATGTATGTAAATTTATTTTCTCTTGCAAATCAATATTCTTGATAAGTGATTTGGCCACATGCTGACCAATCAGCTTGCAAGGCACATCAATTTCATCTATACTCTGAAGAACTTTAGTTCTTTGGGAAACATTATCAGCCATGAGAAAAAATCCAGGAAGCATCAAAGAGACATCCTCTCTCTCTCTCTCTCTCTCTCGTCAAGGTTTAATGGATGCTCTGGCATTGACGATCTCTATATGAAGATAACTGCTGGTCAACCTTCAACAACCCAAAGAACTTTCAACTCTTTTTTTTCTTCACTCGGACACTGACCAGTTTTATGCTTCTTAAATAAGCACTTTCATTGTTATAATTGTTTTTTCTCTTTCAATGCTATGTTTTTATTTACTATTAATAATTAAAAGTGCATATTGTATCTCTTAAATACCAAGGATTGGGTGGATAGGCAATGTAAAGTCGGGTCAAACCCTGTTAGCAAAGCTGAATATACCAAAGCTTTCTACACTCCTGATGATCAGTCAGCTACGTTGGTTTGATCATGTTGAGAGAAGCAACTTTTGGATAAGATGATGAGAGAGCTTGCAGTGGAGAGCCAGAGGAATATCTGTCGACTCCAAAAAACTTGGATACAAACCATCAACAAATATCTTAGTGGAGACCGAGATTGAAATCTATGAGAAAATGTTAGACCTCTAACCAAGGGAAATAAGATGATAAAACCACAAAGGAATAGGAGAATGATGAAGAAAAACAGAAAAAAAAACCCATAGAAACTGAGTTGATGGTTGAGGAAGAACAAGAAGGCAATGAGGTTAGTAAATTCAAGGTTAGCATGCTGCAACAAAGAACCCTTGAGAAATTTCAAAATGTTAGAACCATTAGCAAATGTGAGGGCAGAAAAAATTGTTTTATCAGAATTGTAGATTGAGAAAGAGAACCAAGTAGATTTGTTAATTAGCCTCCACTTTTAAAATACCTTTTTTGGATCCTCGTTAGTGGAGGAGGGCTGAAAAAGATATTTGAAAACATTCATCAATTGCAAATTTGATAAGGAATCTTTCGCATCTTCTAGTTTTTGATTAGTAATTACCAGAGGAGTTTTCCAGATTCATAAAATTCTACCCCAAAACATGAACATCTTAAACACAAGATGACTGCGGCAAAAATGTCATGATTGAGTTGAGGAATAACTACAGCACGTATCTTCCACTTCCTTGAATGAATGATGGTTCATCACAATCTATTCTAATTTTCTGATCTTTTCACAGCGTTACCCCAAAATGTCACTCATGAAATCTTATATATAATAAAAGGGACGCAATTTTTCCCCTCTGGACTAAAATACTGTAGGTTTACATTAACAGATGGCACATAAAAATTTTTTATGTTTACGCTATTAGCCATTAGCTTATATAACTATAGAACTCCATTGCAGACACATTATTCCGTTATATTAAAACATTACATTTATTCCTAGAAGTTCCATCTTCATCATCATCATAACCTACAGAGGAAGTACCTTAAATTTTATCCCCTATTCAATAAAACCTATTACAACCAGATTCTACACCGTGTGCATTTTTATTTCTACTCCATCATTAAAAGACTAGTGAATTTATACATATTGCCTACTGTTAACGCTTTACCCCTACACAAAGAATGATTTCTCCCTCTTCCCATCCCTCAAAATCTCATTGGTTGAGATCTACATATTCGGACATTCCAGAATGAAAGAAACATCATTCAAAAACAAACACTCCAGAGATTACCAACTTCAGAGTTTCAAAAAAAAAAAAAAAAAAATGATTTGCACTTCATTACAAGTACTATTTTTGTTAATATCTTACTAACATCACCAAGAAACAAATTACTTGGTTTATCGATTATTTGTCGTGCTATTTTACCAAACAAAAATTGGAGTTTCATATTTTCATTGCTGTTTACATTTATTTCATTTACAGTGACAGATAATTAATATTTATATTTTATTTCGATAATAAAATTACAGTGACACATAATTATTAATTATATTTTATTTTAGCAATGTCAGTTAATGGGTCCTGCTAATTCTTTATAAAATCCACAATCTTAAAGTATAAAGTATATCCTTGAGTAATAAAGCAAAGATAACAAATGAGAAAATTCAATTTTCTCATTTATTTAAAAAAAAAAAATAATTCTACTTCAATTAGGCAGTCTGATATCTCATACGAATTTCGGTGCTTGTTTACATTCAGAATCTTTCAAACCAAAACATTTCAGGTGAAAACTCTACGTACTTATGTGAAATGGCAAAATTAGTATAAATTTTATAAAAAATATCAAAAACTGATCCACTCGAAGATATGCTCGATGTATTTTTAACAAAAGTCCATCCACAATTACATTGGTTTTAAAAATAAGAAACCCTTAATTTAACCCAATTTAAGTCAAGAGTTATCACACTTGTTTGTCATATTGAATTGATTGCACAGCTCTTCCACATTCAAACATGAAAAAACTGTATAAGTCAATAATTTCTATTTTTACTTGTAATTATTTTTCTACTGGAGCATTTTTCATGATTTTTGGAATTTATGTTATCTTTGTCATGACATACAGATACATAATGTTTTCACCTGAAATGCGTTGGTTTAAAAAGATCACCAATGTAAACAAGCACAAGAATTTCTTTAATACGAGGATTCAATATTTTTCATAATTTTTATTGTAACATTTTTTCAAGAAAATCATTAATTAACCAGCGTTCAACCATCATCTAAACCAGTCAGTTTAGCATAATGTCAAGAATTTTAGCTAATGGGCCAGGAGACCAGGGTTCAATCTTGAATCGATTTATACAACAGGCTTAAAAATAATACTTGATGCCCGCTTGCAAAACATTTTGTATTATAAAGTAAAAATTATGGATAAGTAAGTAGTTTTGGAACAGGAGTGGTGTCCTCCTCTACATCTCGGAGTAGCAAAAAGGGAGCCATCAGGTTGCTCTTGACGATGGCAGACTTTTTTTTTTTTTTTAAACTTTTAGCCACCATCTGTACACCATCAAAAACAATAAACTAAACTTGCCCACAATCTATTTTTCCATAAGCAATATTCTGATTTCTGAGAATGAAAGTAGTTTCTCTGAAATGACGTACCTGTCGCGGATCGGACAGAGGTGGAAGAACGACAGTCTTTTCCATAGTGTGCATCACAATCTTCCACAATTCCTGCAAAAGAAAATAAAAAGATTTAACATCACAGAATAATTTTGAGACAAATATTTGAACTAATATTTTAGAAGAAAATAATCGAATAATGGTAATATTAGGTTCTTCAGAAAATCAAAAACAATTTCAGAGACATTTATCCATTGAGTTCATCATGCTAGACCCATTTATCAGACATGTTCAACTTACAAAATTTGTTTTAAGTGATCGGACAGCATTAGAATATTGACATCAAGTTTATTATTTCAGACCAAGCAGTAATTAAGGACCCTGGCCCACCTCACTTAGCAAAGAACCTTCACATACAGCACCATTAGATTGACACACTGGTTCTCGCCAGATCACTGAAGTTACACAACATCAACCCTGGCCAGTACCAAATGGGTGACCATTTGGGAAGGCGAGGTGCTCTATGTACCACGAGGTAAAACACCAGGTTGAGAAACTGGCACGGTCTATCCATCTCCCAACTGTTGTAGGCAATCTAGTGATGGCATCACAATAAAAATTATCCTTGATAGCCCTAGTGGAGCATCAAGTATTCAGCTATGGACAAGATTTTAATTACACTATACAACTTGTGTAGTGGATTCAATCTCGGTTGTGGCTGCATGTTATTCTTTTTTTTTTTTTCACCTTGGTATATTCGAGCAGTTTTCATGACCAAGAGTGCATTTTTATATATTTACAAAACTTTAATCTTTGGATTGATATTTTTTATTTAAAAATTAAATAAAAATAAATAATTTTTTAATAAAACAAAAATAATAATTTTTATTGATTTTTTATATGTAGTGTGCATTTTTTAATACAAATCAATATTTATTTAATTATTCTTTAAACTATTAACTTTAGCAACAATACAAGTTAAATTTTAATTTTCAAGTGGATTTTCATGACACAGAGGGCATTTATATACTTAAAAAATGTTTTAATTTTCAGGTAGATTTTCGCGAATTGGTATTTTATTACAAATATAATAAAAGCAAGTTTATTATTTATTTATAATCAAGATTTACAAAACTTTAGTTAATGGATGTTGTGCAAAGATGATGTCACACAATTTGAAAATGATGTTTTTTTTTTTATGGAGAGTATGTTTATTTATAATTTTTTTAAAATAAAACGATTTAAATCAAATTTTTGATTAATATTTTTACCTTGGTTTAAATAGTAAAATTCTGTAAATAAACACACTCTCCATAAAAATCAATCAAATTATTCGTGAACAGGATTGATTTTTATGTAGAGTACGTTTACATATTTACAAAACAAAAGAAATAATAATAATAATAATAAGAAGAAACCAATGTAATAATTGAAAATTTAGGACACTTATGTTTCATGTTGGTGGTCAGTGAAGGAGAAATCTTTGTAGACCGAAGCAATTTTTTATGCATAATAAAATCAGAAATACAAGCAACAAGTACAAAGAACCGAGATTTGAAAAATGTTTTCAAGAATAATTAAATATTGATTTGTATTAAAAGCAAACACAGAAAAAAAAAACGGACTCTACATAAACAAAATTCAATTTTGGTTGCGAAAATCTGTGAAACATTCACGAACATCCAAACAAGTCAGTTTTTTTATACATTTTTTCTGCCATTAAAAATTTGGGTTTAAATAGTTTTATAGAAAAGGTTCTAAATTTTCAATTATTATGCTGGTTATTATTATTATTTTTGTTTTGTAAATATATAAATATATTACTTGTAAACAACTATTTGCCAGTGACAATTTTAAATGTGATATTCGTTCAAAACATGATAAAAAATATAAAATTTTGGATCAATCCAAAGATTAATTAAAATTGTGTTAATATATAAAAAAAAAAATGCACTCTTGGTTGTGAAAACAGCGTCACCAAAAATCTTTTCTAAGTGAAACTGGCTGGAGTCCTTAATCCCTGCTTGGTCCATTAGTTCCAATACTTTGGTATTTTATTTTGTGTAACATTCACAAAATAATTTTAAGACATTTGAAATACTTTTATATTTGAACATAATTTTTTTAGAATAATATCTTATTAGAAATTTGGTATCCGCCTATTTCAAACCAAAAATATTATCTTATCTGGGGATAGTAGCATAGATGTTTAGTTGTCATGCTAGATGCGCTTATTGATGCATTTTAAATTAAAAAAGCCTTCAACAGTGCTCAATAAATAAGTAGAGCTAAGTAGTAAGTTTTGAAATTAAAAAGCAATTAAGCTATACAGAATTTTCCATGTAGTTTGATTGACATATAAAAAGTAACTCAAAAAGAGAGAGAGAGAGATAGAGAGAGAGAGAGAGTTTTTCCCTCTCTCTCTCTCTCTATATATATATATATATATATTCAGCTTCATATCTGCTCACCTTTATCTGATTGTCTCTTATACATGTTTCACTCTAACACCTGTCTGAATATTTTATCACTGTTGATAATTTCAAGCATAGCTTTAAAAAAAATCTTACTGTCATATTACAAGGTGGTCACTAGAAAATAAATTTGTCAAACAGCAATTTATTCTTACAAAAAGTAACTTCTATAAAATTTTTCAAAGGCTAATCTTTCTCTCTCTCTCTCTATATATATATATATATAAAAGTGACCTTGTCTGTCTGTAAAAAACAGTTTATACAAAATTCAATTTTTGGTCTACAAATTGAAACTTGATATACAGAGGATATGGATCTGTGGAACAAATTTGATTTTGTTTTTAGCCAGTAAAAATAGCTAATAAGAGGTCAAAATTGAAAAAACCCCTGTAATTTGGCAGGCATAAGTTGAAAAATGCTCTTCTACACATGTGCAAATATACATTTATATCTTGAAGTCGATTGATTTTTAGAGTTTTCACATCCACCTTTCATTTCCTCAGACAGTAATGAATAATGTTGGAGTGCTAAATGTTTTGGTTTGGATTCTAGCTGATGGCACCAAAGTTATATTTTTTAAACTTTTGAAATCACTATTATAAATTGGGTACAATATAATAATTTATAGAGTATTTGGAGTATTAGCTCTGTAATAATGAAAAAATTTTTTATTTTAGAGTATTAGCTCTGTAATAATAAATATAAAATCTGGATGAATTAAAATATAATATTTAAGCATATTTTTCAATCGGGCAATACTACTATAATACCACTCAGAGATGCTCAGTGTCATCCATTCAAACCGAAGAAACCAAAAGCAATAAAATTTAAATGAGATAAAATTTAAACACTAAAATTTACAACTTCAAATTTCTTTTTTTCTAGTGGCCACCCTGAACTGAAATTAGTTTGCAAGATTTGATTAGGAACCTCCTCTCCTATATATGAACATATATTCCATTATTATACATATGCTCTCAGAAAGAGGCTGCAATGTTCATACGTGGAAAAATGATCTCATAAGAATCATGCTGAATCCAAGGTTATTTTTTATTTCATAATTTTTTTAAATACAAAAATTAATTACCGCAATTTAGAAGGAAAGACATTGTTTTACTAGAAGAGAGGTGCCCAGCCTTGCTTTCATAAAATACACTTAAATATATTTTAATTTATACAGATTTTGTATTTATTATTACATGATCAATTCTCTATTGAATATTATATTGTACCTGATATATAGTACTGATTTCAAAAGATTTAAAAAAATGACTTGAGCGCCCTCAGCTAAAATCGAAACCAAAATATTCAGCACTCCAGCCGTGTTCCTAACCATTTGAGCTATTGCTAAAAAGATTTTAAATTAAACCACTTGAAGCTATGAATGAAGTTGTGCATGCACAATTGTAATAGAAATATATCGGCAAGTTGTATGAACATTTTGTATTTCAACTCGCCAACATGTTACCGTATGCATTATTCATTGATCCAAACAAAGATTTCACTTGTTACAAACTATCTATAGTGCATGATCTCTATTTTCTGTTAGTATTGGTGTTATGTGAACAGTAGTTAAGAATTTAATGGTTAAATATTTACACACAGACACACGTACATCTGTTTTATTTTTATAGATTTTTCATGATTAAAAAGTAATATAAAAAAAAGAAAAGCAGAAAAGTCATCCAACCAGTTTTGCCCTCACTCAACAAGAGCTATATTGAGCGATTTTTTAAAGAGGGGAAAACATGGGGAAAACTATGTATAATTAAAATAAAGACAGTGTTATGGTATGTATACAATGGAGTATTATCTCAGATACTAATCACATCTAAACCTGAGAGGCACAACACTGTTTACAATGAGAATGGCGGTTTAACCAAACATAGATAGTCTGCAACGCCTTTAAATGATATTTTGAGCAAGCATGACCCAGGATGGAAAATAAGTCAATACTAAAATTCATTGTGCATATCTTGGCGAGTGAAGGCGAAACTGGTGAACTGACTTATTTTTGTATTACTTTTACTCATGAATAATAAAAAAAATAAGTCTTCCCTCACAATTTTATTTCATTTCTTATTTGAATAAAATTACAAAAAAAGAAAAAAAAAAGAGAAACTTACCTTTAATAATCGTTTCAATACTGTTTTCTCACAAGCTTGTGAGAACATTGATAAGCTGTTAAAACAAAAGGAAGAATAAAGATTTAAACATTTAATTAGAAAAATAAATGGGGGGGGAACATGTATATTTAAAATAAAGACAGTGTCATCATCCTACTTGGTTTAACATGTTACGCATGCTGACATGAGTTGAAAAACTTTTGGAAATTGACTTCTAAACTGACCAGGCCTCATTTATTCTTTCTCTCAATTCCATCCTTATCACTTTCTCTTATGTTTTCCTTATATTACCCCTGCCAACTGAACTTACTACCTCCACTACATCTACAAACTCGAGAACTTTCATCCATTCTTCCAACATACCCATATCAATGAAGTTTCCTGTTTTTACTCATCACACTATATATCTATATATATATTAGAATATCCAATATTAATTGGAAACTGAAAGAATATATTTCACATTTGAAAACAGTCATTTGAAACAAAGACAAATCACTGAGCATTTTCCTTCCTTTCCATTTTAAATTCAGATTTTTTAACCTTTTATTTTCATATATATTAGTTTGGACTCAATTTTTATCCGAGTTCATCTGATCTAACACGTCACTCACTAAGTTCTGGGCCTAGCTAATGAAGAAACAACTTTTAGACAAAATTTGACTTTATTCATCAACATAGTCTCCTTTCTAAGATGATATACAGTTTCCAACACTTTTCTAACAATTTAATGCTTTTTTTTTTTTTAGAAAAATCTGTCTTTGGTCTTAAAATATACTTCATTTATCATTATTACTTCTTCATTAAAGTAAAATCTCTCCCTGAATCATTCTTTTGAGGTTTAAAAACAACCAGTAGTTACTGAAGGTCAGATATGGAGAATATGTTGCTGCAAAAAGAAAAAAAAAACTCCAAGGGAAATTCATGTAATTTAGCTACCACTGAAATCAACATATGACATGGCGCATTGTCTTGGTGAAAAATCACTTTTCTTTCTTCATTTGTAACCATTTAATGATTTCTTTATTCAAATACACCAAGACTGCTATATAATATTCTCTATTGATGTTTTTTTTTTCCTTTCTCAAGGTTATCAATGAATATAATACCTTGCTAATCCAAAAGCTAAAACCTTGCCTGCTGATGTTTATATCTTTGATAATTTTGGTTTGGTTATTTTACAACATATCAAGCCTTTTCCTTTATATCATATCAAATACAGTAATTTTGAAAAAGAAAATAATTCAAGTTCTTTATCTCTTCAAATATTTATTCATGCTGTTTGAATTAGTTGTTTTGCTTAATATTTATCCTTTCGGAATTATGCTGAATCCAATAATTTTGGAAAGTATTTTCTTATTTTTAGTTTTTTATATTTTTAATTATTTATTCAAGGTGTTTATTTTCTTTTTTTGCATAAGAAAATTGCTGTTTTTGTTTTGGATTTTGCAGAACATGATTGAGTTTTGCAAAGAAAAATGAAAAAATAACATTAATGTTTGGTGCGTTTTAGGTAAGAAAGACAGTATCTCCATACAACCAGATCTGGTAGCATCAAGTTTTAGTCATTTTGGATGGATCTAACCTGCTTCTATCTACTCAGCATACTATTGATTTGACTCTGAAATGAAATGGGTTTTTTTTTGGATGTTTGAAATTTTCTTATTTTGATTTCAATAATTGTATTTTTATACTTTTATAAACATATATTTATTATATAAATTCAAATAAAAAAACTTATTTTTAAAATTAAAAAATATATATTTTTATAATTTCATAAACATTTCTTATAAAATTTAAAATTAAACATTTTTTATAAATTTTGTTATTAAAAATGCAAATAAAGACTAATTGTGTTATTTTTATCTGTATTAGTTTGTTATTTTTTATTTTTATCTGTATAATATTAATTTTTATTGTATATTTTTCAATAATGTCCTTATATTTTATTTCAATAAATCACTTTACAATAAAAATACTGAAGAACAATAGAAGTAAAGGAACTGATTTGGTGTGTCTCCGCTCCCAGTAGCGCTACACAAAAAGTTAGGAAGTACATTAGCTGATTATAACCTACTTATGTCTGTACAAGTGCAGCATGTAAAACCAACACAATTGTTGTTTCTGGCAGAGCACAGTTCAAATAACACTTATTAATCCATCAGCAGCAGCCGTATTACAGCTAATATATGCAAATGACTAGAAAAAAAGGGAAAGAAATAGCAGAGACAAAAAAGACGTGGCTGGAGAAGAAACAGAAAAGCATGTGTCCAAGATATAGCTGGAAAATGACAGCAAGTGAACCATGTGTTAAGGACCAAGGAAGAAATTGCATGCTTGGAAAGATGAACATTTGGCCCGTGGTGATGAAAGACTTAATTACATGGCAGAGGAGATAAACTAAATGAACTGTTTAAAAAAAAGAATCAATGCGGTGTTGGAAATACAAAGAATAAATGCCTTTTGTTAAAACTGAAAAAGCCAAGTTGAATTTCTTTCTTTCCTTTTTGTTTCTTTGTGACTGTTTCAGGCACAATGTGTTGGGTCTGAATGTAACATGTAAAGAAGATTAACGACTATGTTACACTACCAGATACTAGACATTCATCTGCTATCCCACATATTCAAACCTAGAGATCTTTTTAAGATTTTAACCGTCTCTTTAAATACAATTGTTTGAATCTCTCTTGCACTTGGTTCACCAGGTATATTTGCCCGGTAGTTTGTTAAATGCTTTTTCATGAGTCCAGTTTCTCTTATAATTATTTGAATGATCAGAAAGCAATGTTTTAACAACATGAAATTCAGATGTTTCTATTGTTTAAAAAAAAAAAAAAAAAAAACTGCAACAGTAACTAAACTTTAATTTGTAAACTAATAATTTGGTTGGGCTTAAATTTATGGTATTTGAAGGTTAGTAGTTTATAAAAATCGGTTTTTTCCCCTTTAAATTAATACCATCTATATCAAGCCCAGGACTTAGGTGACGTGTTAAGTCTATATTTAAGATTCACATCACATATCCAGTGTATCATTTTATATAATTTCTCTCTATGCAATGCAAATCCTTAACCCTCACTGGCTAGGTTTCACTTTTATACATCATCCTGCGCATATATATATATATATATATATATGCAGGTATAGACTCTCCCTTTGGTCCACAGTAGTAACATACGGCTGGTTAGTAATAGCATAAGTTTTCTGAATTTACTTCCCCCATTCCTAAGTCTTGCAATTGCACTAGCATTTGCCACTCCCTGTATTCAAATGGTATTAACAGGAAAACACAAATATACTATTCCAACATGAATTCTTTCACATAAACTGATTATTTCTCAACTTAATTGCAATTTCACTGCATTCCTTGTGTACAAAATGCTTTCCACGCTCTGAGCAAGTGAACTTTACAAAACTACAACCACTGATCATCACTTTCATCTTGGTAATATTCACTTTCAAACCCTTACTTTCCATAGCATTCTTGAATATCTTTCACTTAGTAACAAGTAGGTTATCCCTTGTTTCACAACCGAATACTACATCAACATACATCTCTTGTAGACCAGCCATATGAAACTTGTCAGACAATGCTTCTACGAAACAAAAAAACAATAGACTGCGTGATAATTTATTTGAGAACGTACCTTCCGTCAAGAAGATCCATTAATGGTCTAAGGATCATATCTGACTCTGCTTGTATGTTACTTCTTTGACTTGGTTGGGAAAGGGATACTTGACCAGCACCTTTCACATTTGAAAGCAGTTTACCTAGTTCTTGAATACTTTGTTGAATTTGAGGTTCTAGGCTGAAGGAGAAAAGAAAAAGAAAATTCATAAAAATGTTTTACACATTATTATTACTAGTGTACACTCTCCATCAACAAGAAAAAAAAATGCATCAACACTATTTATGAAACTTTACTACTAAAATATTCATATATAAAATCACAGAAATACATTTCATTTTTAATACATAAATTATTATCATTTCTGAATTCATCACATATGGTGAGCTAAGTTTGAGGTGAATTGCTATTTGCTTTTTCATTTCTTCTGGAAGCTGAGAAAAGTGCATGTATTTACTCACTAAGAATAAAGGATCCTTAATAGTCTCTCTCCTTTTCTCTCTCTCTCTCTCTATACATATATATAAGATCCCTTCTCTTCTCGGGCAGAGCACTTTCGTAAAATAACATCGCCGGCTACTTACCTAGTATAATGTAGAACTCTTTATTTGTAAATCAACAAAGGGGGCACCTTAAAAGTGGCAGTCAATGTTTATATAAAGACATTGCAGATATGATTTACAAGTGCCAATCCTGTGTCTTGAGGGTAGAACTGCTGACTATCAAGTAGATAGTTATAACTTTGATTTCTGGCTTAGAATGGGTGCTAGAGTAGAAAGATTTGCAATATAGCGAAACAGTTTGTCTGCGGATGACTACATACATACATACATATATAGTCTTATTTGTAGTATTCCAAATTTAACTGGGTTTATATAATTCAGTAATCGTTCATATACCAATAAATTTTAAGCCAAAAAGAGATGACTTAAACTGTAAACTACAAAATTATATTTCATAATTGAGCATTCATATATTGTTTTAACAAAAATCAAGACTTCAAAGAATGGGTTGATAGCAAAAATAGTGTATTTCATCATTCTCCACGTTAAAAAACGACCCTGGTGTCTAACTCTGTCCCGTGGGGAGGCATAGTAAATAGGTACAATTGTTTCAAGACTATTCAGACAAATCCAAACATTATGTCGCTTGAAAATTTTCACAAGAACAACCTTTCTTCAGACTTACTGAATAAAAAATACTTTAGCAATAAAACATTATGGAAACCATTTCCCTTATAAGGAAAAGATAATATATATATATATATATATATAGTGTTATAATGGAATAATTCCAGGAGGAAATCCGGGTATGAGAGCTCAATGTGGTAAACAGAGCAATAACATAAAAATATAACACGGAAATTACATAATTGTGTAATTATCATAATTATGTAATTTCCGTGTTATATTTTTATATATATATATATATATATATATATATATATATATGAGAGAAAGAGAGACTGGGGGAATGTTTTTACACATTATATATATATATATATATATTATGTAAGTAAGATGATCGATAATTTATAATTAAAATTAAAAATTTACCATCCAAATGAATGCATTGACGATGATACATATGACTTTTAGAAGGCGAACCATTAAAAGATACATCTGCCTTACTTAAAAAATGCTAGGTTAATTTTTGGTGTCTTTAGAAAAAAAAACCCACCCAATATTTTTGCTGATGAGGAGACTTTGTTTCAAAAAACTATATGATAAAATTATTGTCCAAAACTCAATGTCTATCACAATAAAAACATTGTTTCCGAAACGATCGTCCAATTTATTGATTTTGTTTGTTCTTCCTTATGAAACCAATTTTTAATTTTAATTATCAATCATCTTACTTAATATTAAAATAGCTCTAGGATATATATGCCTATCGAGCTTATTATATATCTACATCACAATGAACATGGTTTCCTTTTATTTTATTTTAATTGTATTAATGAATGTACTAATACATTAAAATATAATCTGCACACACCAACCTTTTTAAAGCGGAAGCTCAAAGACTAAGATAAAGCAACAGAGCATATATAAAGATAATTGTTGCTAGACTCATTTTATTCATCTTAGCAATCATTTTTTCAAAACAAAAACTTTGGTAGTCTTACAGATCTGTTTTGTTCATAAAAGAACAACCAATATTTGTATGTCAATCTCAGATCTTTCCTCCATGGACTCATCAGAAAAAATACATAGCGATGCAACAAACAAAAATGCAAAAAAATTCAACAACACATTATCAAATCTGTTGTTATCAGTTGAGGTAGAGGTTTAGAAATCCTTACCTAGACAGGGTAGCCATTTTGTAGATATAAAATTGATTTAAAAACACGATTTTCTACTTCAACCCTTTCCTCTCTTTCTCTACCTAATTATGTCTCTCTCTCCCCTCGTTTTTTTAATATCCTTCTTCCTCCCTTTTGCTCTTTTTTCTCCCTTTTTCTTTTCCCCCACTACCCCATTTCCTAATCTAACTTACTATCTATATTTTAACACCTTCCTTTTCCTTGATCTATTTAAAAAAAAAAAAAAAAAAAAAAAAAAAACATATATTTATTTACTTCTCCGCAACTTGACTTTTCTGGAAGCTCAAAATTGTACCCTGTTATTTATATCTATATTCATATTTCTGTTTTCCCATGGATTACCGATACATTTTCAAGAGATGTACCTCAGATTTTTCCTATTCTGGAATTTACCATCTTTCCAATTGGACTTTTACCATATCCTTTTTCTCCCTTTTTCCTGTTTCTTGCTTTACCATTCAAATTGAATCCCTATAAAGTGTTAAATGACTTTTTATGCAAATATGATAAACTTAATATTATTTGTTTTTTCTAATGCATTAACCTGCAGAATTTATTGTATATTTTGTGAACCTCTTCCCTCTGATGAGAAGAAGCCCACTCTTCGAAAATCCATGGAATAAGATTTTTGTTTTATTTGTATTCCTTGTTGAATAATTACAATTTTGTATATCTTCCTTAAAGGTTTAAAAGGTTTTTGAAAATTTCTTCTATTCCGAGGCATTGCCTCCATCATAACACCAAAATGAAGAAAAAGAAAAAAAAGGTCATGAACTGGACTTCCTACCCTGAAGAGGCTATTTATTAGCGAAATATTGGACTTACAAGAAAAAAAAAGTAAATAAATAAAAAAATGATTTTATCATTTTATCCGACACTTCAAAGTTTTCAAATTTCTCATTTAAATTTTATTCAAGCATAAGTGTCTTCAAAAAGTGTGTGACCATCTTTTACTTTAGATATATATATACACACACACACAGTAGTTATCATTCTAAAAGTCAAAAGATGGAATCAATTCACATTCATAAATTCTTATGCTTTTTTTTATGCAGACACCTAAATTTACATTATATCTTACACATGTTTCATTAGAGAGTGAAAAATCACTAAACAACACCTTGGAAATGAATGGATACTCCTCAAAAACTGCTAGGAAGGTTATTATATGCAATGAAAAAAGAATTAGGAGAAAAAAAGGAAAAGAGATGTATAAAAAGTCTGTAAAAACATAAATTTAGAAACACTTAATATAATGTTCACAGAAGCTCACTCTCAAAAATAATGAAATCTAAAATAATGTGGGTAATCTCAAAAATAATGAAATTCAAAATAATGTGGGTAATCTTATAACAACCAACATGCCTGACAAAGATCGAAGACTACACTGACTGAAACGTTGCACAAATAACACTCAAGATAAAGACAACTTTGGAGGTAATTCTACCCTATGCGATCAGGGCCACCAACCTTCCATATTTCTTCATGTGTTTGAAAACACACCATGCGACATACAAATATCTGTGCATGATGTTGCCATGCTAATCAAGAACCTTGATTCCAGTAAGGAACTGGTCCCAATGGCTTCAACCAGAACTAGCTCCCATACTTACAAAGCTGTTTAAACATTGTCTTAAGGAGAATTGCTTCTTAACACACTGGAAAACCTCATCAGTATGCCCCGTATTTAAGAATTCAGATGATAGATCATCTCTCTCTCTCAATACAGACCAAAGTCTCCTGTGCATCATGACTAAGTTGCTGGAATCTGTTAAATAGAGAAGTAGTCAACCACCTCAGCAAAAATAACTTCTCCATGACATGCAATATGGTTTCCGTTCTGCTAGACTTACAGCTGATGTGCTAACAGTTATATGTCATAAGATTAGCAAATCTCTCGATGGAGGCTTCCTTTCTAGGGCAATTGCTCTTGACATATCAAAGACGTTTGATAGGGTATGGTGTAAAGGTCTACTCTACAAGATCTCTAGCTACAGTATAGCTGGAAATGTCTTTTCAATTATTAAATTATTACTTTATTAGATTCATAGTAGTGGTTGATGGGCAGAAATCAGAAGCTCACAGTATTAATGCTGGAGTCCCTCAGGTGTCCATCCTGGGCCTAACTCTCTTCCTAATCTACATCAATGATCTCCTAAATCACATCCTAAGATCATTCATAGACATTTACGCTGGCGACACTACCATCTATGGCAACACTTGAAAGGCTGTAAATGACCAAGTTCTCTATGATTCTCTCTCTTCTGATCTTAAGCACGTGTGCAATGAGGAAAGAAAAAGGTGGCTGGTTAATTTTAATGCATCTAAAAGCAAATTTCTATCTTTACATCATCAATGCTCTGATCCTCATCTGGCATCAATTAAAATGAATGGCTTTCATCTTTTGGAGGCTCCATGTTTTGACAAGCTTCTGTGTCTGACTTTTACTCTCAATCTGAAATGGAACACATACATCAAATCCATTGCCAAAGTCACTGGAAAAATCATGGGACCATTCTACCGCTCTAGTACATATGTCACTGCTGATGCAATTCTCTATATGTATAAGAGTCAAGTACATCCAAGGATGGAGTACTGTTGCCACATCTGAATAGGAATTGCTAGAAGCACCATATCCTACCTTGACAGAGTTCAAAATAGACTTCGTAGCTTAGTGGGGGATGCACCTTTCTCTTCTCTGCATCCTCTTTCCCACAGAAGAGATGTTGCAAGTCTGTCTCTGCTTTATTGTTATTCTCATGGCATGGCAAGTGCTCATCTGAGCTCCAATCTATGGTCCCCCTCTTGCCAAACTTTCACGAAAAACACTTGTCTAACTGAAACTACCATCAATAATTCCCCTATTCTTTATCTGTGCCTAAACCTAAATGTTGATTCTATGAACAAAGCTTCTTTCTTAAAACTGCACGCTTGTGGAACTCTCTTCTGTTTCCCTGCTTTCCAGCTGACTACAATATGATAGTCTTCAAGTCCAACATAACCAAGTTCTTGACGAGCTGTCCTTTTAAGCAATCCAATTTATCAAATTTCCACTACTTATGATTACTACGATATTGTCCCATTGACTACTAAACTCATTAACCCTTATCCTCAAGTGGCCTCTAGGCCTTGATAAGTGGTGACTCCTTTGTAAAAAAGAAAAAAGTAGCCAAATCCAAACAAGTAATATAAACAATCAGTTTTCATCTCAAAAATTCAGGACTGTAATGTAGATAATAGCTGGCATTTCACTCAACCGATTATTCAATTCCACTAACCTTGCCGTCACATTTGACCTTGAATATCGACCTTGAAAGTTTATACAGAAAAAAGATTTTCTTCAGCATAGGTTTTCTTAATTGTTTTTTTTGTTTTTTTTAACTTGATGCATCTTTATTCGTTTTATATTCTCACTTTTGTCTATTATCATATTAACTTGTAGTTATAAGCCATTTTAGTTTTAGAAATGGCAGAGAAACTTTAAATTGTAAAAGCTTGTAGAAGAAAACAAAGAATTGAGTCTTCGTTAAGTAGCCAATCTGAAAAGAGATACAGAGTTCTTTCCCATGTGAAGACGAAAAGTCATGTGCAGGAATTCTTAAGAGATTCAATATATTTTATGGAGTGATTCCGGTTTCTGATTAGTTGGTTCCATCCAATAGCACAAATATTGCAACAGTAACAAAATCTTATTAGTGTCTTGCTCATGTCATGTCTATTATAGATACAAAACTTTATTAGAGTTATGGCCTGGCTTGTATTAAGCCTAGATTATCATAGTAACAAAATGTCATTAGTGTTATGGTTTTATTAAAGAAGCATTCGTGTAAACTGTAAGATTATTTCTTTTTTTTCTGTTTTTTGTTTTAATTAAACTTCAATTAGTATAAAAAAAATAAAGCTTTCATTAATGTGAAACAAAGGTTTACCTTTTTGCAAATATTTGAGCCAATTCATCCAGAACTCCGTTTAGTTTTTGTTGGAGTTCTTTCAAAATGTCTGCTGCTTCCGTATCCAACTGCAGTAAAAAGAAGACAAGAAAAACATAGAGCAAAAAAGACAAGGAAAATGATTCTTCAACGTCAGCCATATTGGAAAAAGTTGGAAAATATTTTTAATTTATATATATATATATATATATATATATGTGTGTGTGTGTGTGTGTGTGTGTCTTTTTAGAGATGTCAAACTTAAAATAAATCACAAAAAAATATTTTTATTAGATATGTGATTTATTCTAAAGATTAATTTTTTGACATTTACAACCAATAGTTGCCAAATCTGCAATTAAAGGAAAAAATTGTCAACTTAAAATTTACTGCCTCTAAAAAAGTAACAAAAAAAAAGAAACAGCTTATATATATATATATATATATATGTATATATATATATATATATATATATACACACACACACATTTTTTCTTGTATGAAAAGATTATTTATACAATAGATGGCCTACTTGACCGTCATTACATCGAAACCACATACGTCAAAAATATCACCTAGACATTAAAAGATGGCTAAAAACTTGTAAATATATGAGACTAGTAAAACTTAATTTTAAAATAAATACAAAGTTCTATGATGATGTGAATATACACATATTGCTAGAGAGGCCTTCATTTAATCTTGAGAGACAACGGATACCTTCTGTAAGGGTGCCTGCGTAGGAAGTTTAATGTTAAGCAAGGGTTGTGTAATCTCTAACTATACCTTGCTTGAATTATTATTATCCAGTTCAGTAGCAGAAATCCAAGAAGACTGGAAATAATGCGACATACAGTAATGAGTGAATGATCTGAAATGTAGGATGTCTCAATGGTGGTGATGCACCACATGGGAAAAAGTATGAACAAAGTGTTAAAATGTTTTTGACTAATAATGAGGGTATGACTCCAATGATTATGATGATCATTTTTATAACCATGGTTATGACAATCAACCAATGAGAGGCTTCTGACGTCATTATAAAAATATCAAATTTTGGATTCAATTCAGTTTGCTGTCAAACTATGTCTTGAAACGACTGAATCGTAACTGCATTGATTCTTCGCCAACATCTTTGTTACTAAGAATTACTCAGCACTCGAGATCGTGACTACATTGATTCTTTGCCGATTTGATTTACTGCCGCCATCTTTGTTTCAACACTTAACAAAAGGTAATTTAGTTCAATTGAACTTGTTTCAGAATTAGTTAATTCGATTAGGGAATAATCCCAAGACATAAAAAAGCACGCTCAGAAACAGAACAAGTTTGACAATGTCTAACCAGTTTGAAGATTCAACCAATAAGAGACAGGGTCTTGTTTTGGAAATTACAACAATATGGACAGCAAAAGTACCAAATCACATGACTGTAGCACTATATTGTGTTAAGACTAAATATATCCAAGTGAGATTTTTTTGTTTTTACTTTCAAGGTTATCACTTATCAAGACCAACAGCAAGTAGGGTTAATGGAACAGGAAGAGATGCTAGCTGAAAGATGAGAAACACTATAGGAGTACTAACATTGATAAATGGTCTATACTCAGTTTGATTAATTTTTGGGACAGTCCATGATAGTAATTTGTTAGCATTGGATTTGAAGATGACCAGCAAGGAAGCAGTTCTGCAGTAATGTATTTCACAGATAAGAAACCCTTGCAAAGAAACTGTCCACTGAAATTCCACCTGATTCTATACACAAAGCAAAATAGGATTTTTTTTTACATTATAATAGAAGACAAGTTATTGCTGTAAATGTCTTATAAGAAGTTACCAAAGATTAGAGCTCAGTCAAGAACCTTCCACAAAACAATAGAATAGAGAGAAGTTAGCAATGTCTCTCCTGCGAGAAATGGGTTTTAGAGATGAGAATTCACTTCAGGGTTCATACAGATATTCAACACTTTTCAAAGTTTTTCAAGGCCGTCTTCAGACAAAATTCAAGTTTTCAAAACAAAATTTGGGGTTTGTTTTACAATTCACAGCAATTTGAAAAAGTGGTAAAAAATCAAATATACAACAAATAAATGTTACCATAGCCAAGAGCGGTTACTTCACAACCCATCTACATCATGTCTTGGTGTTTTTAAGTAGTTTTAAATGCTTTTTATTTCATCTTAAATATTATCTCTCTTTACAGCTTTAAATTTCCAACCAAGATGGCTGCCGTCTTAACCATTTTTCTTTTTTGGCCCAGCTAGCCTAATTTTAATTTATCACAATTTTTTTTAGGTGGAGGGGGGCACTGGAGAGTCTCACCTGGACAGGGTAAATATTTTTTTTAGAGGGGGTATAATTTTATTTATGGTAGCTGCTCCTACCCCCCCCCCCCCAAAAAAATAATTAAATTAGAAATGAGAACAAATATAGAGGGAGATGTGACTCTTTATCACAAAACTACCTTGGGTAGCTTTGTGATAAAAGGGACATAAATCTTGTATCTACAATACCATGCAATTTCAGAACAATGTATTTTGATTTTATTTTCAATATTTAAAAATATTTTAATAATTTAATATTTCAACACAAATTTTTATTGGACATAAAGAATACAATTTTCAAGATATTTTCAAGGATTTTTCAAAGTAATAAAAAAAAATAAGGCCTTTTCAAGAAAAAAGCCCAAATTCAAGAACTTTTCAAGTCTGTAGGAACCCTGTACTCTGTTAGTAAAGCTGGTTGCAACATTGACAACTCTAAAAACAATGTTGGTCAATGCAATCATTGAGTTGATATTTACCTTTTCGCCTCCCATTGATTCAAATACTTTTTCCAGCTGTACTCGAAGTTGTTGTATATTGTTCATCAAAATACAAGCCTGAAAAAAAATGAAACAAAAAACTTTCATGACATGAAATTAAAAAAAAAAAAAAACAACTTTTGCATGCATCCATACATCTAGAAAAGAGGCTGTCTGTCAGTAAACTTATCAAAACAAAAAATAAATCCCTCCGAAAATGTTAAAGTCCTCCAGAAATCATCAGAAGATGAAATCATAGTTCGTGTATTGTTCCATTTTTTGCTTTTATTTTTATGGTTTATCTCTCCTCCTTTCTCTTTCTTATATATATATATTTTTTTCTATTCATTTGTCTCTCTTGGTTCTTTCTTGTTATAAATTCTCCTTGACCGAGGTGATGGTTCATCAATCAACTATTATCTTTTTGTAAATACTTTGTTCTCCTGGCATGAGCTGAGAGTTGGCTTTAAATCGAGTTCCATGTTAACTCAAGCAAGAGCATCAAGTTACATTATGTCGATTTCATAGTTCATCGTTGTAATCTGGACTGAAACAAAAAGTGTCTCATAGCATCCATCTTGGCTTCATCACAACATAGAAAACTCTGGAACAAGGATCACCCTTTTTTGTCATCTCTGCATGGACAATTTTGGTGCATGACATGATTCTCACTATTGTTTAGCTAAATTAAATATGGTGTTTCATATGTCTGACGTAGTCTCTGGTGGCGTGTGGAATAATTTGGAGAAAACTTTGCCCCTGCATGATTATATTTTCCTGCTAAAATATTTCTTTTCCGCCTTTTTAAATTGACCGATCAACAATCTTCTTTCCATGGACTATGGTGACTCAGCCATTTTTACTTTAGGAGAGAGAGGGAGGAAGACAGTTGGGTATGGTTTGGGGCGGACTACTTAGTTATTAGCAGAGCAGTGGGAGGGAGTTGGCCCATTCATTGCTATTTCTTTGGCTACTTTTACACTATGACCCTGCTATGATACGCCTTACAGAATACATATCATGACCAGATGTGAAGTGCAAATGCTCTCTCAACAAAATCTGGAAATCTATCAAGAATGAGACAAAGTTTTTAAGGCATAGGCAAATTAATCCAACTATACGGTTGCTCAATCTAAAGGAATGTGTTCTAATGAACTCATAACCTTAATGTAAATATGCCCAACTAACCTGATAAGCAGCAAAATTACACTCCTTTAATGTTGAGGGGGGGGGTCCTAGGGGGGGGAGGGCCCTAAATGCCGGAAAACCTTCTATTCTAATAATTTCTCCCTTGGACTGCTAGACTTCGGAATTCCATCCCCTATTTCCTGCTTCCCTGACTGTATTACCATGCAGAAGTTTAAATGCAATGTGAACAGACATTTCACTGCTCAACTCTCCATAGTCTCTTGTTAGACATGAGTTCAGATAGTATCTCCTTACATCCAAGTGGCAATACGCCTTGTTTAGAGTTAAAAAGAATAAGAAAATAAAAAGCTACACTTGATTGATCATATGCCAAATACGACATGACGTCATCTATAACATATTACAGTGAAGTGATGTAACAAATACAATTCTGTATGGTTGCCTTCCATGCATATATGCAGCTGTGCAATACTGACCTTTGGCACTGACTGGACATGTATCCTAATATAAACAGTTTTTCTGGAAAAATGCTCCTGCGGATCTCGGTCGTCAAGTAAAAAGCTGGAAGACCTGATCAAGACTCTCCTCGAGAAGGAATCCGATCTCTCAGGATTGGAGCTTCTTGTCACAATTAGTGAGCAAGCATCATGGAGTAGAAACGTCATAGATGTTTCACCATTAATTGATGGATGTGTGGTGATGGTGCGGAAAGCCAAAGAGATAAGCAACCATGATTAGCATGTGCCACTGTAAGGAAACAGTAGCTGCACCCAAGCACAAACCTAGAACTGTTTGATTACAATGCAAGTGTGGTTATAGTAAATAGCCCAAGAGACATGGAATAAAAGGTCATAGATTTTTTGTTTAATTAAGAGTTAATTTTGTTTTGTATGCCACATAATTTGCATTGTTGATGGGTGTTGTTTATTTCGCACGTTGTCAGTGAAAAGAGACAAGGACTACTGCTAATATTACAAGCAAATGTTGTCACTGTCCTTGGTGAAAAAAATTACCTAATTAAACATATTAAAAAGGACTCGGATTCATTTCCAGGTTTCGGCATGATGATCAAACACACCTCAAGGTCAAGGTTTTTACTTAAAAAAAAATTATTTAAAACATTACTGATGCTTTCTCTGCAAAGTTCTTATTCTCATATTGGTTAAAACGTTATCATTACTTACTGTTTTTTGGCGTCCAGTATATTGTTCAAAATCTCGTTGAACTATTGCTGCATAGGCAAGAAGTACTTGGTTTATTGTCTACAAAGAAATAAAAATAAGTCACGTTGGAATTGCAACAAACAAAATGCCTTAAACTTTCTAATTCAGTTTTGTTATATAAATATTCTTTGGAAATTGCAACTTCATATTTTTACAGATTATATATATATATATATATATATATATATATATATATAAATAAATAAACTTTATTACAGGTTAAAGGTATTTAGGAGATAAAACCCATGAATTAAAACGAGGTTATTAAGAGTTCTCAATAAAAAAGAGTCAAATATATTTATATAGACAAGTATTAAATTTTTCCCTTTTAATTTTCCTTATTGTTCTGATAATATAATAAAGTTTATATATTATTTTTATTTATATAGACAAGTATTACATACTCGCTACACTGAACATGCTAATGTTTTAGAGCAAATTGGTTTATTAAAAAACCAACTGTTCCTCATCAGGCGAGAGAAATAAAGTTTATATCTGCTATTCAGAGCATCTTGCTCTTAAATCTTTAAATGATCATAATGACCCATATGTTTCTACTAAAACAGGTTTGTTCACAAAACTTTATGAAAAAAAAAAAAAAACAGTAGCAAGTGTTATGTTACCTTAGCAAATCGTGCCATATAATGTTTAACTATTTCAGGATCAGGACATTCTAGCTTTTTAATGACATCAAAACACTGATTTAGCTGTGTGAAGATATCCACCACAGATGTTGAAAACAAGGCGTGTTCAGAACTTTTAACAAACTGGAAAAAACAAGAGAAAATTCAGTTTTGTAATTAACAGGTCAATGCTTAATGCATAAAAATAGAAATAGAAAAAGAATTAATGATGCAACTAAACTACAATAGTGAAATTCAAAATTTTTCATATTGAATTTTAAGGCAAACCAATGGCCTCTACTTAACTGTCATGTTATAGTATTGAATAGATTAAAAAATTATGAAAAAAAAAATTAAAGGAAACATTTTTTGATGAAAATTAGCGCAAAATAAATATGTTTGGCTAAAAAAGCACCGGCAAGTTTCAAAGGAGGGTAAATAGCATGTAACTATTGCCAATTTTTTAAAATAAATTGTGCATTTTGCCTTGTTTTTAGCATAGCTGAGTTACTTCCCTTGTTAGTATGTCATGCCATCCCAACGAAATATGGCAACTTTTTTTTTTACGATAAAGATGAAAACTCATTTTCTTTTTAAATAATGCGGTAATATTTAAGTAATTCTGACATGCCAATTAAGTAAATTCCATTGCTTTTAGTTAAAATTGACACAAAAAGTCAGTAGATACCATTGTTTGTTTTATTTTTAACTGATTTTTTTTGTTTTCTAAATTTCCATATTAGAGTGGAGTTGCACCAAATTATTTAAGCATTAAACAGGTTTAAAAACATACTAAAAAGGGAAAGAGGCCTCTAATCAATTGAGGCACATTTTCTCTTATGGAGAAATGTCCCTGGTAGGAGGTTTGGTTACACATTAACCAATCAACTTATAGGGTGCATTGATTTGATCTGTCCCTTTAAGAACTACTTCAATCTTTTTAGAAATCATGGTAGGTCAATAGAAAGAACCCTGAAAGCAATAAATAAGAACATCCCTTTTCTTTCTATTGTCTTTGTTCATTGGATGTTCAAGCTGAAGATAACTGCCAATCGACCTCTTCATTTTTTCTACTTGGACACTCTCCAGCTTTCTTTCACCTATACTAAACAGTATAATTAAACATTTTTTTGTTGTTGTTGTTTATGACAAAGTTTTTGTATTTTTTTCCTTTGTGTAGTGGTTTTTCTAACATACTACGAATAGGAATTTGTCTCATTTTATTATGTGCTGTATTATGTTTAAGATTCTTTATTTTTATAGCACATCAACATGATAAGTCATTTTTTTTGGCATACAATGTATTTATAAGATTTGATAAGTTCTGGAAAGTTATTTTTATTTCTCTCATATGATTCTTTTTTTTACCCAAGTATTTTATTTATTTATTTTTTTTTTACTGAGTCAACACTTGGCACTGCTCTTCTGTGATAAATCCCATATCTAGAGAAATTATAGAAATGATAACTAAAATATAGTCTAAGTTTAAATTGCGTATGAGAAATAAATTTTAAGAATTGTAATTTATGGAGCACATAAGAAAAGAGGGATTGAAAACAGTTTAAAAGGAGTTAAATAGACAAATATTAAAGAGATTGGGGTGTAAAATGTTTTGCAGTACTAAGTGCTAGATGGTGAATCTATCCATTTGAGGGTTCTTTATAAGATTCTGAACTGTATCGATAATTTAATTGACCCAACCCTTTCTTCTCTGTACTCTCTCTCTCTCACAGACATGATGTTACTAGCCCTAGCAGTTTCTATCAATCCTATTTTGGCAAGTGTTCTTCATAATTGTTGGATTTATTCCCTGCTCCCTTTGTTTCAGCTTGTTTGATTCATTGGTCTAGTGTTTTTTTGAAGTCTTTTTTTTTTTTGCTAATTCACCGTTTTGAAATCTCATAATACAGCTCAATTATTAAGAAAAAATTAAAAAATAACATTTATTTATATATTACAGAATATTAGAATATATATATTAATCATACTTTGCTGTTCATAAAAGATGGACTTAATGGAAATTGACAGCATTTTTTTTTTTTTTTTTTTTTTACATGGGGGTCACCACTAACCAAGGCCCGAACGCCACTCAGGGATAAAGGTTAGTGCATGTACAGTAATCAATGAGATAGTATTGTAGTAATCATTAGTATTGGGGGTTTTGATAGAGAGTCTTACTTAAGGGGGCGGTTTGTCAGGAGTTTGTTTATGTTGGACTTGAAGACGTCCAAGTTGTAGTCAGGTGGGAAACAGGCAAGCGGAAGAGAGTTCCACTGGCGTACAGTTCTAAGAAAGAAGCTTTGCTCATGGAATCTACGTTTTGATTTAGGCACAGATAAGGAGTGGGGAAAATTATTGATAGTAGTTTCAGCCAGACGGGTGTTTCTCATGAAAGATTGGCGAGAGGGGGACAAGGGATTGGAGCTCAGACGAACTTGCCATGGAAATAATGATAAAACAAAGAGCTTGCCATGGAAATAATGATAAAACAAAGACAGGCTCGCAACGTCTCTTCTGTGGGAGAGACGTTGCAGGGAAGAGAAAAGGGCATCCCCCACTAAACCACGAAGTCTATTTTGTACTCTGTCAAGGCAGAATATGCTGTTTTTTGCCCCCAATGTGGCAGCAGTACTCCATCCTTGGACGTACTTGGCTTTTATACAGATAGAGAATTGCATCAGTAGTGAGATATCTTCTGGACCGGTAGAAGGATCCCACCATTTTTCCAGCGTCCCTGGCAACAGATTTGATGTATGTGTTCCATTTCAGATCAGGAGTAAAGATAAAACCCAGAAGCTTGTCAAAACATGGAGCCTTTCCAAGACGATAGCCATTCATTTCAATCAGAGCATTGATGATGTAAAGATAGAAGCTTGGTTTTGGATACATTAAAAGTGATCAGCCACCTCTTCCCCCATTGTACCACGTGCTCAAGATAAGAGGAGAGAGAATTAGAGAGAACTTTGTCATTTACGGCCTTTGATGTGTTGCCATAGATGGTCGTGTCATCAGCATAGATGTCAACGAATGATTTAAGTATGTGTTTTGGGAGATCATTGATGTAGATCAGGAAGAGAGTTAAGGCCAGGATGGACCCTTGGGGGACTCCAGCATTAATACTGTGGGCCTCTGATTTCTGCCCATCAACCACTACTCTTATGAACCTATCAGAGAGAAATGATTTAACACTTAAATCATTGAATGATAAAGATCATGATTGAGAATGGTGTTGGACCCTGATAAGCAGTGATTAGTAAAAAAAAAAATAAATAAATAAAAATAAAAGATATATTCGATGTGGTTGATTATACCATAGTGTGAAGTATTGACAAAGAAACTAAAAAAATATTCATACTTACCCCATCCTTTTTATCTCTTTCATAAGCACCTCGTAGGTAATCCATTGAGACAACATCATTTTCATTTAACCACTGCATCACATACGATTCAAACCATCTGTGAAAATATACAAGCAACAATCATGCATGAAAAAGCATTTATCAAAATCAAATTTCTTTAGATGCAATCACACAAATCTATAAGAGGATATGTTTATCAGTAAGTAGGTTGGTCTGTTATGCTTTAATTTGAAACATTTTTATCTTTAAACATACAGATTGAACAAAATTAATAAAGAGAATATTGTAATGCTATATTGCCTCCCTTGCACTAATCAGTTATAAATTATCTCCCTTCATTATAGAACTCTTAGTTAATATCATATAGAAAATAAAAAAGAGCCGGCTGCCTTTTTAACAATGGCTACCATAACATGAAAAGATAAACTAGCAGTTGATAAAAATATGAGGTGACCATCATATGCATTCTCTTAATTTTTGACTTATGTTTACATGTCCCTTTCATGTAAACCAGTCTATTGATTGATTACACTTCAGTCCAAATTTCTCATTGCTTAAAATGTTTTATTTTTAGACGCATTGGCCACAATCGCTACCATTACATCATCACTAGGGCCATGACAAGAGAATATTCTTTTCATTATTCTGACTGTCGAGTACATATCAGTTAATATCTTAACTGTTTTTAGATAGAGTGATGTGGTTCTTGATTGATTAACTGTGTTGGATATACACTCGAGAGTCAAAACAATGAAAAGAATATTCTCTTGTCATAGTCCTACATATTACATTTTGAAAATCAAACAGTGACCTAATTTATTAGAGATTTTTCTTGCATAACTAAAAATAATAAATCTCTTTACTTTTATAATATCTTTATAGCAGGGAAACCAGATGCTGCCTGATGATCCATGAATGTTTCACACTCGCATATATTAATTGTCAATGAAATTGATAAAATCACCCATTTTTCAATCAAATTGATTGATTGATTGCCTGCTCTAGTTGAGGATCCATCGTGATGCACTGGGAAGAAGCGTCACATGCCTCCCAGTAGTGATTTAGTCTACAATACATTGTAGTCTAGATTACATTGTAGATAACCTAGTGTTGATTTTATAAAATAATTTTTTCATATATAATGGCTTGAATTAAAGTTTAAAATGCGAAAGTCAAGTATTATGGTTCAATTGTGTTCTAATCAGAAACATTCATTTACATGCCCCTGTCCCTTTCTGATGTGGTAATAAAACTACTTGAATGTATTTGTGATGTTAGGCCATGTAATGTGTTAACTATGATTAAAATCGCTTGTTCCTTTTTTTTATCAAATCTTTTTTGATTATCGATGCTTATTGAATATATTTTAATTTGTGAAGATTTTGTATTATTATTATAGCTCCAATTCTCTATTGATTATTATATTGTACCCAAAACATAATTTCAAAAGTTAAAAAAATGACTTGGGTGCCATCTGCTAGAATCAAAACCAAAACATTTAGCTCTCTAGCGTTATTCTCTTCCATCTGCGCTAACGACACATGTATATCAAGATTTGACAAACTAATGCAATTAAACATATATTTGTGTATACATAGAGGGTACACATTAAGTCAATTTATGCCTACCAAGTTCCAATTGTAAAATTCTGACCTCTTAGCAGTCATTTTTACCGTTTAAAAAACGAATTGAATTTGTTCCACATGTCCAAATCCCTAATATATCAAGTTTTAAGTCTGTAGACCCAAAATTGACAGTAGTTTGGTAGGGATCATTCCACACACACATACATGAGTTCAATTTTATAATATATGGAGATGAAATTATTTGCGCATGAATAGAACATATACAGTGTAGAGTAGAATTTTAATGAAAAATAAAATTTATTTACTATTCAAAGTCAACAAATCATGGACAAGAAAACCATAAGACATCTTCATATTAGAAGAAGGGGATAGTCTTCTACAGCACACTGGCTGGACACAAATGTTGTTCAGAGTTTGTGGACTATGAATAATAAATTAATTTTATTTTTTATTAAAACACGATAATTTTTGTCTATTATGCATGTTTTTAGATTTTTAAAAGAACCTTTTTTTTTTTTTTTTTTACACATATACTTACGCAGGGTAATCCGGTACCGTTCCTTTCATCTGAGGCACATCAGCAACATATTTTGTAAACAACCATTTCACTTTGAAATGGAGATTCATATATTCTGAACTCTTGCACGGTTTTTCTTCTTCATCATCTGCAAAAAAAAAAAAAAAAAATTTTTTAAAGTTACCAAGATACATGAAAATAAAGGCATCTTTATACTCAAATCAACATGATATAGATAACTTTGCACATTTTGATTGTTTATTATTTTTTTAATTAATCATATCATGACTATATCAAGTAAGAAATAGTTTCTGTACAACATATATATTAAGTTTTATAAGCTTGTTAATTTATATATTCATTTGATATCATCACTTATTCATTGAGGGAGGAGGCAACATTTTCTTTCCAAAATAGTAAATAAAATGTCTGAAAAACCAACACTCCTCCTCTACTGACAAAAGCTAGCTCAGTTGACTTGTAGAAAATGTATAGTGTTTTCTAAGTTTTAGTCATTATTCATCTGGGGTAATGTTGATCAGTGATTTTTTGTTTTGTAGTTTTGACTTTTACCTTGACATACAAACACACATACACACAGACAACTGTGCACATGTCTCCATTTTTCTCCCTCTCTTCAAATTATTTACATGATTGATTTCTGCCCACACAATTATCTATTGTTTAGAGTATTTGCCTTTATTTTCACTATATAAAACAGTGATTGGCAACTAATTCGATCATATCATAATTATGGGTCATGGGCCAGAAATAAGGAAAATTGCTGATGCCTCTCAACCTAAATGTTTAAAGTCATAATAAAAATAAAAAACGAGGAATCAGAAAAACAAAAGAAAATCTTAAATAAAAAAATTCAAAAAACACACCTAAAAATAATTAGTTTTTCTCAAGGAGTATCAAAATACATCAAGGTGAAAACAAATTAACAAAAGTGAAACATTATATTTTTTTTTAATTTTCTTAGCAGTTTGTTCAAACTGGAAATGGGGAATCCTACCGGATGCCAGACATTCACTTGTTATCTTATGAGTATGTTTCAAAGTGCTATTGAAAATTGTACCACAAAAAAATCAAACACACACAAACAAAAACACATATACACATACATATGAATACAAATAGTTACAAGCATATACACTTATGTACATATACATGCACTAACATCCACACATGAATCACGAAATAGAAAACTGAGCAAGGCAACATTGTCAGCCGTTCCTGCCTAATGTCTGTTGCTGGTTAATCAGTCAAACTGGCTTTCAGTTTGTGTTTTATGTTTATTTTTTATATTTTATGCAGTAATAGAGGTGATTAGGTTTTGATCATGTTTTTGTGGTCATAGTAATCAAATTCTGCTGGGTGGGTCGGATTGAATTAGAAAGCTTCATCTCTCATGTTAAAAATAGTCAGGATCGCAGGCCAGTCAAAATGCATATAAAACAAATTTCAAGTGAGGTCACAGTAAATTAAAATACATCCCCCAGTTCCCTCCCAGTGAATCCAAAATGGCCCCAACCACTAAATCTGACCATCACACTCAAACTTTTTTAGCCTAGTGCCATATATTTTTATGAAAATATGTTTTTTTTGTTTTTTTTGTAAATCTAAAAGGCAAATCAAATCAGTTAGCTTTCTCGTATGATTATTTCCTAAGACTGAGTGAGATAAATCAGCTTTTACTGAATTGTTATTTTTACTGACATAGACAAAGGATTACTTCCCGACAGGCTACAAAATGGTCATCTTCAAATCGTCTCATCATCATTTGACTGGCAATTTATTTATCTCATTCACCCTTATACATCAGCCATTTTTAGTTGCGATGAGTCATTAATAAATAAAAAATAAAGTAAACCTTAATACATATATTTATTCAAAAAAGTACCTATTAATATTTCTTTTTTTTTTTTTAGATAGTGTTCCCTACATTACTCTGGGCAACACCAGGAAACAGGTCATGCTAGTAAATAAATAAGAATAGAAAAAAATGTAAATCCTACCAGCCAGTGCTTCCCTTAAATCTATGGACAAGGAGCTCCACATATTCACAGCACTCACTTGTCCGACATTTAAATCTTGAGGGAATCTGAAAAGTAAAAATAGAATTATGTAATACATTCTATGTGCAAAATGTCAAAGAATTAATTGAGACAAAGCAGCTGTCAAAAATCTATATTTTTGTGAAATCAGTACATATAACTTAAAATGAAGATTACTAATAGTTTGATGATCTAAGTTGGATTTATAAAATAACTTCAATAAAGATACAAAATAGATATTTTTCAAACCTCTGTTGATTAATGTTTTATTAATTACTGTTTTATTAATTATGCACAACAAATTGAGACATCATAAATGTATGACAAAACAACTGCTCCTGCTGATTCTTTATTTGTATGTCAACAACAACCAATTTTAATTTAAATGTACTGGTATTCTGTTTTACTTTTCATCTATATATATATATATAAAAGCGAAAATGTATGTGTGTATGTATGTACGCTTTTCCTCGATGTCCACAAAAAGCTTCTTTCAAAGAAGCGCTTGCTCGGTTCACAACTTCTTAAAACTTTTTATATCATCTATAAATTGTAATATCTCAGAGTTACCCACGGAGCTGTCCTGTCTATTTAATTTTATTGACTTTCAAACGTTAATTATTCGACATTTCCCACATCAACATGCGTTACATTCGGTTTTCTGTATAAAAAAAAGCTAAACTCGACTAATCACAGGCCGAAAGCCAGTTGTCTCAAGAGAGCTAAGTAATGTTTGTTCAATGTCGACTTCGGCATATCAGACTGTAGCTTTGCTCCTCCTAATAAACAGGGAGCGGGTTTTTAAAAACAAACAAACCGATTTATTCACCTCATTCACTCATTCAAAACTGTCCTGCACAAAATCGTAACTGCTGAATACCTATCGCCGTCACGTCAATCAAAAACGCGCACCTGTTTTTTTAACACTTTACTATTTTCCAACTGCGCGTCGTGAAGGCTTCGTTTTTTTTTCACAGTTTCGGGGTTTTTTCACACACCCCGAAAAACACCCGGGCAACGCCGGGTACCCCTCGCTAGTCTATATATATAAAAGCGAAAATGTATGTATGTACGCTTTTCCTCAATGTCCACAAAAGACTTCTTTCAGAAAAGCGCTCGCTCGGTTCACAACTTCTTAAAACTTTTTATATCATCTATAAATTGTAATATCTCACACTTAACCACAGAGCTCGCCTGTCTATTTAATTTTATTGACTTTCAAACGTTAATTATTCGACATTTCCCCGCATCAGCACGCGTTACATTCGGTTTTCTGTATAAACAAAAAGCAAAACTCGACTCTAATAACAGGCCCAGAGCCAGTGAACGTTTGTCGACTTCGTCATATCAGACGGGGGAGCGGGTTTTGAAAAACAAACAAACCGATTTATCGACCTCATTAAAAACTGTCCCGCACAAAATGCTGACTGCTGAATACCTATCGCCGTCACCTCAATCAAAAACACGCACCTGTTTTTTTTTCACACTTTACTATTTTCCAACTGCGCGTCATCAAGGCTTTGTTTTTTTTTTCACGGGCACCTGTTTTTTTTCACACACACCTACAAACACCCGGGCAACGCCAGGTACTCCTCGCTAGTTTACTATAAAAAAACAAAACATTTAAAATTTCAAAAAGTAAACAATGTTTTTTTTTCTTTTAACTTAAAAGAACATTTGTTTTTATTTTTCTGTTCGACTCATATTTTTTTAAATAGTTTAAAAAAAAATGTTATATTTTTACAAAGATTTTAAGAAAAAAAAATCAGTAGAAACAATATGTTGTGCCTTAATATAACACGAATGGAGAATCAGCAGGAGAAGTTGACATACATTTTTTGGCACCTTAATTTTTCATAAATAGAAAAAAACGATAAATTACATTATTGGAATAGATGCAACACATGTTTGACCTCTAAATTTCATTTTAACTTCTTTAGAGGTTGAGAAAAAAGCAGATTTTATCAGCTTATCTTATATGCAACTCGATTTGCATTTGACATTATATCCTAACATGTAACCCTAGTTCTAATCTTAACTTCTTATGGAACTTTCCACTGTTCTGCTTAATCTAACCTTATGTAGAAAATACCGTTTTTAGAATTATTTTTATACATCTACATCCAATCTTGCTTCAATAAAACTTTGAAAAATGAAAATGCAAAAATATTTTTATTTAATAAGAAATCAGATTTTTATCCTAGAATAAAAGTAACTGTTGGTATGTTTTGTAGCATGCCACTGGCTGAAACCATACATCTTTTGCATACAATTAATTTTTGTATATTCATTTGAAGACTTATTACAGCACCTGGTTTTTCTTTAATAATCACTCATTTAAAACTGGCTATGATCTATAGTGCTTAACTTCAGTGATCTTACCAAAACTGGTTTGTCAATGCAATGTGATTCAAGTAGTATCTATAGAAAATTAAAGCTCTATTTTTAGTATTTCCACGTGTAATGGAGATTTACTCCATGTCATATTTTGCAATTTTCTTTTTATCTTAAAGATAAAGAATTATTGTTTTATAGCTTGGTGTAAAAAATAAACATAACAAAGCAGGAATATACCAGGTTGTAAAAAAGAAAGCTGAATGTGGAATAGCAGGATTATATTTTAAAAAATAAATAAATCATACTTTCTTTGAACTTCCCTACTCAATCACTAGTTTAATGTGACATGAGAATTTTGTGTTTTGGGGATATAACCCCGTTATCAAATTTCTATCTTAAGTGCCTCTCTGCTACGTGTGTATATTTGTTGACTGGCAAGTACTAAGCCAAAAAGTATTTACAGGTGACGGAATGATGCCTGGGGTAAAAAATAGAAAAAACTTGACAAAGGGGTCATATTGTCAAAATATTATGAAATTCCAATTTAACTCTGATAATCAAGGTGGAAAGCTGGAAGCAAATACAATTCAATTTAAAAAAAACATGGCCTTTTATTCAATATTCAGTTTACTTTTTTACAAATTGGTATTTTATTTTATAGTTTATTATTGGGTTTTTACTTGTCAAGCAAAGAGCCAATCAAGGACAATGGTTATATATATTTAGGCAGCATTTTTTTCTCTTTCCAGTAAAGGAGAAAACATAAGTTTGACTACCTTAACTATACTTCATTCCAAAAACAGTGCTATATTTAACCACCTGTGTTTAGCCCAAATTTAGGAAGATTTTAGTTGACAACACATCTATACTGTAACAGATTCATAATAAATGAAAACTTGAAATACTAGAAGCATTACTTATACAAATTTAAAAAAAACTACTATCAATAAAATAAATGTTACTAATAGTAATAACATTTTGAAATGTTTGTAAAGATAATTAACTAATTAAAGTTATAAAGTTAAAGTTTTATTAAAGTTATTAAGATAATGAAATAAATTTACATATTATTAAAAAATATATATATAGATTGTTCAAAACCAGTTAGATTAATCCATCCGTGACAATGGATTCAGAAAGATTGGAAAGTACTCGGATTTACAAGAAATATGGCAATTACATCAGCCTGTTAGTGCCAGAAGTGAAGATGTTTATTCAGAAGATGGAAAGGATCCAAAACAGAATTAATAGACAAAGAATGTCTATTTTATTTAATGAAATTATATATATATTTGTTGTATATCCCTGGTCCTGGATATGACCTTTTTTTTTTTTTTTTTTTTTTTTACATAGGCATCACCACATTATCAAGGCCCAGAGGCCACTCAAGGATAAGGGTTAAAGAGTATACAGTAGAAATTGGACAATATAGTAATCATTAGTAATGAAAATTTGGTAAATTTGATAACTTATATGGAACGGCTCATCAAGAACTTATTTACTTTAGACTTGAAGACAACCATATTGTAGTCAGCCGGAAAGCAGGAAAACGGAAGACAATTCCACAGGCGTGCAGTTCTAAGAAAGAAGCTTTGTTCATGGAATCTACGTTTAGGTTTAGGCACAGATAAAGAGTGGGGGGAATTATTGATAGTGTTTACAGCTAGACGAGTGTTTCTTGTGAAAGTTTGGTGAGGGGGGACCATAGATTGAAGCTCAGTCGAACACTTTCCATGAAAATAACGATACATCAGAGACAAACTCGCAACATCTCTTCTGTGAGATAGAGGTTGCAAGGAGGAGAAAAGGACATCTCCTACGAGGCTACGAAGTCTATTTTGAACTCTATCAAGGCAGGACAAGTCCTTTCTAGCAGCTCCTGCCCAGATGTGGCAACAGTATTCCATCCTTGGACGTACCTGGCTCTTATATAGATAGAGAATAGCATCAGCAGTGAGATATTTACCGGATCGATAGAAAGATCCCACCATTTTCCCAGCGGCCTTGGCAACAGATTTGATGTACGTGCTCCATTTAAGATCAGGAGTAATGGTCAAGCCCAGAAGCTTGTCAAAACTTGAGGCCTCCTGAAGACGAGAGCCATTCATTTCAATTGATGCCAAATGTGGATTAGAATGTTGATGATGTAAGGAGAGAAGCTTGGTTTTAGATGCATTAAAAGTAACCAGCCACTCCTTTCCCCATTGTACTACGTGCTCAGAGGAGAGAGAATTGGAGAGAACTTGGTTGTTTACTGTCTTAGATGTGCTACCATAAATGGTAGTGTCGTCAGCATAAATGTCTACAAATGACGTAAGGATGTGATTTGGAAGATCATTAATGTAGATCAGGAAAAGAGTTGGGCCCAGGATGGACCCCTGAGGGACACCGGCATTAATACTGTGAGCTTCTGATTTTTGCCCTCAACTACTACTCTTATGAACCTATCAGAAAGAAATGATTTAATAATTAAGAAGACTTTTCCAGCTATACCATAGCTAGCGATCTTATGAAGTAAACCTTTATGCCATACCCTATCAAAGGCTTTAGATATGTCAAGAGCAATTGCCCTAGAAAGATTGCCACCGTCGAGAGATTTGCTAATCCTATGTGATATAACTGTAAGCACATCTGCTGTAGATCTAACAGAACGGAAACCATATTTTGTGTCACTAAGAAGGTTATTTTTGTTGAGATGGTTGATTACTTCTGTATTTAACACAGATTCTAGCAACTTACTCATGACGCACAGGAGACTTATTGGCCTGTACTGAGAGGGGGATGAGCGATCACCTGAATTCTTAAATACAGGGCATACTGATGAGATTTTCCAGGGAGATGGGAAACTATTCTCCTTAAGTTAACGTTTAAACAGTTTTGTAAGTATGGGCGCTAGTTCAATAGTTTAAACTATATCCGAGGGTGAGGCCCCAGTTTGCGGGCTTTGGGGAGTGTGGAACCATTGTTTAATTGCCATTGCTTCCAGGTCCACTCTGACCCAGAGTGGTAGTACCTGTTAGAGTCCCAACTATGGGTTAAATAGAAACTGACTTGAAAAAAAAAAATATATATATATATATTTTACTAAAAACTTTTTCTTCAATAAACTAGATTCATCATTAAATCACCTGAAAAGGGTTGATATGCCGTGAAACAAAAACAACCAACTGACAAACATTGTATATCCCTACATTGTTACAACCTTGTAGCAGACTATACATTACACACAAGGTTTCAAGCAAACTACATCACACTCTTAATCATTGTTTTATTATAATAGCAATATTGGTTATTCATTTCTACAAGTTTCATGATGAGTTCAGTTTCTAACTTAAGTCATATAAACATCTGTAAAATTAAAAAGACAAAAAAAAATAAAAGATTGTCTTACTGATTCAATACAGGCGTGTAGCTATTTTTGTCCTCTTCAATGACAGAAACTGTAAGGGCAATTAATTTATGCCAAAATTCCATGGTTTTATGGCCTTCCGCTTCCTCTTTGCTCTCACCGGCATCCTGGAATTCACGTTGGTAAAGAACATAGCAGTTGTCAAAGATGAACTTATATGTAGATTTCATACAAGCTATAACGCAGTCCTTCACAACAGAACTGGCCCGCGGAGGACTCGTCAGTTCCTGAACCTAGAAAAGATGAGAAAACAAACAGATATTTCATATATTCCTTTGAGAATCTTTGTTTTTTAAACATTAATAGGTTATTTAATGCCAAAAAATCAAGTTTTCTAATAGGATTCTATATAGATGGAATGATTTTTATTTTTATTAAGTTTTTTTATATGTTTCTTAAGATAGTTTAAGTGAAATTTTATTGAAGAGTCTTACTACGTTAAGTTGAAGAGGTGATGTCGCTTAATAGATATCCAAAGATTTACACATATTACATAGGCATGGCATAAGCAGTTCAGGCTACAAATGGAGAAAGCTGAATAAAATACATGTGACAGTTAATAAAGTCGTCCCCTCCCCATGTTAAAAATTGCTTTCTAACAAAGTCCCTCCTTCCCCATGTTAAGAATAGCTTTCTAAATAATAACATTATTTCAGCACATGTAAACTGCACATATAAAAAAAAAAAAACAATGATTATGTACATTTGGGCCATTCAGCAAAACTCATGACTGTTTACCAATTTTGGAAACGTTTGGTGAAATTTGCCATTGATGATGTAAGTACTGATATTTTGGTCCTCATGCAGAGAGTGATCCGTGCTGAAATAATGACATTATTATTTAAAAAGCCATTTTTAACATGGGGAGGGTGTTTTGTACCTATTCTGTACTTTAACCTTACAATTGAATAAAAAACATAAAACTTTAATTAAATGTGGAAATATGATTTAAAAAATACCGCGGATCACTCTCTGCATTAGCACCGATATTTTCTTTGGTGTCAATTAACCAACTGCATCATTTAAGATGTTGTTTAAGTTTATGTTATTTTTGTTATCTGGCTTATCAGCCTATTTACAGTCAACCCCTCCCCGGCTTTTTAGCCATTGAGCTCCAAATCAACAGAGATTAGACCATTCCTGTAATGACCTGGTCCCTGCTGATTGTGGTGTAACACTGGTTCTGTGCAGTTCTAGGTCTACCCTCCCAGATTTTGTCTTCTCTCTTTAGGTTAGTTTGTTAATTTCCTGCTAGGAATGCCGACAGGGCTACACAGGGATCTTTTGCAGAATCTTAGGGCTTCTCCTCTGGAGTACTTTTTAAATCTCACTTTTCGACCCAAGCGCCACTATTCTTATGGTGGGAGAGAACTAAATACCCAGCTAATTTAGAGCTATTTAATGCAAAATTCAATCATTTAAAGAGTTGGCTTTTATTATTCATTTAGGATAAAAATTATATTAATGATCAGCTTTATGTTATTCTCAAGCAGATTCTATTTAATGCATAAATATGATGCAGACAGGCATTACCACTCCAGACCACTGCAGATCTGGGAACAGTAGAAATTATTAGGTTCTGTGCACATGTTTGGTGATGAAAAGTTGACTATGTCCAAGAGCTAGTCAGAACAAAATGGATCGCTAAATCAAAAGGGGGAAAAAGTGAGGGATTTTAGCAAACATGTTACACAAAAAGACTGGGAAAAGGAAGTATGCTCCAAGTCATACCATTTTATATTGATGACCATATAGTTAAATGAACCAATAGTTGACTGCTATGTGGTCACATAATCTGGTACTCCATGCATTACAAAAAAAAGACCCAATATAACAATATCTCAACTACAGAGGAAATGTTTGTACAGCATAATATACAGTGTTAACTCATCATCAGGTTTTGGTTTTTAGGATGCTGTGAGTATCCAACCCTCAGGGGTGACAATAAAAATGTGTATCGATACTGCAAGAGCATATTAAAGAGACGCATGGATAGATTATTGAAATTCTCCAAATTCCTATGTAATGAATTAATACAGAAGGGAAGAATCCATGGGGATGGTGCAGACATAGAAAGGAAGAATATGATGATAGAATACTTACTTTCATCCTGAAAAATGTTATACTCGTGAGAAGATCGACTGTGGACTTCAAGTCCTGAAGCCGAGCAGGATCGGAGGCAGGGAAATTGTTCTGAAAAAGAGATCATCATACAAAGATTAGAAAATTCAAGAAATTTTTTATAAGATAATTTTTTTTAATGATACAATATTTTAAAATTGAAAAAACAAAAAGAAACATCTGAAAACCCCTGCTATGGCTAATGTTATAAAATAAATTTTCAGAATTGCACAAATACTTTGTCAGTTTCCTAATATATAAAAAGTGCTACAGCAATTACAACAGATAAAATGAAGCCTACAGTAAGCAGAATAATAAAATGTTCACAACATTTCAGTCGATGTAACCTCCAACCATCTTTAGGTGTATTTTGTTGAACTATGGGACAAGATGTACATGAAGAAGATCAAAGGTTATATTGACTAAAACGTAGCGAAAATTACACTCAAGATGAGAACAATAGTCTGAAGAATCCAAATAATATGAATAATCAATCCTCATCTCAAAAATTAAGAAATGAAAACAAAAATTAAGATAAAAAATTCATATTTCACATTCATATTTGTAAAGTTTTTAAAACCATTTTAAAATTTGACTGATTTTATTGTTTCATTAAGTTAGTTTTTTTTGCCATCTTTTTCTATTTCTTAGCTGTAGCAATGCAAAATACATGGAAGAATGATAAATTGTCACCCTAGAAAAGACATGATTCCATTTCCATTTGATGAAAACTGACTTTTTTTTTTGTTGCAGAACACTTACTAGTTGGCGAGTTGTGTACAAATCCCAAGAGTGATAAAGGCCTTCTATCATATCTGAAAGTGGTGGTTCCAAAATCAGGTACTGTTTTGAAAATTCCAGGACAGCAAATTAAGTGCTAATAATCCTTTAAACCTTCTATGGCTATCAAAAGTTTTTTTTTTTCACAATGCTTAAATCTTGAAAAACAGTAACTAGAAGAATGCAAATAACTTACCCTGTACATTGACAGATCTATTCGAAGAGAGTTATGCAGTTGGTCAAGCAACTTAACAAACTTTTCTTTCTGAAATTAGAAAAAAAGGAAATCTATAATGGAGATAAACTTAAATCTTATATATTTAATTTTTTTAAAAATTTTATTAAATAAAAAGAAAAAAAAAATTCTGGTAATAAATTTTCAAAAAAAGCAAAAAAATAAAAATAAAAACGATGTGAAGCAAAAAAATTAAACGAAAATGATGTGAGGAGACCTGATTCTGGCATACAGCATCATCAATTGGAACGTAAATGTACATTTTTCTTTTCACCTCAACATGCGCTCATTGGTCACGCACAAAAATGTATCATCGGTGTTGAAGACCATTAGTGATGCTTTCATATCATTGAAAGAGAGACAGAATTCTCTCTCCATTTTTGTGCTTCCTAGAATGGTCTGCTAGACGACAGTTGTATTGATGCCTATTATATACAGTTTTTAAGAATATTCAGATGATACATACGCACAATTATTTTGACTTTTCACATAGTTTGATGCATTTTACTATTGTTTTTTTACAATTAAATTGATTGACTGATTGAAAATTGAAAAAATTTTAAATTCTTCAATTAGAAATTTAATAATGAAAGTGTACATACTATCAAACCATGGGTCTGTTCGTATGCAAAATAAAAACATGCGATTGATTAATAAGAAAGGAATAGGCAGAGTACACATTACTAAGGCAGTAGTTTTTACAATATCTATACCCGAGTTTGAATCTTACATAAATCTAATGGTTGTTTTTAACTCAATACATGTTTTATGATTAAAAGAAATTGACATGACATAAAAATAGATTACATAAATATTATTTTTTTAAATCAAGTGACCTTTTTTCTTAGACATAAACCATAATCAGCAGTAACACAAAGCAATATATGTTTTGCTTAAAAGCATAATTTTTAATAGTTAAATGAAATGTGTAGAAGGTGGTACAATGCAGAGGTAACAGAAAGACAGGAGCTGAAGCAGGCGAGAAAGTTTTATTAATACAACTTACAAATACATGTGTACATATTCATATATTTCTTATACACATTTTATATTTGCATCGTGATCACCTGGGAGAGCCAGTCTGATGGTATATCCGTGTTATATAATATTTTGAGAAAGATCTCATCATCAGATATTTATTTGACTTTGGTTCAAACGTGCATTTGAACCAAAGTCAAATAAATATCTGACGATGAGATCTTTCGCAAAATATCATAACACGGATATACCATCAGACCGATTTTACCAGGTGATTACGGTACAAATATAACTATAATGTGTATATGAAATACATGAATATGTACACATGTATTTGTAAGTTGTATTAATAAAAATTTCTCGCCTGCTTCAGCTTGTGTCTTTCCGTTACATCTGCATTGTACTGCCTTCTACACATTTCATTTAACTACATACTATACAATGCTTCAAGCAAACTACATCCACCTCTTATAATTTTTAATGTTTATTGCCAAGAAAAACAATACGTGCAAATGTAGTCAGAAGCCAGGACACATACACATGTTGACAATTCACACGTCAAATTAAAGTAACATCAGCACTTAAGCCGTGGCCTGAGCATGACGTCAAGGAAATAAACACATATGTGCATCAAGAATAAAAAGAAAAGAGAAGAGAAAAAAAAGGAAGGGACATGGGGCTGACTTTTTTTGCATGAGTGAAAGTGAAATGACCAGCTTCAACAGATGAATTTTTGCTGACTACTACACAGGAGAAGAAAAAGACATGTGGCAACTTGGAAGGTGAAATTGACAAGCATAAGAGTCTCTTCCTCCTACCCCCCTTTTGAAAGCTAGCTAGCTGAACTGTGGGTTGTAGAGAGAATTACTGCGACACAACAAATGATTGTAGCTAAAAATAAAGGACTGCTATCTAACTAGGAAAGGGAAATAAAAAGCAAACCTATTGTGCCGTGTTGTAAGTATATGTCGTTGGCTTGCATGTGAAACCAAAGGAAATAAATAACTTTTTCTTTCACCTAAAAAATTTGTATCAAAGTTTTTATTTGTGAGTCTCTACACACAATGTTTGGTCCATTTTAAAAGTAATAACATAACACATTACATTTACAATAATAAATAACATTTTTTTTTCCACTAAAAATTATTTCATATATCATAATTCACAATTTTTGCCTTAAAAGAACAAAATTTCCAGTATAAAATTAAGTGTTAAAAAGAAAACTATCAGTAGAGTGTTCTGTTGAAAAAATATTCAAACTGCATTTCTTAAGATTTCTGTAAAAAGCACATAGAAACATTTTTTTTTCTTTAATTCTAAGTCTTAATCTCAATTCTTTAATCATAAAAATACTAATAAAAATGATAATTCAAATCTTTTAATTTTGTAAATACATTCTTCACCAAGATATTTGTTTCATTTTATTTTTGTTTTATGGAATGAAAACAAACTATAAAAAACATTCTTTCGTTTTTATGTCTTAATATATTTCAGTTATTTTATAAACCTAACCAATAATTGCTCCTAGTGATCCCAGATGTAATCAGTGAAAAAATTTCAATGATGTCCTTAGATTTCTTTATAAAATCTATCTTGTAAAAAAAATTTACTTAAATGTTCTGTTCATACAGTGTTTTCTATACCACACAAGCATTGACTTTTATATAAAGAGAGAATGTTTTTTAAATTTTATTACCATTAACATTTATAAACAGATTTGGAAGTAACATAAATACAATTAATGAAAAAAAAAATGTTAATTGGAAAATTAAATCTTACGGTACAGTTAACAAGAAAAAAAAATCATAATAACTTTCCCCAAATTTATTAAAATTTACATCTCTACTAACCTGTATACTTTAACATTCTGAAACTGTTTAAAAGATGTGTTTTTTTAATTATGAAATCAGATTTTGTCAACATCTCCATTTCAGACCCAGTGGTACTTCCATAGTTCATTGGTCATGTTTTTTTTTAGATTGGATTTTCAAATTGATTTCAATTTTTATGGTATCTTTGGCTTATTAAATTTTTACATGAAAGTGCAGCATAATTAACAAAGCTACCCTAACCCACCCCATGTCAATAACAGATTTCTAAATAGTAAGGTTATTAATTCAGTATGCTTCATAAAATGCACAAATATCAAAAATTCAATATGGCTGCCTACAATTTTTGTTCAGCTTCAGGATCTTATAGTTAACAGCCAGAAAACAAAAAATTGAAAAATTACAACTACTAACTTTCACCAAATGCAACAAAATTTACTTTTCTTATTTAAAAGAATTTTTTTTTTTAAATAAGTTACAGTATCTCAAAAGTGAGCTACTAACAAAATTTTATTATTAAATAAAAAATAAAAAAATACTTCCAAATATTTTCACAATGTTAAAAGTTTACAGGTTGGTAGAAAATTCAATCTTATTGCACTAAGTAAAAGTTATTTATTTTTATTTTTTGACTATTAACTATACTGCAAGATTATCAGAAACCTCTGTGTACAATGATTGGAATTAAAGCCAGTGACTTACCCCAAAGTTGGACGCAGCAAATCGATCACTAGCTGACACTGCTGTGGTGGCCGTTGTGTGTGCATAAAACGCATTGATGTTTGCCAGGAGGGTGCTCATCACCGCTGGCACCCCGGGACACATATACTTGCATGATAAACAGGAAAAATGACTATCAAATTGAAAAGAAACAAAAATAAACAATTAGAATTATATTTCAGATTTTTTTTACAAAAAGATTGATAATTTAGATTATTTCCAAATTGAAGTCTCACCACTGGGAACCTCAATAGTTGGTAGGGTTGAGAAATAGGGTAGGCAAACAAAAAAGCTAGAAATGGCTGGGAAAGATAGATTTAGATGGGGTGAGATAAGGGTAAACACCTTGTCTTAGAGTGCCAGAGAAAGATTATTAATGTGACCAGAACAAATATTTATAATTCAGCAGATTACAAAATATATGACATAATTAATATCTTAAATATGATAACCATGCTCCAAAAGTCAACACTTTACAATGTTATGTATATACTAGCTGTTTATATTTGGTATTGCCAGGTAAAAACATATTGACAGGGAGAGGTCTTCATCGCATTAAGATATGCCGAATATATTGAACTTATTTTATATGCAGTATTTTGTATGAGGATTCAAAAGATCTGATTTATTGATAAATACATTTTGTATAATATAATCTCCTAGGAATATTGTAATTGTTTTTTTGGTTGTAAATATATTTATTTTTTAAATATAATAATTTATACTTTAAGTAAGTCATATGGTTAACAATTGTTTAAAAAAAAAAATCAGCAAAACTAATATATATATATATATATATATATATATAAATGTTTGGAGGTACAGAATTTATATAAAGTTTTAAATAAAATAGGCAGAAGTTTCTTTAGAGCTCTTTCGGCTATCATCTCATCAGGAGGAAATCGATAGCATAAAAAATAATATTATGTTGAAAATTTAAAGAGTTCTATATATATATATATATATATATATATATATATATATATATATATATATATATATAATCTTGTTACTTATTCCAAAATAAAAGATATATTTAATCTACATTCATAATAGTTTATGCATACTTTTATGAAGTACATTTTATACATGTTTTGTTAAGTGATGAAAACTCAAATAACTAAGACAAATGTATGTTCCTTGGAAAACAGTTGGAAAGTATGTATATATATATATAAAAATCAGCTCTCCAAAATCGAAAAAGAATGAATTCAAGACAGCAGACCTTGCACACACAAAGAGCTTAATATTTTTGCAAATACAGCAATGCAAATTAAAGAATCATTCAATATAAAATACATTTCCAATATTTATTCAATGAATTTCATATTTTATAAGTTCAAATTTTCAAATTTACATCGCATCATGATTTTCACAATTATGAAAGTTGAAATTCACATTTAGTTCAGAACAATGCAAGTGGATTCAAAAAATAATTTTAAATGTTAAAAGCGACTATATAATTTTTCTGACAAAATTTTAAAGTAAGTAAAACTAAAGTCTATAATGTTCACCGCATGTTTTCATTATCTGTGTGTTTACATATAAAAATGCTACAGTAGCTTTGGTTAAAAAAGAAGAGATAGCTCTTTCTTATCTCCCACCTGACAAGCTGAAAGAATTCTTTAATAAAGGGTAATAAATTATCTATACTTGAGAGTCAAAACAATGAAAAGAATATGCTGTTGTCATAGCCCTAGTGATAACATTACACACATTTGCTGTGTTTGTAGGGTTTTGAATATAAGTAGTACTTGCTCTTTCTATATGGTCCTTCTTAGTTGAAATAGAAATATTTTGTCATGAGTAGTTATGAAAGCTATAAAATTATATCAGAGAAATGTTTATGTTCATTAATTAAGCAGGCAGGTAAAAGATGATGTAGTAAAGTTTAGTTTGAACAAAAGAAGAGATTGTAATGAGAAAATTTGAACATAATTCTCAAATGACAAGAACAAAGAGTGAGAAAGAGGAGTTTGATTACGTCATGGCTTGATATATAGACTCGATTCCATAGCGCATTGCGAATTCATCCACTATTTCCTGGGATGGTTCGTCATAATACACTTTCCAAGCGTCATCCTAAATTCGAAAAGAAAACAAAATAAAAAAATTAGTCACATTATCAGAAATATTTGTCAATACTTACATTAAGACTGTTCTTCCTGTGAATGTCTTACAATAAGGAACCAGAGATATTCACGTACTGTATTACTAAAACCAAACATGAACCTATTTATTATTCTAGAGGATTTTTGTGTAAAAGATTTTTTTCTGAGAATTAAAAGGTTTTAGTGAACCATTGCACACTATGGAAGAGAAGGAAAGTTTTCTTTGATGTGGTATTAGATGAGTTCTTGTTGTGAATGTTTTATAATGAGCAGCTAGAGATTTAAACTTAGCTGATCACTTTCCATGAAAATAACAATAGTGATGAGAGTGATTAGCAATGTCATTTTTCTGTGAGAAAGTGACCGTAGGAAGCAAGAGATTATGTCTCATTAGATTTCCAAGAAGATCCTGAATTCTGTGACGGCATTGAAGAGTTTTCTGAGCAGCATCTCCATAGATGTGGCAGCGGTACTCCATCTTGGGACATTTCTGATTGTTGTATAAATAGAAGATTGTGCCAGCAGTAGCAATTACAGGCAACAACAGCAGCAGAATGCAAAAATATCAAAAATTTAACATGTTTGCCTACATTTATTGTTTAACTTAAATTTAAATGAGACTTTATTTATTCTACAGCTTTACAATTTTGAATTTGTGTTCTGTTTATAAAGCCTTGTGCTGATTAGCACAAGCATTCAACTTCTTTTTTTACTTTGCCCAATCAGAGGTCATCTATCAGGCAAACTGAACACATGATAGAAGTTGATATAAAGAGTTAACACACAGTATACTCTCCATTTTCTGGCCAGAACACCAAACCGAGCTGACCCCTTTCATAAAACTTCTTCCAACCTTAATTTTCTCTTGAGATGCAACCAAAACATTCAGGGCCGAGTGGCCTGGGGGTTCAATAAAAAGCACCATGGTGAATAAGAAACTTTCTTAGAAAGGGAACTATTCATTTCAATGTAGGCAAAACAAGGATCCAAATGTACTTTTTTGTATGATATTAATTTAGTTAACTAATTATAGAAGGATCTGTTGTTTGCATTGATAAGATTAGGGTTATACAAGACACAAAAGAAAACATGTACAAATATTTTATTTTTGGTTGATGAATAATATCTAAAATTTATTAAAATTTATTCATTTTCTGATGGTCAATTGGGTCAGTCTTGATCAAAAAGGGTTCATTTCTGAGTATTAATATGTAGTAATTTGGAAAGAAAATGCAGATTCATTGAAGAGAAATCTGTTATATAAAGAGTTGTCTGTGTGAATGCGAAGCTAGAGAGGAATGGGTTGGGCAGAAGAGAAACAAGGGATTGAGAAGAGAGAAGAATAAAACTGAGGAGAGGGAAAGAGAAAGAGACAGGTAAAGAGAAGTGTTAATAGAAATCGTACAGTTTCCTGGAAAACGACAGATAACCCTGCGAGTAAGTATATGAATCAAAGTATTACTTACCCCCTTCGCGTCGGGTAATTTAACGCTTCCACCGCTTTGTTCACATAAATAATGGAAAAGGTTCTGAAAAACGAGTACAAAGGGTTAAAATGAGATAACTCATAAAATTCAAGTAGCTATACTTCAGTTTTCATTTTAAACAATCACAATGTGTATTTAAAAACTGTTTTGACTTAAAAATATAAGCTAAATCACTCTCCTACACACATTGAAATTCTTCAAGAACTAAGAGCAGATAACTCTAAGAGTTAACCGTATAGAACAAGAGATAGCTGAGCTTTCAAAAAATATGGTGCAAGGGAGATAACTCGTAAACTGCCAGCTATTGATATTTCAACATATTTAAATTACACTTAACGTGATAAAGGTATTTAGTTCTTTCCCACTGCAAAAACTGTGACACCAGGGTCGGAACGGGAATGTAAAGTCAGTGCCCTCGAGGAGGGGCACTCTGACCTGCAAAAGTGGTTGGCAGCCGCGTCGGCATTCCTTGTTAAAGGTGCCTCAGGCGATTAGCAATAAACTAACCCCTTCTCAAAAAGAGATAGCAAATCCTGGGAGCTTGGACCTCCTGGAACTTCACAGAACCAGCATTACACTGCAATCACCAGGAAAAAATTTAGTACAGGAATGATATAATCTCTGTTGATTTTGGAGACTAAGGATAAAAATCCCTATCAAGGACATCTTTTTATTTTTTTTTAATGATTTTTAACACGTTCATACATATAGTTTTTCTGTCAGGGTTATCATGAATTTATTAGATAAATTATATTCGTTTTTGTGAATAAATTTTTCCTCTATTATTAGTCATCATAGGCATTTTTGGAAGTTGGGTAAGTTCAAGACATACAGTTCAAGAACAAGATAGATTAGGTACATATAATGTTTGTAAAAAAGGGTTAAGAAAGAAATTTCATCATCTCACCTCATGAAGGCAAGTGTATTGTACGTGGTAAGGAGCAACTTTTTCTTCTCCTTTGATTTCCACGCTAATGTGTAAACGAATAGCACCAGACACAGCAGACTTATCGGTTCGTTTTTCTGAAAAAATAAATAAACATTTTAAGGAAAAAAAAAAATTGGCTTTTTTTTAAGTTCTACAATGACACTAATCTCCATTTTATATATTTTTTTATTTTCATCATTAAAAGTGATTTTATACTTTCGAACACTTCAATAAGTTTTTTAAAAAAATATTTTCTGATTTGGAAATTAGGAGCTGAGGTTTGGTAATCTGTATTATTTGGCAACTAAGAAAATCAATTTTTTATGAGTAACTGAGAAGGGATCATCTCACATTACTATCTTAAACAAAGAAAGATAATTTTATCAGCATAGTTAATGTCTATGATTTTCCATTAATCGCTTAAAATTGTTATAAAATGATTTTCTTTATAAAAATAAAACGACTTGATCAATTTACATAGTTTATATATATAAAATTTATATATAATTTTTTCATTCCATCATGGATATGTATATCAAAGATTTTTCTGTATTTTTTTCTTAATAATGGGGAATTCTGGACAACAACCGAATTTTATAAAAATAATATTGAATTGATACTCATTTTAATTATTATTTCAGCTTTTTAAAACTCCAGAGGTTTTTTTTATCTTCCTTCTGAGTTCGTACATAAACAGATATTGAATAAAATTAAGATTTAAACAAACAATTTGCATGTTCTCTCTTTATTATGTTAAGAAGAATATAAGTCAGCCATAAGACTTCATACTTCCACCTTACAACATAAGAATGGTTGGTACAAATACACTTTAACTCGCCAGAAGGTTTTTTTTTTTTATTTTTCATTTTCAGAAGAGTTATAATAGCGGAAACGGAAGACAATTTTGTGTAGTGGTTGTTTTTATCAAAGAGCCTCAGCCTCATACATCAAATTTGGAAAAAAAAATAGGAATTGAAATTCAGTCGAAATTTCAATTGTAACTGAACTAGTCAAGATCAAGGTAATGTAAGATGTGAGACTTCATTGGCTGCAATATAAGTAGTAAGTCGCTACAATGAACAGAACCAAAGTTACCACCAAAAGTATGGCTTTTACCTTTTCTATGAACTTAACTGCCAATCTAGATATTTTCAAACTGAATCAAATCTAAGACCATGACTGATATTTTGATCAAGTTTGGTGATAATTTGTCAAGTGATGTGGATGCTAGACTGTATACTAACATGGTGACTAAAACAATCTCCTTGGCAGCTGTGACAAGTGATTTCTTACCTAAATTATACCAAACATCCATCTCTCCACTGAGTGTTCGAACTTCAATGATTGTCTGCCCCAAGAAATCATCTGATTCCCGGGTCAGCTTTTGCCTCAATTTTGATTTAAGATCATTATCTTCATCCCTGAAAGAAAAGATAAAAATCAAAGATTAACTTTTCCCAATTAAAAAATAGATTTACTTGAAACAAACAAAAAAATTCTTAAGTATAAATAACAAAAAACATGCAGAAAGGCCCCAAATTAAAAGAAATACAGCAAAAATTTCAAAATAAAATAAATTTGCAGATTAGTACACCCACAAAATCCTCTTCTGCTAATGAAATTATATATTTTTTGTTGTTGTTGTTGTTTTTGTTCTTTTTAGGCGATTATGTGTAAACACCTTTAAGAACTTGGTGGTAGGAAGGAAAGAAATAATCAATTATTTTAGAATTCAGAGTGATCAGTTTTGCATAAATTTATTGTTAAAAGATCTCGCCATTCCTGGATCAATTTAACTTTTTTTATAAAGTTCGATAGTTACCTAATTTTTTTTTTGTCACTATGAAAGATCATTTGGGGGCGGGGGAATTAGCAAAAGGTGTTCACTTAACATAATACTGAAAAAAAAAAAAAAAAAGTTTAATATGAAAAAGTATATCAATTCTATACAAAAGGTAAATTTTGTGATTAAACAATTTCATCTAAGATAAAAATTCAATAATTTATATAATAAAATCTTTTGATTTAGGTTATCAATATATCTCTACTTACAAAATCAGTACTTGATTCTTATAATTAAAGTATGTTTTTTTTTCTTTGTACCCTATAAGTAGGTGTTCTTAGCAAGAAACAAAAAAGTAATTTGATTTTATTTGTTTGATAATTTTATCCGACCAGAATAATTTTCCAAATCACATCTTAAGAGAAAGGGAAGTAACTCACTTCCCTTTCAAAGTCGCCTGATACGTTTTTAAAATGAGAAGTTAATTGTACTAACAAAAAATACTTAAGGAAAAGGAGATTTAGCTCAAATGAAGAAATCATATTGGCATCTGACAGATTTTAAGGTCAAAGACAAATTCTTCAAAAACGGCATCAAATTATTAGAGAAGTGTTGGAATCAGTGTATGAACAAAATCAAATTTATCCTAGAAATGATTGCTTTATTAGGTATGTTCAGTAATGCATTATATTTCTTCTTTTTTTTTTTTTTAATGAACTTCATGCAATATTTCACTATGATCTTTGAATTAGTGAAGAAACAATTCCAATATTTTTCTTGATTTTGGTTTAATTACCGATTCCATAATTACTGACTTCAATTATTAAAAAATCTCTAAAGCTTTTTTTTCTTTTTAATTTTCATATTATTGTAAAAATCGATGTAATATATCCAAACATAAGCAACAGACTCATGGAAACAATACATGTTTATTATTTTTTCGTTACTACTAGCAATTGAAAATTAAGTTTTAAATAAAAACAAACAAAACATCAATTAAAAGGATCGCTTTTGGCATCAGAAGATAGGCTCATATTTTTTCCGTTACTTCAAAATCTTCTGATTTTTTCAATTGCTAATTATGATTTGGATTAATCACCGCAAAACTACTTTAAATATTTTTCTATGATTTTTAGTTGACAACCAAGAAAATATTTTCATTCATTAAGGCAAAGCAATAAAATAAAAAATGGAAAACAATAACAAGAATATTTATCAAACTCTAACCATGAAATTGTTAGAGAAGTATCAGAATCGGTGTATCACTCTAGAAAAGGACTATGTAAATGAATGAAGTCGAATTTTCTCTAAAAATTGTTTGATTAGGTTTGAATGATGTGTTACATTATTTTTTTTATATCAAACTTCATTATTTTTTACATTATTTTTTTTATATCAAACTTCATTATTTTTTACATTATTTTTTTTATATCAAACTTCATGCTATATTCAACCGTGATCTTCAAATACTTGTCATTTAATGATTTTTAAGTTAACCAAGAAAATAATTATTTTCATTCATGATAAAGCAATAAAATACAAAATTGGAAAACAAAATTTAAAAAAAAAAAAAGAAAAGAATATTTACCAAACTCTGACCTTGATTCTGTCTGAAGAATTATGACATTCACTAAAATTTTAAAAAAATCAGAAAATTAAATTTGCAAAGAAAATGTTTCCAAGAAAAAAAAACAATTGTTACTACTGCAATAGTAATTAAGTTAGCTCTGAAATAATATGAAATTTGCATTAATATAGTTAAGCATATTTTATGAACGGGAATGGCCTCTCTGCTAGTTGTAAATAAAAAAGTTTGACAATCATTATTCTTTTTTTCTTTATCTTTTCTTATGCTTGTAATCAATTCTTATAAAATACAAATATACAAGCTTAAAATAGAGGAAAGTTATCTCCCTTGCATCAATATGAACTACAAGGCCATAAAAATTAGGTGTACAAATGTAACGTAATGGTTTGTGTGCCTATTTACTATGCCTCCCCACGGGACAGAGTTAGACACCTGGGTCGTTTTTTAATGTGGAGAAAAGGTACAAAAATAAAAATTGTCTCAGTCGTGAAGGATTTCTCCTCCACCGAAAGAGAACAAGAAATAGAAGTGCAGCATCTGAAGAACAGATACTACACTTTGATCTTGTTTATATATTTTATTGCTTTTAAAATTTTGTAAATACAATTAAGTAAAAAAAACAAAAAATTTTCAAACAACAAAATTAGGCACAAGGCCCTACAAGAAATTGGGGAGGGGAAGGGTTCAGGGTCTTTGTGACTAAAGTGATTAAAAAGTAATAAATGTAGACTTTGGAGTCTTACTCTTGACTGGCAACATTTACCAAAATACCTCATTCACTCTATGGATCTTAAACTAACTAATAAATCCCCAGCATTTAAGAATCAAAACCATATTTACAATTTATAAACAGTTGTCTGTGTGTTTGTGTATGCATATTTTTTTTTTTTTTAATATATTAATTTTGTGTGTGTGTGTGTGTGTGCATGTGTGAAAAAATAAAGTTCAATTTCATTGGTAAATAAAAAAGTTTTTGAATTAAGAAAAGGATTGCTCGTGGAGAGGGGAAAGCTAATTAAAAGTGTTCATATCAAAAGCAAAAAATAAATCCTACTGGGTTGTTAGTGAGACCCCCCTGTACTGATCTAGGTGACTAGACCCCCCACTGTTTTCCGGGGAACCGAAAACAAGCAGGGCGATCCCTAATGGGGATTGGGGAAAATATCTTAATGGCAGTGGGAGAAAACAAAGCAACGGGTGGAGGGGGGTTGGAAGGTGACCTCTGAGAAGGGGAGTGACCGGGGATGTTGAAAAAGCAAGGATGTGGCACAAAGGGGATGGGCAGACTCAGAGGTTCTCTAGTACCAAAAAATAAAATCAGGAATAGGATCTCATTTATACCACCAGTCAAGAGTCTTCTTAAGTTTTTCTTAGCTAGAACCTAAGCGGGATGGGTTCCGAAGGCCCCAGCACCGCCCGTGCCATGCTTAAGGAGGGAACACGTATTGAAACTTGGCTCCTCGCCGGACGCACAAACTAGTGCTGTGCACCCACCTCTTGTCAAATTCCACTCTAGGCAACCTCCTCCAATCGCATCTGATCTTTACTTTAAGCAGATGTTTAAAGTAAACGATCAGATCCCGATCCGGAACAGATGTCCCTTCGCGGACCAACTTGAGGCGCGTGATCCAAATCATCATGCGCGCTACTGCCAGGATTGCCAGGACAACCATTCTTTCCTCCCTGGGGAACGGCGGCTCCATGTTGTACACAAAAAAAACCTTCGTCGAGATCGAGCGGACATTCGGCATTGATGCAAGCCGTTACCCCCTCGACGTACTCCAATAAGGGCTGGATCCGGCTGCAACTAAAAAACGCGTGCCCGATCGTTTCGGGCTCGCGTTCGTCACAGCGCGGACAGAAGCCGCTCGTATTTTCTTTATACTGGCAGAGTTCGTCGAGAAGGGGCAGCGCGTTACGGACCAGTCGCCAGGTGAGGGAAAATTCCGAGTTGTTCAGAATCTCCCGTCCCGGCACCCAACTCCAATGAGAACGGACAACCTCCATCGACCGTCCCATCCGCCTACAAAGTGGATCCTTCGCGGTCCCCTCCACTAGCTTCCGATATAGTTTCTTTCTTGGCTGATCGAGGACACTGGTCCCCGGCAAAGCTCTAAGAGCGGTCCGGCATTCGGAGAAGAACTTAGACTCCCCCCTCGGTCTACAACGACCTTCTACCGAAGGGTTGGGTTTGAGATTGGGAAACGAGTTCTCAACCACAGGGACCCAAGGAGCGTCTTCTTCAAGCGAACGACCCAGGAAAGCCAATCTCTCGGCATTTCTATGACACAAGAGACTGGGCTGACCCAGGCCTCCCTCGCTTGGCCTCTGGACACAGACCTCTCTGCAGACATAATGCTTATCATCATTCCACAATAGTGAATCGAGGTGCCCTTGCAAGTGGGTTAGTCGTTCTGCAGGGAGAGGAAGTACAGACAATCGGTAAAGGATGAGCGGAAAGACGTATGTAGCACACGCCTCCGCCCGACCCTTCAAGGACAATTTCCTTCTTGTCCCAAAGGCCAAGTGTGATTATCAAATTATAAAAAATCAAAGAAAGATAATCCCGATTCGTACTATACTTTCATTGAGAAGTAGCTTCCTTTTGTTTCCTTGGCCATCGCTAGTTTTATGAAACAAATACTCCATTTCAATTTATTTGTTCCTACACAAGGGCAGAGTGAGATATAAGATCGGTTTTTAATATGGGGAACATCAAGAAATTCTGGATTAGGACAAAATTTGATGTTTATTTAGAATTACATTTATTTAAAAAAAAAAATACAGAAAAATCAGTACTTCATTATTATTAGAGTGCAATTTAAAAATCTAAATATTCAATTCCAAGTGAAACCAATGATATCTACTTAATTGTCATGTTGCAATAATAAGCAAACCCAAAAATCTAGAAAAACAATTCAGTAGAAAATTAATTATTAATGAAAGTATTTTTAAAGAAAATGAATGAAAATTGAGTTCTGCTAAAAAAAAAAAAATAAATAAACAGGAGAGTTCGAATTGTAACAATTATTTTCTGAAAACTGAAAATCTTAGGTCAATTGTCTTTTAAAACTTTTCATTAATAATTTTGTACCTTATGGCTTTTCATAATTTTTGGATATATTCATTACTGCTACATGACAAGTAGATATCATTGGTTTTACTTGAAATTCAATCTTTCTATTTTCGCTGTAATAACAAAGCACAAAAACATATTTATGGTGTGCATACTCATCATGGAACGAAGACGTCATATTTCAAAAATTAAGTAAATTGATCAAGTAGTATTTTTTTTTTTTTTTACTAAGAAAATCAAATTATACAACTAAGCGAATGGTACTGTTTTTAGCAGCTATGATGAAATAAGGGGAGACAACTCAATTCGAAGTATATAGACAAAAATCAGCCTAATACTAAAAACAGTTTAGTATTTTTTAAAAATCGCTAAAAATCATTTTTTTTATTTTAATTAAAAAAAACTACTTGATAAAATTCCATCTGTTCTGTGATGAGTACATACATCATAAAGATTTTTTCTGTGTTTCTGTTTATTTTTGTTTTTTCCCAAAATAAGCACCTAAAATTCAAAATTGCCTCAGTCTAAAATGATTTCAATTTCATTGAGCAACACCGGAAAATCTGAAGTGTAACAAAAATGTTATTAGTTATAGAAAAAACTAAGTTCTCATATTTATTGTATGCAAAACAAAAGAGTTTCCAGTATTTCTCCATGAATTTCTCCATATCTAGATTAAATACATATTGTTGTGTTCAGAGAAATGGGATGTCATGATCATTGGATATGCATAGAAAAAGTCGACAAGCTCACTGTATTTTTTAAACACAATCTATTTGTGTCAGAAACATTAAATTAATTACAGACGATATCAAATGCCCGGCGATGCCTGTCATGTTGCTTTTTTTCTCTCCCCTGAGCTCTCTAATCTTTTTAAGAATTTATAAGGGGCGATAACTCTTACTATATTTAGAATTATCCCCCCCCCCCCCTATTATCGCTATAACATATGTCATTAGAAAATAAGAAACCAATATGATGTACTTACTATTTCTCTTCTGTAAGAAAGAAGAGGAAATAGGCCAGAGAAAAGGACTTTAGCTATGCTTCCCACCACAACCCAGGAAATTTCATCCACAAAGCAATAACTCTGAACAACTCCAAAGTTGGCAAAGACGCCCGGAAGGCCAGCTGAAGACATGGATACAAAGCTGATGTCAAACCTAGCTCCGGTCCACAGGTCTATGGTGTTCTCTCTTGATCCAGGGACTGCCTGCTCATCACTGTCTTGGTTGCTATGGACCATCATGATGAATGTGGCCAATTCATGTATACAATTGCATTTTAAATAATCTTCAACTTTTAATTTTCTTTTTTCTATTATTTGCTTTTCTATATCGAGAGGTCTCCATCCACGTTTTTGTGTCGGTATGACACGAATTTTCAACACCCATAACAAAAGATACAAGTAAAAACTAGTAAAATGAAAAAAAATAGTAAAATTCATAGTAATTTTTACTCGATATTGAAAAGTTTAAATCGCATATAAATATTCTTTATTTTACACTGAATAATAGTAAGTCTTACCTTTGGCTTGAAATATTATGAAAAAGACATATAGATAAGATACCCACAAAAACAATAATATTTGAAGCCGACAACACCTGAAAGAATTAACTTCTGGTTTAATATGAAGGTTGTTAACTATCAAAATTCTGTGCAAACAGATTATTGCGTCATTGGTCTTTTTTTTTTCTTTTGCATGGAGTTCACCACTTATCAAGGCCCAATGGCCACTAAGGGATAAGGGTTATTGTGTGTACAGTAATCAAAGGGATAGTGTAGCAATAGTATTGGAGAATTGGTGAGGTGTCATTACTTAGGGGGGGGCGGTTCATCAGGAATTTGTTTGTGTTGGACTTGAAGACATACAGGTTGAAGTCAGGAGGGAAACAGGCAAGTGGAACAGAGTTTCACAGGCGTGCACTTCTAAGAAAGAAGCTTTGTTCATGAAATCTACATTTTGATTTAGGCACAGATAGGGAGTGGGGAAAATTATTGACGGTGGTTTCAGCTAGTCGGGTGTTTTTTGAAAAAGATTAGCGAGGGGGGCCAGAGAATGGAGCTCAGACGAGCACCTGCCATGGAAATAACGATAGAAAAATGACAGGCTCGCTACGTCTCTTCTGTGGGAAAGAGGTTGCAAGGTAGAGAAAAGGGCATCCCCTCACTAAGCCACAAAGTCTATTTTGTACTCTGTCAAGGCAGGATAGGCTGTTTTTAGCAACTCCCGCCCATATGTGGCAGCAGTACTCCATCTTTGGACGTACTTGGCTCTTATATAGATAGAGAATTGCGTCATTAGTGAGATATCTTCTGGAGCGGTAGAAGGATCCCATCATTTTCCCAGCGACCTTGGCCACAGACTTGATGTATGTGTTCCATTTAAAATCAGGTGTAAAGGTCAAACCCAGAGCTTATCAAAACCTGAGGCCTCCCCTAGATGAGAGCCATCCATTTCAATTGATGCTAGATGGGGAGCAGAGCGTTTATGATGTAGAGATAGGAGCTTGGTCTTAGATGCATTAAAGGTAAACAGCCGCCTCTTTCCCCACTGTACAACACGCTCAAGATCAGAGGAGAGAGAATCAGAGAGAACATCATCATTTATGGCCTTTGATGTGTTGCCATAGATGGTCATATCATCAGCATAGATGTCAACGAAAGATTTTAGTATGTGTTTTGGGAGATCATTGATGTAGATCAGGAAGAGAGTTGGGCCCAGTATGGACCCCTGAGGGACTCCAGCATTAATACTGTGGGCCTCTGATTTCTTCCCATCAACCACTACTCTTATGAACCTATCTGAGAGAAATGACTTAATGATCGAGAAAACATTTCCAGTTATACCGTAGCTGGAAATCTTGTGTAGATCTTGCATAGCGGAAACCATATTGCATGTCACTAAGAAGGTTGTTTCTGTTGAGGTGGCTGACTACTTCTTTATTTAATATGGATTCCAACAAGTTACTCATGACACACAGGATACTTATTGGTCTGTACTGAGAGGGAGATGACCTTTCACCTGAATTCTTAAATACAGGGCATACTGATGAGGTTTTCCAGGGTGTTGGAAAGCACTTCTCCTTAAGGCAACGCTTAAACAGTTTTGTAAGTATGGAGGCAAGTTCTGGTTGGAGCTTTTTTAGCACTATAACTGGAATGGCGTCAGGGCCAGTAGCTTTACTATAATCATGATTCTTGATTAGCTTGGCGACTTCACGATATTTGTATGTTGCATAGCGTGTTGTTTATTATAGGATGAAATATTGGGAGTTGATGGCCTTTGTCCCATAGGGTAAAGTTAGCTGCAAAGTTCTTGGGAAATAGTCTGGCCTTGTCTAATGCTGACGAGATGACCTCAGGCCCATTGATGATAGTTGGGATAGAACGCACACTTCTTTTCAAGATCCTGTTTGCTATTTGTCAGAACTGGTGGGAACCAAGCCGCTGATCAGCTACTTTGGATTTAACAGACTGAGCATATAGCTCTCTTGCATTTTTATGACTCTTTTACAGTGGTTGCTGGCAATCCTGAAAGCAGCTTTAGTCTCAGTACATCTATTACGTTGGTAGCTATGGAAAAAGTGTGCGCGATGGCAGCAGCACATTCTAGGGAGAACCATGGCTGGCTGTTAGGTTTTTGTTGGAATATTTTGGATGATATGAATCGGTGTATGCCTACAATTAACTATTCAGTCAGGTCTGATACTATAGAGGACACATGCTTTTTAAACATGGAATGCAGAGGTAGGTCAGATATGAATGTACAGAAGCTATCCCAGTCAGCCATAGAGTATTGATATACAGTACGGTGGAGAGGTACGTCTGAAGACTTATTACATTTCATTTTTATCTTAACTGATATAACGGAGTGGTCGGAGGATCCCAGAGGAGATAGAACAGAACTTGAACATAGCTCAGGGGAAGTTGTGAGAAAAAGGTCTAAGCGGCTTGCATACTGACCGGTAGTATCGGGCACACGGGTGGGTTCGTGAACAATCTGAGTGAGGTCATAGGCAGTGGCAAAATCATGACAAAACCTCCCCTCATCATCGATTTTATTTGAGTGGGTCAGCCATTCCACATTATGGACATTGAAGTCACCGCAAATGTGAATGTTAGCCAAAGGATGAGTAGACAGGATGTGGTCAATTTTCTCAGATATGCTCTTAAAGATAGTAACCCCACTGTTGTGGGGGTGATAGAGAGCAAATATAAATGCAGTGGTGTAAGCTAGTGCAACCCAGAAGCACATATAAGGTAAATTAGGGTTTTCTCTGGAGATATCCCTACCACATGGAAAGCCATCTTTGATGTAGGCACATATTTCATGCCCATGGCGATCTTGGGGGTCAGATTTAAATGTTAAGTTAGAGTATCCTTTAATTATGAATTCATCTAGGGAAGTGGTTGGCCCTATGCCAGTTTCACTTAGAAAGAATATGTCCTGTTTCGTCTCCTGTAATTGTTTCAACCTCTGGAAGGTTGGAACGTAGACCCCTGATGTTGGAGAAGGAGACCTGGTAGTAGGGGTCTACGTTGGAGGATAGGGTTCTAGGTTTAATCGTGTTTTTTTTTTTTTTTTGAGATTTGTCAGGTTTTGGGATTTGTGGAGCAGGTCGGTAGACTTGGTTGGAGCAGGACAGAGAGGGAAAATAAAAGAAAAAGACAAGAAATTTTTTTTTTTTTTGGCAACTTTGATGCGGTCCCTTCCATAAGTACCTGATGTCTTTCTAGGGAGAATTTTAATTAAAAAGATATTGGGAAATGAATGCGAAGAATAATCATTCGATTCATATGAAACGAATGAATGATGCTTAACTACAAGGAGGTGACATTAGCTCAGTGGTTAATGGTACAGAGTGACAACCTAGACATGCCGAGTTCAAATCCAAGTCATTCCATGGAAAAACTGTCACTTAACCTTCATAAATACCCGATATTGTTCTAGAAAGAATTCTTTATAGAAAGATACTAGGGAAATGAATGCCAACAAAATTACCATCAGATAAATTTTTTTAATTACAATACAGCTTTAACGATTGGGCGATTTTAGGAAGTTTCAAAGATTAAAAGAATGATTAATAGCAATGACTGTAATATAAAGAGCAAAATGCTGACAATCAAGATTACAAGTGTTGAAATGATAGTGGTCATGTGCTGACCTTAAACTAATTAATATTGCTGTGCACTGTATAAAAAAAAAAAGAAAGGGACTTACAAATAGAATTTTTCCGTCCAAACAGGATTTAGGTCTTGAGGCACTGTCTTTGTTCGTTTTTTCACTTTCCCCACCTGCACTGTGACGTAAGGGTCACTAGTTCCAGTTTTATCTTTACCTATAAGGCCCTGAGCAGAAATGACTGCAGAAAAAAAACAAAAGCAATTCACAAAGGTTTTAAAACAAAAACAAAAGAAAGGAATAATAAAAGTAGAAACATATCAATAATATTCAGAAATAACAATGAAGAATATATCAGGCTGTAATAAAAGTTTTGTTTGTTTTAAAAAATAAATTGAATTAACAAAAACACGTATCAGATTTATTTAATTATAAAATGAAGTCACTATACTCTGGTGTAATTTCATACAAATGTGCATGTGTAAGTATATATATATATATATATATATATAAAAGGATTCTTTCTTTTATGCATGTTTCATTAAATAATATAGACAATTTCTGTCTACATATTTTGGTTCTGATCTTTTCCAGGCATTTGAGAATATTCTCACTGTTAGTCAAATTTATTTTGTTAATATTTGTGTTTTTTTTTTTGTTTTTTGCTTTAATTATATAAATTTAAATTACTCCAAAAGGAGGTGATGGTGTTCAAATGGTTAACGATACAGACTGATGGCCTGGGTGCTCCAAGTTTGAATCCAGATCATTCCACAAAAATCACTTTCAGTTAGAATGTTGGCAAACTTCTCATGGTTCCTCACATAAGTACACAATGTCTTTCTAGAAAGAACTGACCAGAAAATTATTGGGGGATACCAATCCCAACAATAAAATCTTTGGATTTATTCGATACGATGATGAATAACAGCAATAATATTCTTAAAAGTAAGATAGAACCTATTAATATACTTAATAACATGTGATTTACTAAGGGGGGAAAACAATCACATCTATATTTATCCTAAAATTTTTACTGTTAGCCATACTTGATGATGGATGAAGACGGACCTGAAAATACTCAGGTAAAAGTGACTTTGGCAATTACTTCAGTTAGTTCTGCCTAAAACAAGAAAATTAATAAGAAAATTAGAAAGAATCAGAACCAAAATATGTGCACAGGAATTGTATTTTTGTGTATGATTATACATATCTATATATATATATATATATATATATAAACAATTATTTTAAGAAATTTTTAAGATTACACAGAAAATGAGTTTAAGCTCAAAAGTATCTGTTCTGATGCTTCACTTGACCTTTTCTGTCCTCGATTAGTGGATGAGAAATCCTTCATGACTGAGACAATTTTAATTTTTGTTTCTATCCAGAGTGCCCCTTTCTGGGGAGCTGGATTTTCCCCACATTAAAATCTGGCCTTGTGTTTAACTCTGCCCTTATGGGGAGGCAAGTAAATAGGAACAATATATAAATATATCACAATAAAAACTAAAGTTAATATAAGGAAATATAATCGGAGTTTGTTTATTTATTTTTTATATTTTTTTAGAATTTTATTGTACCTCTAAAATAACTGTTCTGTCCACAATATAATCACATACTTTCCTTGCAGGAGCATTGATCCAATATGTTTTATGATTTTTAAAATTTTCTTGGAAAATGAACTAAGAAAAAGGTTTAGAAAAATTAAAATTAAAGGGGAATATTCTTTTTAATATTATTAACAATATTTTGAAATATTCATCTTTTGTGATTGGAAAATTGAGTTTATTATTGCATATAATCAATTGAACACAAATTTGCTTTTTAATTATGAACAAGAAACAGAAGTACAATAAAATGTTTTAAACAGAAAACTTTGATTACATTTACTTTATATATATGTATTATATAAAATCCAATATGGCGATGTAGACATTGTTCACATATATTTTGAATTCAATTTTGCTTAAACACACCAATAAGTTTATTTTTATTCATGTTTTTGCAGACTTTACATATATCCATTTCCTTTTTATCTTTTTCTTCTCCAAATTCTTTGATTTCATATAATAAAGTTTTGCCTGTGTTTTTAGGAATATCCATTCTTTTTTGAAGAGTTGTTTAGTGGTTTTTTGCTATTCAATGAAACATGTGGGAGACATACTATAAGGAAAATTCAAGCCTTTTCAAAAAAAAAAAAAAAAAAAAATGAAAAAAAATTATTAGTGCAAATTAATTCCATCTTTTTGTTTTTGAAATAATAATTGTATTGAAAATTTGAATGCCTACTAGAGAAAACTTACATGCCTACTAGATACGATCCTCACATCAAAAATCTCTCTGTACAAGGATTTGTCAGGACAATGAGCATGAGGATATTTTTCCTTACAAATAAACCCTGACTAAATATTCAAAATCACATAGCATTCATGGCCCAAATAATATCTCCTCGGTACCCTGACTTTGACAAGGAATGGTGCGCCTTCTGCAAGTGATATTACCTCATGTAGCAACACAAAGCTGGATACTCCACCAGACTAAATGAATTATGTTAGCAAATTTATAAGGATAAATTATCTTTGAGGTATTTTGTTGAAAAAATTTTTTACGTAAATTTTCATTCACAATTTTCATTTATGCTTCTTATGTTAAGCTCTGCTTCCTATTGCCATCGTATTGAGCATCTTTTTTTTTTTTTTATTTGGTTCAGATTAATATAAATATTAATATTTATATTAGATTGAAGTTTCCATTTGCTTTTGTCTAGTAAACTTTTCTTATCTACTGCCTAATTGGTGTATGTGTGTATATATATAATTTATCCATCACAAGGAGAGCGGAAGCAATTGTCCTGAAACATGATCACTTTCATGATTTAAAGATACTTGTACAATACAAGATTTCAAAAAAATGTATTTTAGATAAAAACATGATTACATACTTATGTGCCATGTAGAAATTAGTAAAATAAATTAAAATCCAAATTTTTCGAATTATAGAGTTTTATAGCTTTAGTTAATGTTAAAGACTTCTTAAAATTGACAAAATATTAGTACCCATCATTTTAAAATAAAAAAATAATTTCTATGTCTTTTGAAAAAAGATAGTTCTAGCATATCTTCTACTTTATCATTTTTTGGAATTTTTACTAAGTTCGGCATGTTATATAAGTACATAATCACGTTTTTACTTAAAATGTTTTGTTTTTTTTTAAATCAAGTAATATGAAAAAAATGTAAAATAAATAAAAATGCAAACCAAAAACAAAAAAGTACAAAAAAGAGAACAATAAAACAAATAAAAAAGAAAAAACGAAAAATAAAAAAGAATAAAGAAAATAGGTGTTACTCTACAATAAATCTGCTGTGAGAATAATGCTTTATTATATTTTACATTGTTAAATTTTCCATATAGATAACTCAATAGCAGTAAATTCTTATCTCAAATTAAAAAATCTTAAAATTATATAGAAGACAATACAATGCATAGGTGTAATGGATCAACACAAACTAAAGTAAATTAAGAAATAACGATGGGATGTGCTATGCAGATTCACTTTTTATTAATACAATGAACATGTATATTTTCTTTTAGACTTTTATCATTGTGTCAGTATTATCTGATGGAACTTTCCTATCATATGATATTTCAGGAAAATTTCTTCTTCAGATATGTTAAACTTTAGTTAAAACTAGCAGTGGGGTGGGGGTGGGGGTCCTGGCTTTGCCCGGTCATAAAATATGCTTAAATATATTTTAATTTGTCCAGATTTCATATATATTATTATAGAGTCATGATTTCAAAAGTAAAATAAAAGATATTTGGGTGCCATCAGCTAGAATTAAAACTGAAAGCAAAACTGTAGCACTGTACCAATGTGACGTACATATAAACTGATTAAAAATAAAAAAAAATAAAAATGAATGTATAAAATATATAACGATTTTTTTCAATTTTGACCCCTTAAAAACTATTCTAATCAGCTAAATGCCCATAAAAGAATGGTCCATAAAAATCCAATCATTTGAGGCCCCTAATGCTGCTCTGCGACTTTTAGTTTCGGAAGCGATAGAGTTAAAAATAATATGGAAACAGACAAACAGATATATAGTCTTTTATATATTAGATGTTCATAGCTTGTTCCACCACTGTCTGCTTTGATTTGCTTCAGTTTGTGTCTATCCATTACACCTTTCCATTGTATTGTCTTCTAGATTTTACCATATATACATGGTCAACAATGCTTAATTTTTTTAAATATTTTTTTAAATCTCATTCAAGTTTTCACTTACTACATAACATAATGGCTCACAGTCATGCATTCTGTTCCTATCAGTATAAAACTACTGATGCAAAAACATCATGGCTGCTATTTCTTAGGTGCTTCGGTGAACCTATTTTACATGGCTTTTCATTGGTTTCTCAAACTCTAGAAAAGACTTCATCTTAAAAATTAAAAAGTGACCATTAAAAACAAATGAAAAAGTTTTGGTAAAAGTACAGAGTAGTTAACTCAAGTTAACTTATAAAAAATAAAAAAAAACAATTTATATCAAATGCATTAAAATTAAATGTCCTACCTAACCAGTATGTTTTTACATTTATAACATGTATTATTTTGCACTTGAAAAATAGGCTAGTTAAGTAGAGAATTTCATTCAAATGTGTTTTTTTGCGGGAGAGGGGGGGGGGTTACAAGCTATTGAGTGTTAACTATTCTGTAATTTTACAGTTTTAAATAATCTTCAAAAATGATTAAATGTTCTCATTTGTGCGTTAAAACAAAGTAAGAGAAACCATTACATAAGGCGGAGGGGGGAGGGTAAAGACTTTTTGCTGGCTGACACTGACAGATATATCTCAATAAGAACAGTTGGAGTTTGTTGTTTCATTTTGAATGCATTTTCGATGTACATAGCACAGAACTTTTAAGCAAATGGCCTAATACTTCTACAGTCTGAGCTAATATGATGCAGGCTCTGAAATCAGCAGCGAAGTCAGTGCATTAGTGAACATCACACTGGATTCATTTAAAATACCGTATTTTGTGATTTATGAAATAAATTATTTAAGTCTTTCGTTTATTTTGTGAAAACATTTAAATTTTCAAAAATGTCCAAAACAATTCTTCCAGCCAAAGCTAAAGAAGCTATGAAAAAAGGCGGGGAAATTATGACCATGTGACTTGTTCGTACAGAAACATGGTGGACAACCATTTTATTATGTAGTAAATAAAGAATACAACAAAATTTCGTTTGAGAATTTTTGAGATGAGGATTGATAGTTTGTATTATTTGAACTATTAATTTCATCTTGGTGGGTTTTTTTTTCATAACATTTTAGTCAATGTAACCTCTGGCCTTCTTTTAGTGTAATTTTTTTTAACTTGATAATCTTTATGAAGAAAGTATATGGAATTTATAACTATTTAATTATTATGGGGAGAAATTGTTCTCGTTCTGTTAGCCATGACCAAGTACAATGGGATAATTTTTTTTTAATCATAGTTATTATCATATAAAGTTAGGCTTGAATCTTGATTGAATGCCATATGTCTATAATGACATACACACAGGTCTTGGTCATAATGTTTTATTTTTAGCGGATCAACAGAGAAAAGATGCTTATTACAGAGATGTGCTCGAGCCTTTTCTAGTCTCACACAAAAACACGCGTTCACATTTCAAGCTATATTACTTGTCATATACATACACGCACACAAACATACGCATCCACACACACACATATATCCACGTTCGCGTACATACATTCACGTGTATACACACATGCACATGCACGCACACAAGGACAACGTCACTTCCCCTTTCAAAGGAAATCCACACATGCGCAAAAGACCACCGAAAACACCTATAAAAGAAAAAGCAATAAGCGGCTTCTTCCTTTTCCATCTCGCCTTCCGAGGTGAGTGGTCAGCGCACCAGCCACTGCCGTTTTGGCACGCACGTACCTCACGCCACTTGCTACTATGTGGGACAAAAAGCTAACAAACAGTACGTACACTTTATACACTTTCTATCTCCATAACCTGGATTGACATTCTCACTCTTTCTCTCTCTACATATACAACTTGTCCCTGAGAATACCTTCGCGTAGCTGACTGCTAACTGATGTCAACCCTCTATCCTTTGTCTTTGTCTACACGCTGGACTATCATTCTCATTTCTACTATATTACTCACTTCTCTTCCCATGCGCGAACAAACGATAGTGAGATGAACACACATTTCCTTTTCTTTCTTTCTACACCACCAGTCCTGCAACAAACGATGGTTACACCCACGCGGACATGAACACATGTTATATCTAAAACATTAATTCTTTCAACAGTAAATAAACGACACGTTTATCTTATCCATTAATTGAGTTTTTGTTTCCTTCAATTCCATTCGTTTCATTATTTTCTTTTGTAACGGGACTAGGATTTATATATCCTAGTCATTTACAGATGCAGTTCATGACTATCAAAGTACTAGCACTAAAAAAAATAAAAAATACATTTTTTACAGCATGATTATTGTAAAGAAACAGTTACAATGATTCTCATGTCCAATGGATTAAGTTTATAAATTATTTTTTACATGAAAACAAATTCAATAAGATATAAGCTGTTTTAGAAATAAAAAATCTTTAAAAAATAAATAAATAAATAATAATAGTCATTGCATTTTCAGGTTTAGACAGGAGAAAACATGCAAGCTAGATATTTCATCGTGCAATAAAAACAAGCAAGCAGAAATGAGCCAAAACAAATGCTTGGAAATTTCTTTTTTAATTTGTCAAAATTTGGTTGGGTTCTTAATCTGTTTTAAGGAAAAATCAAGGCATTTCTGTTAATGAAAAAGACACCAACAAAAAATCTAAATTTCATATTTTATCTTTTCAAGAAAGACTTATGCATTCTTATCATATGGTAATAATGTAGTTCCAGATGTAATCTAAAACCGAACTGGTCTTGTTTTTACTATCTTTAAAGTTTGTTGTAGGCAAACTATTAATAAATAAAATGTTTTTTTCCCTGATGACTTAAAATATTTTAATGAACATTTTGAGGTGGAGGGATCATTCAATGCTAAATCTGATGTTCAATGTGTACCATTGTAGGGAGCAAAGTTATCTCCCCATTGAAGGAAAGTAATTAGCTTTAGATCTCTCAATTCACTTGAAGTAAAAGACTTTAAGTATAAAAACTTATATTTTTTATATTTTTTAAACCTCAATTTTTGGAGTGGGGATCAAAAATGTGCTTAGTATTATTTGAAATAAATTGCGGTAAATTTAAAGTCTTTAATACATTTCAGTCGCTCCAAGTGCTTCCCACCAATAACAAGGACCCATATTAACTTCTGTGTCAAGCGATAAATCCCTTATTTCTATTGTTAGTTTTTAAGTTCTAATTTTCAAATTATCAATAGAATAAACACATAGTTCCCTCTCTCCATTGATCAAAATGCTAAGTACTCTGGTTCATATAGCTTTAGAGTATATTTGACTAAAAACATTTATATATACATTACATGTATCCATATAAAATGTTATAAAAAAAATGTATTTTTATGTATTAATTTTCAGTATTTACTACAATAGTGCTCAATACATAAGTAGAGCTAGGTAGTAAGATATTACCATGTATGCTATATCAATATATGTGCTTTATGAATCCAATGTTTCCAGCTAACAGAGTTATCTTCTCTTGAAAGTATTAAGATAGCCAAGTTATCTCACTTGAATAATACACATTTCAATGATTAGAATGGTGGCTCTAGTGTATGATGGGCATGATTTTGACCAATCAGGATCCATCATTGCAGAGGCTGAGAAAGGTTGGAATTGGGCACATGATCCTGATGAGCCAATTATTCCACTCTCATGCAAATCATGCATTGTTTAAATATTTGGTTTTGTTTCTAGCAATTTTCAAGAACAGAAATGTTGTCTATTGACAAAAAAATAGTCTTACCAATAAAAGTTCTCTTTAAAAGATGCAGGCAAGAATACAATCTTCTGTCAGTTTAAAAAAAAATGCTGCAAAATGCCACTCATTCTTAGTCATGCAATTAAAAAAACGACCAATTTTAAGAGAAATGGCATTCACATTCAACACAAGTTAAAATCATTTTTACTAAGCAGCTGTATTATGTACCTGCCATTTTTTATTCTTTTATTTTTTACTGGATTTATTTTATTTTTATTGGTTTTATGTTTGTATGACTGACTACTCTTTTCGCTTTGGATGTTGTATGAAAACAACATCCAAGAAAAGAACAGTAGTCTAAATAATCCAAATAATCAAAAATTATTAATCCTCATCTAAAAAATTCAGAAACATTTGTTTGTTGTGGTGATGCTGCAGAGCGACAGAAGAATAAACTACCACAATTGACATGTGCCTGCTGTAAGAAAACAGTGGTACTTGAACTAAGAACCATTTGATTACGAGGCAAGAATGATTATACAAATTAGATGCTGTGAATAGTCCAAAATGGTTAAACAAAATGAGAAAACTTTTGCTACAGTGAGTTTGGTTTTGGATGTTAATTTGCATACATTTTTGATGGGTTTATTGTCTTGTGTTGTTTATTGTCTTGTGTAGTTGGTTAAGAGAAGAAACAAGGATAACTATTGTTGCTCTTATGAGTGAATGTTGACACTTGTTCCTGGGATTTCCTTTTTTTATTTATTTTTTTTTTAAATATAATTTTAAAAGTTGAATTTTATCATTACAGTATCATTTGTTCATTAAATTATTAATTAAACAACATTTTTATAAGACTAACAAATCATTTAAGTCCTGTACCGGACATAGATGGCATCATTAAAAAAGGATCTGTATAATTTTTATAACGTGGTACAAGTCCAAATTTGAGCCCAATCACACTTATTTACATGAAGTCTGTTTTAAATTTTTAAAATGATGGAAAGAATTAAAATTTTGTGTGTTGATTAAGCATTACTTTCTGATGGGAAAAATACTGTTCATGTAAAGCAATGGTTTAATAAGTGTTATTCATACTCTGCTTCCTCAGAATGCTTAAGAAGAGATGAATGTTCATCCGTTGGAAGGATGAACACCATCTGATCGTTTTTTTTAGATGAGGACTGATAATATGATTATTCAGACTATTGTTCTCATCTTCACTTTGTTCTCAATGACTCGTAGCATAACAGATAAAGAATAAGGTAAATTTCAGTTTGAAGTGAAACACTTCTGGAGGTTGAAGGTTCAATCTTCAGTGTGGGCAAAACTAAGAATACAACTGTGAATTACTTAGGATTTCTACCCGCTCATTATGAATGGAATGAGAGCATGCTACACCCGTGGATTAAATAAAGGGTTTCATTCAAAATTCCATGCAGATTACCAGAGTTCTGACAAAGATTTTCAAGTTTGACAAGATACATCTGAAGAAGGTTACATTGGCTGTGATAACACTCAAAATGTGGACATTAGTCTGAATAATCCAACTAATACAAAACATCAAAAAATTATTTATATTTCAAGTAAAAACAAAAAGAGATCTTAAAACTCCAAGAAAAACTGTCTAATGAAACATGTGTAACAAATCAAGTGTTAAGTAATAAATCGTCTGGAGGTTAAAGGTTCAATCCTTAGTACATGCAATGCTAAAAAGAAATTTTAAAATTATTTAAGACTTCTAGTCGGTTATTGCTGATAAAATGAGAGCATTCTACCCCTATGGATTGAATAAAGGATTCAGTTTGAAATTACAGATTCCACAATTTGGCAAGATATCTGAAGAAGGTTACAGGTTACTTGGGCCTGGAAATTGTCAGAATAAAATCCAAAATGAGAACAGTAGTTCAAATAATCCTCACAGAAGCCAGTTAATTTTTTCAAAAGAGTGTTAATAATTTCCACCCAATGTAACTTGATCTAATACGACCATAAGAAATTGAAACAGATTCACCGAGAGAAAATTAGAGCAAGTTAAAAATAAAGCATCTTTACATAAAGTATGAAAATCGTGCTTTTTTTTTTTTTTCGTAGCATCAGGCATTATGGAGATTCTTTTAATTTTAATTAAAAATTCTATCGTTAAAAAAAAAAGAAGGGATAAGTTGCTATGCATTCATTAGTCAAGCAGATTAAAATTGACCATAGATCAGTCTGCTGCCGGCACTGATTAGAACCAAAGCCACAAGAGAGTAATAGATGGCATTAGGATGATTAGGCAGACAAGATGCTGGTACCTTCAATGATGAACACTTTGTCAGTCTTTTTAAAAGGGTCTTCATATTGTTTGCACAAACCAGTTTTTACTTCAGCCATAAGGGAACGAAACTGCACTACATCATACGATAAAAGACGCCTGGGATGTGTCATAAAACAGCGAAGCAGGGCCAAAACAAAACAAAAAAATACAAAGCAAGCAAGAATTAAAATAAATTAACTAAATTAAAAATGTATGCAAAAATGAATCAAAATAAAATAACTATTTAAGAAAGCATATTGTCAATCTGTGGCGTGCAGAGGAAGCAACAAGGTGTTGGATCCTAGGAATCCAATTTTCAGGGCCATCTAATCAGAAGAAAATAAGGGTGACTTAAATTTCAGCATCAATAAAGAAATTGGGGTGGGAATCACTGATCTATGACAGCAACAAATAGTCCTTTATTCATTTAACATGATGTATCCTTTCTGCATAGAAAAAATGGTAATTGGTGCCTGTACATACATGTGCATGTCCATCATAAGCATGAGAATAAGGAAGGCACTTCTCATAGAGCTAAGGAATATCTGAACCTGATAGTTTGACTAACATTCGACCACAATAAATGCTGAACTTCAACAGCAGGAGAAAAGGTGATAGTGTCTAAGTGTTGAATGACACTGACTGACAACTTGGGTGCGCCAAATTCGAATCCAGTTTATTCGATATAAACTTTCACTTAGGAATGTTGGCCACTGTCATGGGGTCCCTCCCATATATATCAGGTATCATTTTAAAAATAATTTCAACTAGAAAGATATCAGAGAAACAAACGCCAGCAATAATCATTCGATTTATATGAAATGAATGATGTTCAACAACCTTACTAGGGATGTTGGCTATCTTCACGTGGTCCCTGCTGTATGTACCCGGTATCTCTCTAGAAAGAATTCCAACTAGAAAGATATCAGAGAAACAAATGCTAAAAATAATTATCCGATTCACACAAAAATAAATAAATGACACTCAACAATACACAATTCAACAGCAAAATTTCTGTTGAAAAGAACGGTCATTTTTAAAACTAAATTAATAAAATCATATCTAAGGTCTTCATTATAATAGAAGTGATTGATTAACTTGACATTCAAAAACATTAAAAAAAAGTATTACTCACAGTTGATGTAAAAAAGTGAAGCAGTTTGTTTTCTGACAGATGTTGCTTGGAAAATAAAACTTAATAAATTTGGTTGATTTATATTTAAATCAAATAAAGGTTTTATATCCTGTTTCATCTGTAATTTACATATTAAAACTGTTTTCCTTTCTCATAACATTTCTTGGTACTAGGACTATACAATCATGGAGATGGCCCCAGGCACCACCAGACCTCTGCACGCCACTGTCATCAACTGATAACAAAACATAACAAAAGTAAATACAATAATCTTTCAAGCAAATTTCACACATTAAAAATAATTTGAATTTTTTTGTTGAAGTCTGCTGCAAAGAAGGTAGTCTCCTTTTATCGGGCTAGAAAACTTTTCATGCCTGCCAGCATCTCATATCTCCATTAAGCCACCATTCATCTGCACAGGAAGTATTGTTATCACATCTGATGCACCAATCACTAGCTTCCCCCCTCTTAGACAGGGTACAAAAATGAATTTCTAATCTGATAGGTCTGGTCCTTATCACATCACTGCAATGTTGTATTTTTATGCTTGTTTTATATCTTCATGGCATCTGCTTTGATAAACCTCATCAATGAAAATACTCTCTGATCACTTGACTAGCAGCAAAATCTCAAAATACTGGAAAATTTTCTACTTTAATAGCTTTTTTCCTAAGACTGTCTTTGGAATTTTCTCCCCATTTTCTCAACTGATGATAGTCACATGAAGGGAAAAAGAAAAAAACTCCAAGCACTTTCAATGAAAATAGCAATAGAGTAGCAAAATATTTGTTATTCATCAAAATACACCAATAGTTTGGAGTACACATGTTAAAAATAGAACTATTTAAAAAATCACTTTTTTCATGTAGGTTTGAGTGTAGGAACTTGATGTATACCACATGTTGGATTGCAATTTGGATTTTTTAAAAATCTGAAGGGTTACATAAAACAAAAGAAAAGTTCATATCAGCAGCTAAAAGTGAAGAAGCAAAAAAAAAAAAAAAAAAAAATTATTTCACATTGGAAACTTAATTCTAATGTTTGAACCAAATTAAGATGTTTTGAATTACCTCCCTTGTTGGATCTCATTTTTATTTAGGGGGGGGGGGTGATTTACAGAGAACTAATACCTATCCTAACACATGTAAAACTCATTTTCCAAACAGAACAGTTTTGCATGCATTTTATGACCCTTATGAAGATCAAAATCAATTAATAATGATGCTAAACATTATGTCTTGAATCCTTATTCTAATTTGGATCAAAGTCTATTTGATGATATTTCTAAAAAAAAATGTCTCAAATTTAAGCCTAAGGGCTTTTAAGAACTTAAAATTTAAAGAATCTTTTTTATATAAGGACGTCACCACTTATCAAGGCTAGTTGGAGTTGAGGGTTTATTGGAAGATAATGACTATGAATTAAATTTAATGCAAATCAAAATATTTCAGTTTTAAAATTAAACCCTATAAAATACTAAAAAAAAACTGAAAATTGGAGAATATTCCTCAACTGATATCTAATATTGTTAAAATTTAGTAAAACTTTGAAGGATCTAAATTTTCACGAAGAGCATCCGCCCATTTTTACCCCTTTGCATGAAACTAAATTAAATGTAGCTAACATTTGGATCCCTTATGTCTACTAGCTTTATTTCAAAATTCATAATTGGTTAATTAGTCTGGAAGTGAAGCCTGAACAAATAAAACTATTTAACTTTATAAATATAGAGACTAAAAATAATTATGTTATACGAGTTATTATAAACAAAAGAAATTAAGTATTAACCAGTTCCAAAATATAAATTAATTACTTTTGGAATTCCAAAGAAATATTTTGCAAAATAAAATCAAATTATAATACAAGACTAATAAAAACGTTTACATGAATACATTGTAATATAAAATGTCCTGTTAAGACTCAAAATTTATATTTAAGTTTCTTAATGAGTCTATAGAAAATAAGGTTCTCTTCCGGATGCTATAATCCTGTAGACGAAAGAAATGTATTCTTGCCAGCATTTCTTTGAACAATAAAAACTGAATCAATCGCATTAAGGCTCTTTGAGAAAAGTTCACGGGACAAAAGCATGCCACAAAAGTTGAAAAATGGACAAAACCTCAGAAATCAACATTTTTTTTTTTTTTTTAAATATATTTTTTGCATTTTATTTATTTTTTATAAAAATTAATTTTTGTTGCATGTTATTTTTTATTGAGGACAGAAATTATTTCATGTAACAACATTTACAAATTCAGTAAAAAAAAACAAAAAAAAAACCAAAAAAAACAAATACTGTAAATGGAATTTTTTAAATAGCTAATCATACATTAAAAATTGTTTATCCGGTACAGCTTCACAACATGATCTACATTCAATCTTGAGAGACAATAGACACTCCCTGTAAGCATGGTTGTGTCTAATCTTGCCGCAAGGGTTGTAAAATCTTCAACCTGTCATGACATGAGTTGCCAGTCCTTGAACAGGAGTTATTCTTGATGAATAAAGCAGGTTCACGTGCTTTTTCGTATGCATTCCTTGTAAGACACACATCCTCCTGTGCTGTGTTTTGTTACTTTATTAGCCCAAACTTTAACATGGTGGCAGCAGTAAAATACAAAAAAAAAATACTAAACACGGAATGTTACGGTAGACATAAACAGAAAACAGTCAAGTACTTCTGAAATCTGCCACTATTTTTGTTATTTGTCATTGTGAAGCGAGAAGCACACATTCATTTATTATACAAAAAAAGGCATGCTAACCCATTTTACTTAAGGGTAATAACTCCTGTCCAAGGAATGTAACTCATGTCATGACACAACCACGTCTCTACTGACTTTGCAATGTTTGATTCCAAGATAACTGGAAATAATGCCACAACAAGCAGGATTAAACAATGTAATAACAAAGTATTAATATTAAGTAATGAATTCCCTCTGCGCTCCCGCCAAAAAAATATCTGGCAAGAGCAAAAACTGAAAACAAGAACTTAAGTTTGATTCGCTAATGTACAAATTATATACAGCAGATTGATTAGCTAAAGCTAAACTTTAATAAATGCAAGATACTGCTATTGTTTTGTCCAGGACAAAGTGTCCTTACTGCTGAATACTGATGGGGCTGCCCAGGCTTATAAATGCTTGGGCAGCCCCATCAGTATTCATCAGTAAGGACACTTCAGGCGATTAACAATAAACTAACTGCAAAAGGTGGATATTTTAGAACTGAACATGACAGAAGTAAAGCCATTATCAGACTGATTGTCAAGGACATATACTCGACTTATATGAACAACATCTACTTAAGCTGTACTAAGAAAACTGAACAATCAGAATAAAATTCTGAGTTTGTAGACTATATACTATTAAGCCAGTAGTGCACAATTCCTTTTCTTTAATTCATTAACTTATTTAATGTAAATACATTATATTTGAGCAAAAATTGCTTTCAAAATTCACTTGACTTTAAAGGATATTTAGCAATCCTTCCAACACTGCCTGATCATAAAATAAACATGAATATGATATTTTAATTGATGCAGATTTTATATTTATTATTACAGAGGCAATCCTCGATTGATTATTATACTGCACCCAATATATAATAATTTCAACAGTTAAAAAAAAAAATGACTTCAGTGCCATTAGCTAGAATTGAAACTTAAAAATTTAACACTCCATCTTAAACTGTTACTATTTGAGCTATCAACAGATGTATAAGAAACGGTAAAAATTAATTGACTTTAATCTATAAATGTATATTTATGCATGTGCAGAAGCAACAGGTTTAGTCGACTTACTTCTGCCAAGGCCAGCTATTTTTTACTGGCTAAAAGCAAAATTTAATTTATTAATTTTATTTTTTATTGCGGACTATTATCCTCATCTTTTCTTCATTGTTTCACATTTGAAACAACTAAGAAAAGATGAGGATAATAGTCCACAATAAAAAATAAAATTAATAAATAATACTCATCTCAATAATGAATTCCAATTAAATAACAAAGTTTAATTTGTTTCACAGGTCTAAATCTCCAATAAAGTTTCAAGTCTGTAATGCAAAATTTGAGAGAGGAGTTTGGTAGAGACCATTCCACACACACACAGATAAGGTAACTTACATTTTATATATATATATATATATATATATATATATATATATATATATATATATGTGCGTGTTCTAAGATTTTTTCATCCTAAATGCTATGCAATTATGCACAATATAGAAAATATGCATAAATAGAATTGAGCATAATAGTTATATGAAACCAATCATCCAATAAGAAACCATAAAAAAATGAATAATTAATGAAAGTTCGTTTTTTAAAAGAATATGCAAATTAGTTCATCTTTATTTAGTTGCTTACATATCCATGACTGAACATATAAAGTTTGTCTTAATTTTTAAATGGAAAAGTAGACTTTTAATATCAATGTAAGTGTGACGAAAAATTCAACTTTATATAGGTTTTGAGAATTTGTTTGTACTATAAATGAAAATATGAATTGGTTACAAGGATGACTTTGCAAAAGATTCTTGATTGAATAATACTCATAGTTGAAACTCATCATAGCCTTACACTCCACAGTATATTCAAAACTGAGAAATAACTTGTCAATATACATCAGAGAGTAAGTGCAATATTTGAAAGACACTTGATCTTTATGACTATTGATCTTTCTGAAAAATACAGATGTTGCTTAAATATTAATCATTTTTCTGGTCCTAAAAAAGGGACCATTCATGCAAAAGGGTTTATGACAATTTAAGTGAAATAGAAAGACTTATATTATTAAAGATTATATAAACAAACTGTCCGTTTTTCAACTGCTGTGCTGATATTTTATCCGGTCGCTGAAACAATGAGTGGAAATTCTGATTTAAAAACAAAATATAAAAAACATAAAAGTGAAAAGATAATTCTTCAAAGTGTTCAAAGCATGTAATCTCTGATTGATTCCAAGTGCAAATCAAATTTATTCATCATATTTGATGCTTTCTTTAATCCATTAAAATCCTGAAGTAAAGTTCCCTTTCTAAGCTTGAAAGTTCATATAATAATTGGTTCATATCCTTAATTTGTAGTGTTAAACCAAACAATGATGTTAAAAGTTATTTACTATTCAAAAATTATTTTTTCAATGAGTGTTTTTAAATCTTGATTTGAATTTTAATTTAACTTAAAGTGTCATAAAAATTGTCCAATGATTAATTATTGTATTTTTTTCATAAGAAGAATACTGTTTTCATTTTCAATTAAATTTTCATTAAATTATGTTAATAATAACAGAAATAATATATTTCATCGAACAAATTGCACAAAGAAACAAGTCACAAAATTTTCATTCAGCACCTTCTGATATTTTACGTAAATTACCCTTATTCTGCATAGGTACTATAGTTTTGTGTAGAGTGCTTACTTACATAAGCTAGCATCCTCAAATGGATACACACAAATAATAATCAGGTTGAATATTGCTCAACTTTGGAGTTCTCAAGAATCAGGATGTGAACATGAGTCAGCCATACTTTATGTAGAGTGACAAAAATCATAGTTGAAAAATTTAGCAATTATGCTTAGCGAAGGTAGTCTTTAAAAAGGTCCTCCTAAAATTATTGCAAATCAAATTTATTGTTTTTTTTATTAAGCCATGGTCATAAAAACCGTTAGCAATAGACAGAGGCTACTTAAGCTCATTAGGGAATGCATAAAATTTAAGAATATCACAATAGTTAACCAATACAGAACTCTGAAAAATGTGATACACAATTCTGAGGCAGCACGTTCAGGATTGCAGAACAGAATATGAAAGAAGAATGCTAGTACATCTCTAAACTAACACCAGTGTGATTATGCAGAGGGTCTAATGTGAACGTTTATCATCACAGATTTAATTTGTTCGGACACAGCACAGGGAAGTATTTAAGCATTGTGGTGGGGTAAGAACCATGAAATAATCTGTAGGCAACAGAAGCAATGGTTACATTTCGGTGAGTAGACAACAGATCTAATCCAAGCAGATCACATATTTCAGAGATAACAAGGTCGTGGCAGGGAATATGTAGTATATATCTGACAGCACAATGCTATAGACGTTCAAGAGAATCAGAGAACATCATGCCAACTCTAGTTAAATCTAGGGATCTGTATTCCAAATGGGAATGAATCATTGCCTTGTAAAGCCAAGTCAGCAAATGTCATTCATAAGAAATTTGGTAGCTTAGGATATGCAATACGTAAAGCTCTCTATTAACCTTATTGGATATATAAGCCAAGTAGTTGTCAAACCTGAGATTGCTAGATATTATTACTTCCAGATAGTTATAACATTTTGAGAATGGCACAAATATGTTTTGAAACCAAATCCCATGGACAGGGACAGGAGAGAAATATCTAGATGACAATAGCACACCTGTTTTTGTTGGGTTGAACACCATGCCCCAGTCTCCCACCCACCCGGACGCAAAAACAAGTAGCAACTAATCCATTTTGATTCATCCTTAAAATTCTGCCGTTATAGCAGCAAAATCCCAATGAAAGTTTTCCATGTACAATTGAACATAACCAGAGATTGCATTCTTTGGAATATGACCGGCTGATCACAATTGTTTGGAAGAGTTGAAAAAAAGAAAAACAAAGAAATCTCAAAGAACAAACTTTCTTTAAAAAAAGGTCTTATTTCCAACCACCAAAAAAATAAAAAATAAAAAGAAACAAAAAAAGCCAGAAAAAAATTACAAAAAAAGCAAGCAGTGTGTCAAGTAAAAACAAAAACAAACAAAACACTTTATTATATAAAAAAGGAAAACACCAAAAATAGGAAAATAAAGATAAAAGGAAAGAAAACATTATCTACAAATATTTTGCAAGAGGAAAACAGACAGTGACAAATATGAACAACAGCGGGGAGTAATGATATGAAGAGACAACTACCACCAACCTACAAGGGCCTCCTGCACACACTTACCTGTGATGGCAATTTTAGCTGACCATTTTGAAGTTCCATCTAACACACTCTGCTTAACTGCCTTCATGTGTCCTGAATGGGACTTTTTATCTACACCAAAAACTTGCCTAATCGACGAATGTAAAAAGAAGGTTCAAAAATATAAAATTGCAATAACCAGGGAAAAGTCGAAATTGACATAATCAGATTTAATGAAAAACTGGGAGATTCTAAAATTCAGTAGGATGAGATGAAAGAGGGGCTCAGCAAGTTTTGACATTTTGATTAGTTTCATATTTAATTCAGATCTGCATTATAGAAATTGCGTGATTGTGTACATGTGTCATATCAAGTCACAATTAGCACTATTATTCTTTTTTGATTTCATTTGAAAATTCATAAACTGTTACAGCTCTTTTAAGATATTCTTCTGGAAGAACTAAAAATAATCAGTCCTTACTTCTATATTATTTTTATGTAGAAGTATTATCATCCGTTATTTTTATAGGAAAGTATTATTATCCTTTATTATTTTGCATAGAAGACTTATTTTTTATTACATTGATATATACTTATTATTCTTTATTATTTTATATAGAAATGTTTGTTTTTATGTAAAAAAATTATTATTATTTTAATATAGATATAAAGAGATTTATTATTTTGTCATCTACTTTACATATATGTTTATGGTGTGTGCAGACACACAAATGTAAATTTAATTACAACACTGAAAAATTATAGTCAATATTTCCCTAAATGCTTACATAAACATTAAGAGAGAGTGGTTGACTCAACATAGAGTGAGAAGAAATGTTACAGAAATACATAGAGAGATAGGAGATATGTTGAGTTAATTATAAATGACTAATTGGAATAATTAAAACAGAATTTTTTTTTAAGCCCAGAGTTAAAGATATATTTTAGCAAGCATTTTGTGTTCTGAAAATCTATAACAAAAAGAGCTTTGTGATAAACTCACATCTAGTATAATAGATTGTATAACTCAATAATTTAAGCTGCAGGCTTATTCAAAATAAAACTGGTACTATTGAACAAGCTTTATGTGAACTTAATACTCCCATATCGTTCACTTAAACACTGCCACCTGTCAATCCAGAATAAACTGTAATAACTTGAGGAAATTGAACTGATGCCACACCCAGAATAAAGTCTGGAACTAACTTGAACCACCGTTTTCTTCCATGGCTTTCTTACTGGACTTATGATGCTTCAACAACAGAGAGAAGGATGGGAGTTACAGTGAAGGACAAGAACAGACCAAAAAATGACCTTAGATAGTGTGATATTCATTATCCCCCTTTTTCACTTTTGATAATGACAGTAGACTGTAGCTAGTTTCAAGGTCGTTTGCAAAAGAAAATTTTGTGTGAGAAGGAAGAATCCAAAACATTATCCACAAAGGCATCAGATAAACGTCATTCTATTGAAATCAAATCACCGATGCATCTTTTACCATAAGCTTGATTTTAAAAAAATAATTTTTCTCTAATCTCTGAAGAGCCTCAAATAGAATGTGTAATTTTACAAATTAACATAAAATATTCTCATATTCAAGGCAAAACAGCTCTAGGAAAGGAAAAATAGTGCTTTAAAAAAGGTATAGATTTGTTAGGGCTACCTTCTTTTTTTAAGAGTACTGTGGATGACCTCAGCAAGAAATAAAATTTTTGAAGGTTACATATACCTTGGTAGTAGGCTGAAACAATTGTATGCTACAAATAAAAAAACTGATTTTTTGATGAAATTGCTTGAGTTTAGTTCCCTTACATTTGATGTGGTCTATATAGTAATATTAAAACATATTAAAATACAAGTTTTAATTAACTAAAGATTCATTCAATGAAATACTTACCAGAGAGAAGAAAAAGAAAGGCTATATCCAAATAAAAGAATTATTTGCTTTTTCATGAAATCTGAATGTGATACAGCATTTAGCTTTGTATGGAATGTAGTGAACAATATAAAAATACATATTAGTTTGAACATCCCACTGTTAATTCTGAACGTTGTGACACTGCTCACATGACTTTCTTTCTTTTTCATAAATCACCAAGCAATAAAAAATAAAAAAAAGATTAACTATTCCAGCTTCCAGTTTATGATATTATCCATTTTTTAACATTTTGTAGTTCCTTTCTTTTTGAAAACTAGATGATATTCTCAAAATTTAAAGACTTCCACCATCCAGATATCTCAAACAGTAAGTCCACATTTACTGATTTGTATTTGTGATTGTTTTTTTTTAGAAAATAAATGGATATACAAAGGTAAAATAAACAAGACATTCTTTGTTCATTTTTGTTCATACATCACACCAATTTAACTGCCGGTTCCCAGCATCACTATACTCCTCAAAAAAAAAAAAAAAAAAAAAAAAAATTTCATACTTTAATGCAACAAGAATAAGCATTCATTCATCCTTGGATATGGATACTTTACTTAGCCTATTGACACTTGCTATCTATGTATAGTTTAACATTTATTGATCTCAAAATATGAACATAATGTTACATGTAATTAAAGAAGAAGTGGTGGTAGCATTTATTCTCAAAAAAAAAAAGTGAATCATTAGGTTTGAAACATGAAATCCATTTTTATAAGGATATCTATTTTGGGGGCATTCTTCATCAAAATTGTTCCGTTCATCAGATTTAGTTTGACTATGATTCTGAAGTGAAGAGAGAAACTGAACATGAAGAAGTGGATAATATTCACCTTATGAGCTCAAATATTTCGGGTTTATTTTTTTCTCGAGTCTTCATTCGATCTTTCATAGCCATGATAATATTATGAGTTTTATCCTCAGCACCATGTTTTGAACTTTTTTCAGCAGCTCCTGCAAAAGACATTGTCAAGAAAGAAGAGTCAATGTTTTTGGTTTTGAATTTCAATGTTTTCGGTCAACTTTACCTACATTTATTCAGTAAAATTAATATTTCTTAATTTATTTTATTAATTAAAATTAATATTTCTTTATTATGAAAATGCTCTTGATCATAATTATTAATAGAATTACAGATTGTCCAAATACCATGTTCATATATATATATATATTTTTTTCACCCCAACCAAGATGTCTTATCACTTGGACACAAAGGGTTAATATTTGGGATTATGCCTCAGAGGGAAGTGTAGGAAGTTGTGTAGAAAGATGTCTGTTCACATTATATTTAAGCTTCCACATGTCAGTACAGTCAGGGATGCAGGAAATAAGGAGAGAATTCCAGAGTCTAGCAGTTGGAGGGAAGAAACTATTAGAGTAGAAGGCTTCTAGAGACATCAACAATGAAAGGGTGGAATCTTGCCGCTTGTCTGGTTGGTTAAAGTATGTATGTCAAGGGGGCATGTGCTATAAGTTCATGAGAGCATATTACATTCAAGTATTTGTAAAAAAAAAGGCACAAGGATGCAACATTGTGGCGATGGGTCAGAGGTTGGAGCTTGGCCAATAGTGCGGGACTTATCAGATTTGAAACTATATTCAATTTCATCTTACATGCTAGAATGTATTGAATGGCTTTTAAAAATTGTGGTACTTGTACAGTTTAATCAAGACATTAAAAAAATGAAAACATCGAAAAAAAAAAAAAGGTTATATTGAATGCATCCGTTTTGGACTGAAGTTATCTGATAAAAAATTTCACTTAATTTGATCGTAGTTTTTTTAGAGTGGAAAAACATGTTTTTATGACAAGGTAGCCATGTTTGGATTTTTAGAACATGCCACGGGGAGATAACTTGGTCTAAACCGCCGACACCCCCTTCCCCATATTAAATGATAGCTTTTCTTCCTAAAATTGCAACATGGCTACCTTTTGATCAGTATCATAAACTATTTTTTCGCTGTAAAAAATCTACTTGATCAAATCAAGTGAATTTTTTTTTTTGGAGAACTTCATTCCATAACAGATATGTACAATATAACTTTTTTTTTTTTTCGATATTTTCATTTTTTAATGTCTTGATTAAACTGTACAAGTACCAAAAATTGCAATGGCTAATGCTGTTTTATCTTCCCAACAGCTTTCTCATAAGACCAGTGTAGCTAGTATTTCTCGAATCACTTATTTCATGGAAGGTGCTCAAATGAGTTCCAATCTCATTACCATCTGTAAAACATTCACAGTAAAAAAAACTCCTCTACCTACAACCACTTTAAATAATTTTTTTCTTTCACTGTGTACCTAAAACAAAAAACTTTAATGAGCAAAGTTTCTTTCCAAGAACTAACCATCTATGGAACATAATACCATGAGGCTACTTCCCTACAATCTACAACATAGCGTTTTTTTTTTTCTTATCCAATGTTAAATTCTTCTCAAGCCGGCCTCCTAAATAATCAAATTAGAATTTGGGGAAGGGTTGGAGAATATCTAGCTGACAATTATGTTTACATTAAGAAGATAGTGAATATGTATGGCTTTAACAATTAAATTGATACAATTTTAAGACAAAGAGACATGCTTGCTACTTTTTTATTTAAAGAATATTTAGTTTACAATGACACATTTTTATGGTAGAAAAGTATTATTTTTCTTTAATAGTATTGACCCATAAAGACTTATTTTTAAAGGAATATACTTTTACAGTAATACTAGCAGGCAGCCCAAAGTTACAACCCCTCCCCACGGGACAGAGTTAGGCACGTGGAGAAAAAGAACAAAAATAAAAATTGTATTAGTCGTGAAGGATTTCTCCTCCACTGAGAGAGAACAAGAAATTGAAGTGTAGCATCTGAAGAACAGATAGGGGCTCTTTCAGTCTTTGATAGACTATAGATACCCACAAAGTGGCGTCTGCACGTTAAATTTTTGTGGCAGGAGGTGCACAATCTCCAACCACACCTCTCTTAAGTCTACATTGTTAAATACCAGTGGCAAGTAAAGTGTCTGTACTGGACGACTGGAAACAAATACCGAAATAAGTGGAGAGCACATACACCACCTAAAATTCACAAATGATCACCCATCTGGTACTAACCAGGCTCAATGTTGCTTAATTTCGGTGATCTGACAAGAACCGGTGTGTCAACGTGATTATGTCGCATATTGAAAAACAGATACTACACTTTAAATATCATTTTAATTCATACAGATTTCTTATTATTATAGTCAATTCTCTATTGATTATCATCCAATATATAGTAATGATTTCAAAAGTTATTAAAAAGGTATGTCTTGGGTACCATCCATTAGAATCGAAACCGGAATGTTTGGCACTCCAGCTTTAGTCATTATTTATCGCTCCAGCATCATTACTGTCTGAACTACCTCCAGATGGAAATAAAAGTTTAAAAATTAAGCGACTTTGAGATATGAATGTTTAATGTTGTGCCTGCGCAAAGATAACAGCAGGAGCAACGTTTTATTCAACTTGCTTTGCCAAGGTCAACTGTTTTGTTTTCAATTTTGACCCCTTAGTAGCAAGTTTTTCTGGCTAAAAACAAAATTGAAAATGTGCTACAAATCTAAATATCCTTTATATCAAATTTCAATATTGTAGATCAGAGGAGTTTGGTAGAGCCTTTTTGTACACACAGACAAGATTCCTTTTATATATATATATATATATGTGTGTGTTCTAGAACATTTTCATTTTGAATTCTATGCAATTACGCAGAATGCAGACACCATACATAAATAGAATTCAGTGTAATAGTGAAATGAAACCAATCATCTTATAAGAAACCATAAAAAATCAATAAGTAATTAATGCTGGTTTTAAAGGAATGTGCAAATTCTCAACCTTTATGTAATTGCTTGCATATCCATGACATTATATATTCAGAAGTTTGTTTTAAAACATTTTGAATAGAAATAGAAGGATACTCATTTTTTTGCGGATTTATCCTTATCTTTATAGTTGTTGTTTCACACTGTTTTGGTCAACTTATCCACCTTATTCAGGTGGTTCACTGCAATGGGGTCTGTGGCTCAGTGGTTAGAGGCATTGAGTTTCTATGGCTTCAGGTGAGCATTGTCTGAAGATACTGGTTTCAATCCTATCCAAAGCTGACCAGAGGATTAGTTGGCCAAAAATGTGGTAAGACAACAGCTATGGAACGCAGTAATTACGGGGGATACAGTTACAAGGCTCAGCATTCCTAATTCGTTATGGTTAACTACCTAATGAAGGCCAGAGGATAAGTTGGTGGAAATGTGACGAAAGAACAACTATGAAGATGAGGATAACAGTCCGCAAATTATGAGGCCCAGTTTGAAAAGATTTCAAAGAATAAAATATATAATAGAAATAGCCCTTTAATATGAATGCCAGAGTGAGAAAAAACTCAACTTTATATGTATCTAGATTATTAACAAGAAATTATACAAACTGATGCAGAAAGCACTGTAAAATTGCCACAGAATCTTGCTAGTAAAATATGATAAAGTCATGATACGAAAGAAAAGTTTAGCAGTAAAAGAGGAAGTGTAAAAGTTATACTTACGTTGTAAGCAGTCTGCATTGAGGAGATCTTTGCATTTCTCATGACACTTGACACCGCACTCTGTGCATCGTACTCCCTGCCGTGCTAGCCCCCACAACAATCCCTCACATTCAAAGCAATAAGTAGGGGATGTTGCAGTCCATACAACAAAGTTGTGAGGTGTTGTGCTGGATATGGGATAGATTAAGGCTTGCAGGGTCTTTTTGTAAACATGCATTTTCTGTGAAAAAAAACAAAACAAAAACAATTTGCACTCATCAAAACAAAAAATTGTATGTACATCTCTATTATATTTTTTGGGGGGTGGGGGGAGTACAAAATTTAATTATAGCTACATAAAGATCAAATGTATTTTTAAATGTGAAATTAAAAAATAAAGAGAATAAAGGGGTTAGCTAACTGGTTTTACACCTTGTTAAACAGCTAAATCAACATTATTTCTGATAACCCAATTTTCATTTGTTAATGTTGCACTATAATCACTAGGACTGTGACAACAGCATATTCTTTTCATTGTTTTGACTCTTGAGTGTATATCCGTTAATATCTTATAAGTTTTTATATAAACAGATGTGGTTCTCAGTTGATTAAGCATGTCTAACTGTGTCAGATATATACCCAAGAGTCAAAAGAATGAAAAGAATATTCCGTTGTCACAGCCCTGTTATTACTACACTTGGAAACAATGGAAACTGCATTAAGCCTATGTGGGTTTAATCAGCTTCCTCCAAAGAAGGAAGTTCTATCTACCTTCCTCCAAAGAAGGAAGTTCTATGGGAGTATTAAATTCACAAGTGGTCCCCAGTTGCATGTATATCCCCGTTGGGGGAGATAGTGATGTGAGGTATTCCAGGGAGGTGTCGACATCCTCCTATATACAACACCTGGAATTCATAAATTGGTCATCTATCTGGTACTGACCAGGCTCAACGTTGCTAAACTTCGGTGATCTAATGAAACCAGTGTGTCAACATGATTATGCTGTACATATGCCATACAATCACACACTTAGCTACAATTTATTTTTAAAAAAATGCTTAGTTCAATCCAGAGGAATGCTAATATGAAATAATGTTAAATAATTACATTCTTTTTTTTTAAATTAAGGTAGGCATTTTCTATCATATTCATCGATTTATAATTAATTAATGTACTTATTGATTATCATTTTAATAATTGTTTAAAAAGGTTTTATATTAGCAGTTGTCGAGGTTGGACAAAATTTGTTTAAATGATAATGAAAATAACATGGTACACTAACAAAAACTATAAATTACCTAGACAGTAGCAAAGTTTAATTTATCAGCTTAAATGCTATTTGAGTCTGAAAAAATCCAACATTAGTTAGAAAGAATTAACTTAAATTATTTAATGTTTGGAGTCTGAAGAAAGAAAGAATGGAGATATGTCCGGAAAAATGTATCGTTATTGTAAGCTGCATTATATTATTGCCTGTGGCAATATTTTTATTTCTATCTGGTGGAATTGAGCTTTAACGGTTCCATTAAAGTCACCATGATAGAGTTTCATCTCTTTTTCATAGCTGTAGTTTAGCCACAAAAGAAATTTACATATATTTTTTTTATCTTGAACATTAAGTATTTTTTTTTTTCAGGATAGAATTGAATTTGTAAATATTTATATTTTAGATTAATATTGCATATTACTATTTTTAAATTTATATATATAAAATATGGCATAATCACATTGACACATCGGTTCCAATTAGATCACCGAAGTAATAGTCAGTACAGAAATTAGTTACCATTTAGGACTTCTATGTGCTCTCCACTTATCTCGGCATTGTTTACAATCGCCCTGAACTCCTCCTTATCACTTAACTCAGGCAGTGCCGATTCAGGAAAGGTGTGGTTGAAGATTGCACAACCCTTGCCTCACAATTACATGCTCAGCTACCTTTACAGGAGGTATCCATGTATGCTGATTCTATATACATACATCCAAGATACAGTTATCTTGCTAGATTTTCAAAGATCATTATAGTGTTATCACATTCAAGACTAGATTTTGTTAAGAAAACCTTAATAAAAATACTGTTGCATCCTTAAAAAGGATTACAATACACAAGGTTGTTACAACCAACATAATAGTAGATTTAAAAAGATTTATTGCAATAGAAAGTACAATAAATGGATAGAAAGAGACTAAGACATTTATAATCTCTAAAGCAAGATAGCCGTGAATGTGATGCTCACTATCTATAAATTCTCTATTAGTAAGCTCACATCAGGAAGATGAAGTGCATAATATTCTATTGCAACATACTTATATTCATTTTGTGTAATCATCTTTGTGGTTTTATTTGGATATTCATATTGGCATTTTGAATATCAGAGTTGAAATCTGCTTGGAACAAACACCTTATTTACAGTATTGAAATGGAAGGAACAGCTAACATGATAAAATAAAAAAATAAAAATATTACTGCAATTTAGAGTAGAAGAATAGATAGGCAGAGATTAGTAAGACATTTCTAATCTCCAAAGCAAGATATCAGTGAATACAGTGACCACTATATATATTTCTCTGTACTAGTAAATTCACATGAAAAAGATGAAGTGTAGGATATTCTATTACAATGAAATCAATGTTTTGCTATTTGTATTGATTTATAAATTGTATTTATTATTTTCATATTTATACAGTGAAATTGAGCTTTAAGTGTCCCATCGAAGTCATCCAGCCTCATTTTAGGTTATCACAATTTTTTTTTGGTTGGGAAGTGGGGAGGAATTCGCCATTGGAGAGTCCCATCCGCAGAAAGAAAGATTTTTAGAGGTGTGTGTGTGTGGGGGGGGGGGGGTCATTTCTATTTATGGCGGCCACACTCTCCCGCCTCTAAAAAAAATTGAAAGTATAAATGAAAGTAAAAATGAAAGTAAAAATAAAAGACGATTTATTTCGATTTTATTTTTAATATTTCAACACAAATTTTTACTGTGTGTAAAGAATATAATTTTCAAGGCCTTTCAAGACATTTTCCTTATTTTCAAGGATTTTTCAAGATAATAATAGAAATAAGGCCTTTTTAAGGCAAAAGTCAAAATTCAAAGACTTTTCAAATCTGTGCGAACCCTGTTAATTAAAGGATGCATAAAATATTCTATTACTTCTCTTTTATAACTTATTACATGTTGTATCATTGAAAAGAATTACAATATATAAGATTGTTACTCAAGTAAAAGAAACAAGTAACACAATAATAAAATGAAAGAAAAGTTTACTGCAATAGAGAATATGGTGAATGAATAGACAGGGATCAATGAGACATTTCTAATCTCCAAAGCAAAATAGTATTAAATGCGTTGCTCACTGTATATAGTTTTCTGTACTAGTTAATCTACATGAGAAAGCGTGTAATTGGACAAAATTTCTTTAAATGATAATGAAAATAACATGGTACACTAACAAAAACTATAAATTACCTACAATTTATTACAATAAAATTAATGTTTTGTTATTTGTTCTGATGTATAGATTCATATATATTTTATTTTCATATGTATCCAACGAAATTGAGATGCTACACAATTTCGCATATATAATTTAAGAAATCATGCTGCAGTATCTTTGGAAATGGTTACAATATCTAAGGCAATTACTTGAGTGGAAAGAACAATCACCATAATAGAATGAAGAAAATTTTATTGCAATAGCAAGTATGATAGACAGAGATTAGTTAGCCATTTATAATATTTTAAGAAAGACATTTGTGAATGCAGTGTTAACTATATATGGCCGTCTGTACTGAAAAATACAGGTAGCAAAAAGGATGTGTATGGCATTCTATTACAATGAAACCAATGTTTTGTTAATCTGATGTGTAAACGTTTTTAATTGCTTAAAAGACCTTTGGTTAGTAGAAAAATGAAAATATAGTAAAAACAAGATTAAAATGTATGAATTGGTTCTACTTACTAATTCTTCATCATTTAATGACTGCCGAGCAACCATTGCTGATGGAACACCGGCATTTCTCTTTGATGCCACCATTGTCTGTAAAAGTAGGTCACAAAAATTAATAATGTCCACAGAAATCAAAACAAATTAAAATCTTCCATTAGAATCTGCAACTGATGAACATTGATAAAAGTCCAGTTTCTCAACAAATGTGAATTTAACGATTATGTGTTTCTTCTCTGAAGAGATGGTAGACATCGAAATCCTATAGGATAAGGAGATATAATATTTCAAATGTATTCTTTGTCTTACATATGATAATAATTTTTTTTTTTTTAAATTTAACCATTTCATGTCATAAATTTTAAATTTTATTGAACTACTAAAATTTTATATATATAGTAGTGTTTAGACACAGCGACCCAGAAATAAAATGACTGCTGGATTATTAGAATGTGTCCAACAAGTCTTGCAAATGACGTTTATGGCAATGATTTCATATGGACTAAAGAAATAACAAGATTCCATGTTAAAAGAAAAACCACCAAAAATTTCAGTTAGTCATATCTCATTATAAATTTATTTCAACCTTATAGGCAACAGGGCTTTTTCAAATGAGCAAGCTAGGTAAGTGAGGGAAGGGGAATTGGGAATTGAAATAAAGGAAGGAGGAAGAACCAGATTCAGTATAATACTAATGATTCAGGCAAAATACATTGTTCCACAACACTGGTCTGTCTGATCCATTTAAATGATTTGGGTTTCAAGGCCATAATGAAAATTATCACTCACTTTTATATAATCAAGTTTTGCTCACAATTAAATTGTAAAAGCATCACTGGTAAATTCACCAAGATGGCAGGTAGATTTTATTGTTTTCTTAAGTGACAACCTTTAGCCAGCTTGCTCATTTGAAAAAGCCCTATTGTGTATAGGGTTTAAATATATAGGGTTGAATGAGATATGGTTAATAAAAATTTTTGGTTTTCTTCTTTAAACTTCTACATATTCAAGATTTGAAATTGATTCCTGAAAGTATATTATGCATAATGCTACTTTTTTGTGGATGCTATTGTTTGTGTAGTTAACATTACTAAATAACCAACTTATTTAGTATTCAGGGTTGGGAATAAACAAAGAATACCACAAAGTGAAAAATGACACTCCTATAGGATTCAAACCCATGCCTCAGAAGAGGGACCACCCAACACTTATGAAATTACATGTACAGTTTAAACTTTCTTTAAATGTATGACTCCTTAGTCAAGCGACTCCAGACAACATCTGCATTAGACAGTCTCTCTTTGGAGACATGGGTTCAAATTCTATAGGAGTCTCATTTTTTGTTTTGTTATATTCTGTTTATTCCCAGTTTAGTAGACCAAATAAATAGTTTTAGAAATTTTACCTGAATTAACAATAGTTTCAACAAAATGGAAGCATCACACATAACAGATATATATGGAAAATTAAAAATAAAACCCAAACATATTTATATATTTACCAGCTTTTCATCTTTATTTCAAGATTATCAACATGATTGATTTAAAGAAAGAACATACAAGTAGTTCAATCTTCTTAGATCGTCTTCAAATAAAGATAAAATGTTGAATATATAAATAATTTGGGGTTTTCCCTTTTCTGTTTTTCATGCTGGAATATTATTTCCATAAGATTTTATATATATGTGCGTGTTTGTGTGAGTGAGTGAGAGAATAAGAAGAAAAATAATACAGAAAGTACATTAGATAAATAAGTTATGGTGAATATAATCTCTAAATATACAGTTAATTTTTATTCTTTTTCTCCACGTTAAAAAATGACCCCGGTGTCTAACTGCCCTCGTGAAGAGGCAAAATAAATAGGCACATTTAAGCTTAACTGAGAAGTGGCCAAAGGGAGGCAATTCAGTTATTTCCAATCTCCTCATATTTTTGAATAGCATTTTTTTTCTTCAAAGGATGAGAGAGTTAATTCAATCAAGAAAATATTTTCTCATTAAAATATTTCAATTAAATTACAATTCTTTATTTTTAGATTAATCCATGCATCTACAAAAGAAACTTTGCTATTTATCCATGCACCAGTCAAGTTTCAATGGCATTTTAATCGATGTTTATGAATTTTTTAGATAAAGACTTCTCATCATGATTGTTATAGTCACAAAGTTTTTGCTAATGTAACATCTAACCTTCTTTAGGTGCCTAAATGTCTAATTTGATAATGTTTCTATCAAACTCGGAAATTCATATATAACTTAGAATCAGACCCTTTACTTTGTCCATAGGGGTATATTGTTCTTGTTCAGTCAGTCATAACTAGGTGGAAGTGCTAATTAATTATAATAGCTGTTCTGAGTGACAATCTTCTAGTGAGTGAAAGCCCAATCCTTACTACAGATAATACTAAGAATAACTTTGTAAGTTAAATACCCATCCCAGGACGGGTAAAACCAATTCTCTGAACATGACAGTTTTTTACCACATTTATGAACCTTTATAAAAGATTAAAATCAAAATATTAAATTTTATGTCTAGAATCCTGATTCTAATTTGTATCCAAATTCATTACATGATTTTGATTTGAGAAAATGTCTAAAATTTAAGGCTTAACCTTAACATTCCTCAAGAAATTGAAATTTAGGAAAGCTTGCATAATTATTGTCCAATGACTATAAATCAAATTTAATGCAAATCTGAAATATTTGAATTTTCAAAATCTGAGATTGTGATTATGTTCTCTAAAAACTCTTCAAAATACTCTAAAGAAACTTGAATTTGGGGAATAATTTTTGTCTAATAAATTTCACAAAATCAGAACTGTTTAAATTATCACAAATGGCTTCCCTTGTCACTTTACTTCCTTTGAATAAATGATTGGGTAATTTATTTAGGAATATAAAACAGGCACACATGCCTAACTCGATATAAATAGAGATTAGCACTTCTATTGTGGCTGACAGAATGAGAATAATTAGGCATCATTGCTTGAATTAGGAATTCAACTTCATATGAGCTGCCATAGTTCCTATTTACTTGCCACTCTATGAGAGCAAAGTTAGACACAATGTTTAATTTTAATGTGGAGAAAATCCAGCTTCCCAAAAATGGGCACTCTGGATAGAAACAAAAATTAAAATTGCCTCAGTCATGAGGGATTTCTCCTCCACTGACCGAAGATAGAAATGGTGACGTGTAGTATCAAAACAGATACTAGACTTTGTTCTTAGCCAAAAGGCCAAGAAGAAAATTTTCAAGTTAAAATAAAAATGCACCTGAAGAAAGTAGGAGGTTATATCAGTCAAATAAAACCAATCAAGATGACAAAAGCAGTAAAAAAAATGGAAATGATGAATTTTTTATTTTATTTTAAAAACTCAGATTGAACAGATGCATCTTAAATTCACCCAAACAATTTTAGATGAGATTTAATTTGTCAATTTGTATTAAATTTGAATGGTGGTAATGCTGCTTAAACAGATGCATTGCCTTTGAGTCTTCTCAGATGAACTCAAAAGCATTTTACTATTTAGCTTAATATCTGTAAACACAAAGCAAGAAAATAAATCGAAAAAGTGTAGGACAGTCTTTTTTTTTTTTTAATTTACAAAGTACAAAAAAACTTGGTTTAGAAATTTGTTTACCATTAATAAATTAAATAAAAGCTTTTCAACATATTTGTGATGAATTGACTGAATATTTTTTTATGTTATTCATATTTGAGAAAAGCTTTCTCACTTTTGTTTTACAAAATAAATATGGAAGATAATGGAAGATATTTTAACTCTCTGGATCAAAGATTTTCATACATAAAAAAATAAAAACAAAATTTGATTTCTAAATAAGTTATGTTAGTTTCAACCAGGAAGAATTACTTTATCTTTTTACCAATAATACGGTCTGCCATATTGTGTAAATAGTTTTTATACAAATTTGTCACGTGTTTTTATAAAACTTGTATTTCATCTCCTGAAGTAAAGCTGCAGTTTCACTTGATCTTTTTCACATGATTATTTTCTCGCATGCAACCTGAATGCTGCAGTCTACAAACGTTGACTAGTCCACTAACAAAAATTTTAGCAATAAATTTAAGAACTTGACTGAGAACTAAAAAGTGTTCTATACTGAATTAGAGAGCTCAGTGATATAATAACATAGAAAACATTTTTGAAGATAAAGAGTTTACGCACATCATGAATAACTTGTGCATTTTTTTTTTGTCTTTTGAACAATATATTTTTGTATGTAATCATATAATCCAGGTTGTTCTCGACGGTCGTACATCTAAACAATATGATATAAATGCGGGAGTGCCTTAAGGGTCTATCCTTGGACCTCTATTGTTCCTAATATTTATTAATGACCTCCCTGAAAAAATTGTCTGTGAGATGGGTATGTATGCTGATGACATCACACTCTATAACAGACAAGACAGGAAAACAAATGAACACATATCTAAAGAAATAGCAGAAACACTAGAGGATGCCCTCCAATCTGTAGTGGAATGGGGACAAAAATGAATGGTCACATTCAATGCTGCCAAGACTAAACTGATTTCCTTCAATAGTTACAAGAAACCTTCTCTGCCACCGATAGCAATGGACAGTGACTCTTTATCTGAGAGTACATCTTTCAAACTGCTTGGCTTAACGTTCACAGGAAACAGGAGTTGGAACAATTACATTGAAAGCATTGCCAGGACCGCTGCGAAGAAGGTAAGCTCTCTCTATTGTGCTAGAAAACTACTAACACCCAAAAGTATCCTGTACCTCTATGAGGCCACCATTCACCCATGTATAGAGTATTGCTGTCACATTTGGGCTGGTGCACCTGCTACTAGTCTCTCGCTCTTAGACAAGGTTCAAAAGAGAGTCGCCAATCTGATTGGCCCTGAACTGGCATCTAAACTTCAGCCTCTGTCTTTTCGACAAAATGTTGCATCCGTCAGCCTGTTCTACAAGTATTTTAATGGTGAATGCTCTGGTGAACTGCAGACACTTGTGCCCCCACAACGTAGACACCCTCAACAAACCCGACAGGCAGCTAAATCCCACCCCCACACAGTAGAGATCCCTAGATGTAAAAGATCTTTCTACTCCAGTAGTTTCTTCCCCAGAACCGCTAGACTCTGGAATTCCATTCCAGATCCCTGCTTCCCTAATTGTACTGACATGCAGATGTTCAAGTGTAACGTGAACCGACATCTTGCTACCCAAATCCCTACATAGTATCCCAGTAGTTGTTGCCCTTGATAGTAGCCCCCGACACCAAAGTGCCAATTTGCCTTGTTTAGGGGGAAAATGTAATAAAAAAAATTAAATAATAAAAAATAACTTACATCGCTCGTTCTGTTGTAGACAAACTATTAATAAATGAAATGTGTTTGTCCACCATAGAAGACATTATTGAAGACAAAGAGTTTATGCACACCCAGAGAATATTTTCTAAAGTAGTTAAATTCATTAACATTTAAATAGGTTGTACAAAAGTCAGAATTTTGACCTTTGGTAAGAAAGGCAGACTCCAAATTCTGTGCTGAGCATAAAATCTTGTGGGAACTCATAGAAACATTATTTTGTGCAGGTGTCGTCTATATCAAGACCAAGATTTAAAAAAAAGATTTTTATTCATACAAAAAATTGGATTATAGAAAAAAAAAAAAAAAGGTTATACTGAGTAGTTATGGGTACAAAACAACTGCATCAAGGAAAAATGTTTGAAACTGACTATGGCAAAAATTGTGAGTGAAAATTTTAGGTGAAACAATGTGGGCAGATCACCCTATGGAAAAAAATGAATTTTGAAAATTTAAGATAATCTGCTGCATGCACATGAATTTTTTATTTGTAAAAAAAAAAAAAAAAAAAAAAAAGACAAAACAACTATCTAAATAAAAAGAGGCAAGTTCTGATAGAAAAGATTCAATCTGATATACTTACACTAGGGCACAGCTTCAGGTTCTTTTATTTTTTTTATACAATTTAACTTAATTACAACATTTGTGTAACAACAGTTAATTTAACTTGCTATAAAAAAGTGAGCCGTTGCATGCCTTAAGGAGGTAATTTGTCTTTCTTTTTTTTTTTTTTTCAAATAATTGCTTATGAAATAATATCTATAAGAAAGTGAGACAGAAAAAAAAGTTATCATGCTACTAGTCTATATTCTCACAAAGATAAAAGTTTGTCTAAAATTGAATAAAAAAAGAAAATCATGCCATGACTGCCTTAGAGTAACAGAGTAGTCATACTTAAAAAACGAAAATGCCTACATATTTATGCATCATAATTACTTCTTTCATATTCAATTGCTGAATTTATAACATTCTCACACAGAAAAAACTATTTCTTTTTTTTATGTTTAATAAAACAGCTTATTTTCACAGACTTTCTAATCTGTGAAACGCTTGCCAAGTATTACTGATGTATAATGAAGAAGAGTCCATTCTGATTAATACTGATATAATCACAGTTGAATTTTGAAACCTTTACATAAAAAAAAAATCTAATTTTATTTGTTGCGGACTATTATTCTCATCTTTTCAAAGAAAAGATGAGGATAACAGCCCGCAATAAATAAAATTAATAAATAATACTCATCTCAATGAATTCCAGATAAAATAATTTTTTAAAAATCTAGTTTTAACCTTGAAATTATTTTTTTTCAAAATGGTTTTATTATAAAATGTTATAATCAAGTCTTTACTTTGATTTTTTTTTTCTAAATTTTAAATTTCATAGTATTATATTATATAAAACCATTCTGAAAAAAGTGTCCTATGTAAAAACTAAAAAAATATATTTTTTATTACAAGATGTTAAAAGATATTTAATAGTAAATACTATCTTTTTTATGTAAACTTTCTAAATGTTTTTATTGTATAAGACAATTTAAAAACAAAAATTCAAAGTAAAGGTTGGAAAAATATATTTTGACTGTATCAATTTATTAAAAATTAAAAAAAAAACAAAAACGGATTTTGAAGTAAAAATTAGTTTTTTATGTAAAGTTTTAAAATTATCTGGAATTACATAAGTATTAACCAGATGGAACATTTCTTCAGTTTAACATTGGCAAGACTTAGAAAGGCTTCCATTAAACAGAAAGTGAAAATCAAAAAACTGTTTTATCAAAAGTTACCAATTTATTTATTTATTAAAAGAAAATTAACTGAATTTAATGAAAAATTCTTAAGTATACTGAACAATTTAATGCAAATGAAATTCTAAAATGGATAGACATGGTGTGGCAATAAAACTTCCATTTTTTTTTATATAGTTATTACCATGATACTACTGAGGTTATGCAGTACATAATAGTGTTTTATGTTAGTACTGCTTTACCTTTTTAGTATTTGTTATACTTATAATAGAATGGAGCCATCATTTATATAAATAAAACTGTGTCTGTATGTAAATATTTAACCAATAAATTTTTAAACTACTAGTCATAAACTACTGAAGTTAACAGGAAATAGTAAGGATGGTTTATAATGAGTAAAATCTTTGTTTGCATGGCTAAATAATGCGTACAACATCACAAGTTGAAATGTAAAATGTTCATTTCAACTTGCCAACATAGTTTTACTTCCTTCTTCTCATGCCGAAATTCAATTCATTTCTTCAAGTCGTTTAATATTAAATCTTTCTGACTTCTCTCTCAATAGCTACATTAGTTGGAGATTCAACTGAAGTGCTAAATGTTTGGGTTTTGATGGCACTTAAGTCATTTCTTTTTAACTTTTGAAATCACTACTATATATTAGGTACAATATAATATTCAATAAAGAATTGGTTATGTAATAATATGAAATATACATGAATTAAAATATATTTAAGCATATTTTGTGACCCCTCCATCTCACTGCTAGTGTAATAATCTAATAAACCTGTGAATCTAAAATGAGTAGTTTCAATGTTTAATATGTAGACTGGTACACATATTGCCAACAGAGGCAAGAACTACTATTACTACTCCCACCACAACAACTATGCTTGATCCTTCTCCAACAGTAGCTTATGTAATGTCAATAAGACACAGTTACAATTAGTAGAACAGCTACTAAAGAAAGAGACAAAGATAATATGCTGCGTCTTCAAAATTGCAATTCAGCTGTTTAAAATGGTGAAAGATTTTCCCAACTGGTAATGCTACAATTGTGCATAAAATGGAGAAATCAATGAAAGCTTTGTGAAACCTATTTTAGATTCTATCTGGAAATATGAACATTTTTATTTCTGAAACCTCATTTTATTTTCTTTAGCATTGGTCCATGTTGTTTAGAAGAAAAATGCTATTCACTTTTCTTTCCTGGCAAATACAATTATTCCTGCTTGGAATATTTCTTTATGCAGCAAATGTCAATTACAGATGGAAACCATTCTTTTCTATGATCAGCAGAGTTAACTATTATTACAATAATAATACTTATAAAATATTTCATTTAATAATACTAAGTAAATGTTAAAAAAATTCATAACTTAATTTAAATAGAAACTGATATGGAATTATAGTATTCCACCTTTTGTTATATTGGAGGTTCTTTCATCCAACCATCCATCTCCCCCGCCCCTTAAACTTTGCTGTAAAGTCCTGAGTATCTATTTTTAAGACTTGAACAGCTACAGTACGTTTCTTAGTGTCTGTTTGTCTGTCCATCTGTTACACTTTTTTTCCAAAACCTACTAAACCAATGCAACCGACTTTTGTTTTTTGTTAAGATAAAATGCAGCAAACTAAGTACAGTAGAACTCTGGGATACGGTGGCCCTAGGATATGTTTTTTTTTTTTCAGTTTACAATGTAGAATACAATGATTTTCCATGCGCTAGTTACGGTATTTGCCCTGCCTTACATTGTTATTTGATTATATATATGTGTATTATATACTGTACTGTATTTTGTTATTGATTTTTAATGCCCATATCACTGGGTTCTACTGTATGGTAAACATTTGATATACAGCTAGGAGTTAATAGGGATTAGTTATCACAATACTACATTTACTGTAGAAGTTTTCTCATAAATTACTAGATTTATTTGGCTGAAATTTTGTATGTAGTGTTGTTATAAGATAGAATGAACTAAGTATTATGGTATCTGTTTGATGCACAGTAAGGGATTAGTAGAAATTAATATTAATGTAAAAATGAACACAAATTTAATCATATTTAGCCATCAATTTGGCATAAAGTACTTATTCTAACTCAATGGGATAAAGAGTCTAGTTTATATAATAATATACTTATAGAGTTTTATATTTGTAGATACTTTATCACCTTTCACACACATTTAAAAGCTTAGATCGTCCGAGGTTGACTGGTGTTTAATCAAATTATATCATGCTGTGGACTAAAACAGTACAGTTTTAAATAAATACATTTTAAAAAGTGACATTTTGTTTTACTAATTTGACAAATATTTACCTTAAAATTATTTCATAGTAAAAAAAAAAAGAAAAAAAATTTTTTTTTTTTTTTGCTAGTTAATAATTGTTACTATTTTAAATAAAGAAGAAACAGGCTTTTTTTATTTCAAGACTATTTAGCAGACAATAACAATTATATTTATGGAGTGTCATTCTTTTCCTTAATAGTACTGACCCTCACATTCATTAATTATTTAAAATGGCAGATTGACTTTGAAAGTACTGCTAAATTAACCTTATTTACTCCTGACTATGGTAATTTTTTCCCCCTGGTTGAGAACCTCTGTTCTAATGAGGCACATTTATGTTGAAATCTTCTGTATGTGAAGTTTTATTGCCGCATGTTATACCATAAGTACAAAGACTAGATGTGGAAGAAAAAAGCTATGATGCAAATATATACATATATAAATATGAATATGACATAAGTAGCATATAAAAAAAATTAAAGAAAATTTGATAAAGGAAGAGCAAGTAAAAAACGGAAAAAAAAAAGATTTAAAAATTGAAAAACTAGTGAAGTGCATGAAAATATGTTTGTACAGAAAAAAAGTGAAATGAAAAAAGTCTGAGGCAAAAAAAAAAAAAAAAAAAAAAAAAAAAAATTATTCTCTACAAGAGCTTAAAAAAAGACATTGGCAGATCAGTGCTTGGCTGCTGAACAAAAACACTTCACAGGTAAATGAAGAATTATAAATACCTTCATGACCTGCACAGAATGAAAGACAAAAGTATGGTTAAATTTATGTAATTATAAGGAATATTTCTAGGAGAAAATCTGTGTAGAATAAGAAAACAAATTACTCATTTTACCATATATTTTCATGTATGTACAGAAAAAGAAATGGAATGTCAAGAAAAATTGATTTAAAATTATAAAACTTTTTTACATTTCGGTTACTTTGATATCTGGGAAAATTGGAACGATTTTGAACATCAATTTTTTAAACAATTATTTTTTTTTTTTTTACTCCAGAGATTTTTTTTTTTCAATGCTCTTGAATTATAAATTAATGGACTTATTGAAGATGGTAAATCTTTGTTTAGGAACAGCTTTCAGTTTTTATGATTCAAAGAATTTTTCAAGAAGTCAAAGAAAAATATTAGAGGAAAAAAAAAAAGCAGCCGTTGCAAAACTGAAAATATTGTCAGCATAAATTTTTAAAACAATCATCAAAAACACTATGCAAATAGAAAAATAAAAGTTTACTTAGGTTTTCATTGCTCTCAAATTAATATTGTGTTGCAAATGTGATTGCTTTAACCATATCTAGTTGTTCTTACATAAAGTGACATGCAGTCGTATTTTTGAAGAGTCTCGCATGTAGTCAGGAAGACGGTGTAACATGGGATTTTGTTATAAGTTAAAAAAAATAAGTTACCGATTTCAAATCCCTTCTCACCAATATTTATGCATTTAAATATTTTGTACGAAAATTGCTATCAAAAGATTTCATCAACAGGAGAGGAAGAAAAAATCATGCGTGAAAGTCTGAGGAATTAGGCTGAAATATAAGAAATATCAAAGCAACATAGAACCATTGCTCAGCCAAGTCTTTCATCAGAATAATAACTGCAAAATTTTAAAATTAACTATGACACCTCTCCTCACAAAAAATGGAGTTGGCATTGTCTGACACCACACCAAAGAGTTGTGAAGGGTTAAGGAGGACGAAAAGACTGAAGAGGAAAAGCACTAACCAGACCTCCATTGTATGAGTGCAAAGAGGACTGGAATCTTGGCGATGCTTGTTGCCACCAACATTCCAGTATAGGCCAATGGTCATTGCCAGTGAGAAGTCAATGACAAGTGGCTGCTGCGATAATGCAAATTCATTTGCAAAGGCTATTTATTGAAAGGGGTTGAGAGTACTAGAAATCTTGGAAAACTTGTCACTTAAATTTCAGGGAACACCACAGGTTATTGCCAGTGAGCGGTAGTTGGTGATGGCCAGTGTGAGAACTCCTAGTGAGTGAATAATAATAATAATAATAATGATGATAGACTTGTGACTCAGATTCCAAGGAACACACTTCATCACTCTTATGGAGTAAGTAAACTAATGATCAACAATATGTTTTATATAATTAGTTTAAACTATTGAAGATAAAATTTTGAATCAGTCATTCACTGCCAGTCCACATTTAGTTGACACAGATCATGATGAACGACCCAGGACTGTGGCAGCAGATTCGTAGTCATCCCTCGGCTTGCCAGATCAAAGATGAAATAAGCTGAAAAAACTGTTGATGAAAGTGACATTTTTTTTCTTTTAGTGGGGGAAGGAGGGGCTTTACAAAATGAGACAGGGGAGGTAATTAAAAAGAAATAAGCCAAGACATTAATAAATCTGGTATAAAACAGGTTTGATTATAGTGGACTTCATATGACACACGCGGTTAACAGTTTAACCCAAATATCAAGGTAAATTAACTGAATAACATGACAGACAATCAGTATGGAGGTATGATTCTTGCTCTATAGCAAACTAAACATAGAAACATTCACCTTTAAAAGGAAAGAGAGAAAGGGGGAAAAAAAAGGAAGAAATATCACAATATAAGGACATATATATCTAGCTAGCAAATGAATTTTTTTTAGATAAAAAAATAAAATTGTGTATAAAGGTAAAAAAGGTTGAACAGAGGTGGGAGGAAGAGTTTCTTGGAAACAAACAGACTATAATGGTTATTTATCAGATAGAAACGGAAAGAGGATGCTGGAAAGAAAGAGGAGGACATTCGAGCAGCGTTCTCACACTTGGCAATGGTCATGGGAGAAATAAGAATTAACAATGATCGCATTTCCATTAAAAATTACAAACTAAAACTATTTTTTCATATCGTTATTGTCTCCTTGCCAAATACAAACTAGGACTAGAACACATTGACACAAAATATAGACACAATATCATTCATTTATAATGGCCAGTTCATTTGGTAAAGAAATTCGCATTTTTTTTTTTCCAAATCATTTTCTGTATGAAGTGGCAGGAAAGGACAAGTAATTCACTTAAAGTTCAGTATATAAATGCATCGACCGTAACTGATGCATAGCCTCTGTCAAAAATGACTGTAAAAAAACTATGCTTAGCCAGTGTTTAGATTAATATTCATATAAGATAATGTCTCAATTAATGAAGTTGAAGAAAAAATAAAAGATTTCAAACTGGAGTTGCTTAGTCTTTTTCCCTCTGCAAGGACTTAAGACACCAGGGCCAGAAAGTGGGATTGAGAAGTCAGCACCCCTGAGGAGGGGCACTGACCTGTAAAAAGTGCTTGGGGCAGCCCGTCGGCATTCCCGGGTAAGGGCGCCTCAGGCTATTAGCAATAACCTAACCTTTTCTCAAAGAGAGAAGGCAAGGCCTGGGAGGGTAGACTTCCTAGAACTACACAGAACTCCCACCACAAAATGAGCAGGGACCGAAACATTACAGGAATGGTCTAATCTCTGCTGATTTTGTTCCAATTGAAAAGTTATAAAATATATAAAAAAAAAGTTTTTGTTAGAATATTAGTACAAACTCTGGCAAGGAATAAGTAAGCTACACAGAAATGTTCATGCTTAATTCCTGGGTACAATAAGGAAAGTTACTCTGTGTAGTTTACTTGCCATGAATATATTTTTCAAACCACTCAGCTCAACATGAATGTTAAAGTAAATTACGTTAAAGTAATTTATGAAAAAATATATATTAGTTTATAATACTTCATGTATATAAGACTTATTAATAATAAAAGTATATACACTTATTTAAATAAAAAATAAAACTGACAAACGGTTCTTTCCAATTTTTAAAAATGGTTTATAAAAACAAAACACCACTTAATCTTAGATTTGAACAAATTTGTATATTTAAGAATTCTTTTTCCAAATTTTTTTCTTCTCTTGTATACTTTTTATTAAGAAAAGAGAAGTGCAAAGTAATGAAGTTTTGGCCATCATCAATGAAATGTAGACAAGAACAAACATCTACACACAACATAACATTTGCAGGTAATTCGAAAAGAGAGAGGGTAATGGTTTTAGCTACGAATGAGGTCACCTTTTTGAAAAAGAGTAAAAAGTACACAAATACTTACAACCATAAATACAAGTGCATGAACGATACAATTGTTTGGCAAAGTTTTTTGCTGTTTTTTTTTTCAGATGATTTTAAGAAAGTTAATAGCAATAGATAGTCTTACCTCATCCCAAATAAAGTTTAATATTCTTGAGGCATTTATTATTATGTTTAACATAGAAAAGCAAAGGGTCACATAAAGAAGTGGTATTGAATTGAACTAATAGTCAAATTTCATCATAATCGATAAGGATAAAATCAAATCTGTATTGTGAATATACCTGAGCTATATATATAACTACATCATTTACTCACATAAAACTAATATACGAAAGTATAAATTTATGCGTAAACTTTAAGTATTTACTTCAAAAGTGCTCAATACGTAGGTAGAGCTAGTTAGTAAGTTATAAAATATATATGGCGATTAAGCTACACTGAATATTCCGCATTTCATCCACTCTAGGACTAAGCCTGGAGAGTCCTAGAGTGGATGAAACACAGAATATTCAGTGTAGCTTAATCGCCATATATATTTTATAACTTTATATATATATATATATATATATATATATATATTCACTTAATTCTAACAAGAAAGCAATGTTGATATAATGTATTGTTAGAAATATACATATTCCTTCAATATATTTTGAAAAATAAAATAAAATTATAAAATATGAATAAATAAAATAGCAATTTGTTGATTATGTTAATTTTTCTGAATAATTAAAGGATGACTTTTATTGGTTAAAATTAAAAGCTGACTTTTGTGTGTTTATTAATTAAGCAGATGTTTAGTCAATCTAAAAAAATATTTCAACAAAAGTCAAGACTCTTTTTGAAGGAAAGACAGTACTTTGAAAAGGCGTCACTATTACTAATGTCTTTGAAAATGAAGAACTTAAAAAAAAACTATTGTATCTATGCCTCTCTGTCTCTATATATATATACATACACACATAAACACACACATAATTTCTTTAAGTATGTGTAATAATTTGAATTGATTGAGATTTCCGTTTTCTTACAAAGGTGTTCAAAAATAAAAATAAAAAAATAAGTCCTAAAGTTAAGTTATTCTTATTTAAAATATTTTATTAACAGTATTTTATAAAAAAAAAAAAATACCTGAAACTTGGTGGATAAGTTAGACATAGATTGATACTTATTTATAATATATAATCAGATTGTAGAAAGTATTATAAATTTTATTAATAATTCCATAGGTGGAATTATTTTTAGAGGAGGTGTACATTAAAAAAAAAAAAAAAGAAAGAAAAAAAAAAAGCTTCATTTTAAAAGAAGTTAATTGTATATATTTAAATTGCAGTAATGTGGAGACGGAAAATAAAAATGAAATAATTTGTTTTAACTAAAAATAAATGCCATGAATACAAAACAAATCAGAGAATTTTAAGGATATTTTCAGTAATAATTAGTAAAAAAAAAATGAATCTTATCTCTGATGGGAAAGATAATTGACAAAAAATTTAAAACATGTCAGAACCTGATGAAGACTTTTTATAAGCCAAAAGCGTATTCTTTCAAATAAATTTATTTTAAAGAAAAACACACGTCGTTATTTGGCTTTCTAATTTCTATATGATAAAATAGTTATTATAAAAAAAAAAAAAAAAATAAGACAAACTCGACAGACAAGCCAGATATTCTTATAATTATTTCTAAGAAATATGGTTGAACTGCAGAAATGTGGGTAGCGTTTTCTATACTATATATAACGTTAATGTGAATTAATATACTAAATACACACACTAAAAAAAATGATAACTGTCAAATATGAGACTTATTTCCAACAAGAAATGATAACTGTCAAATATGAGACTTATTTCCAACAAGCAAACAGATATAAAGGATAGAAAAGAACTAGAGTAATCTAATTAAAGGGAGATAATTCCGAACAGTTCCTTTACTGTTATTAGTGTACATGTGACATTTTCACTATTCCTGTATTGGTTTTCCGAGACTTAAGAGAAAATTGAAGAAATAGCCGAAATATTACAAAAATCTGGTCTAGTTTTACAACCTAAAAACACGCAATATGTTATGGGGAAGGATGGCGTAGAGTCTAAATCCATAGTAAAATGATGGTTATTGTTAAGAGAGTCGACATATATCTTTGTAACCAAAAATATTACTTACTAAATTGTGTTGAAAATAGTAATATAATCAAATATTAGGAAATTCTAACAAGTAGAAAAACTACTAGCGTTTTTAATAAAAAAAAAAAGGTTTATCTCTATAGGCTAAAATGTTCAGTTATGTCCCTTGTGTATGAAATCTTGCTACCTGTGTCAAAACATCTACTAAAAATGCAATTTTCCACAATTTTTCATAAATATTACTTTCAACTATAAATAAATTTCTATGAACTTTTGTAATATTTGGTTATATTACTATTTTTGACATGACAATATTTTTAAAAAGGCTTATTAAAAAAAAATCGATCAGTCAACTCTGTCTTAATAAGCATCGAAATGATTAATGCTGCCTAACAAAAGGAGAAAGTAAAAAGAGTGACAAAAAATGAGAACAGTGTATGAAGTAACCTGTGGAATCTAATAAGTGGTACTTCACACGAGAGAATCCGAACAGAGACAAGCTCTTAAACAGTGCACATTTTCTCCTGGTGAGACCAAGAGAATCTCTGTCAAGACCAGACTAGGAGATCATAGGCTTTTTTTTTTTTTCCTTTCTTTTTACTATAGACAACAAAACTAAAGTTAAATTTTTACTTACTTTCTACCTTAACCTTTAAAATGATGACTTAATGGTTTTCAGGTATGCTGAAAATGAATATAGCATTTAAATTTGCTGCAAGGAAGTAATTTTCTGGATATTAAACAATGTAATTCCTTATGTTATAAGAGGTGGCTATTTTTGTGCGCGCATTTATTTTTGGCTTGCGCATACAAAAATAGCCACTTCTCACAACATAAGGAATTACATTGTTTAATATCCGGAAAATTACTTGTTTGCAAATTTAAATGTGATACTCATTTTCAGCATTCTGAAAACCTACAAAAATCGTCATTTTGAAGATGATTGTTAAGGAGGAAAGTAAATAATAATTTGTCAAAAAAGAAAAAAAGTGGTATAAAAAAGTATATAACAAATATAATCGAACGCAAGATAAGTTATTTTAAATACTATAAACACCAAATATATACTATATGTCATAACATTTATTACAGGAGTTTCTACCAGTATTTTGTTTAATTTTATATTTTTTCAGTAATTATCCAGACTCAAAAAATGCGACCCTCTTTGTCTGCAATTTTTTTCTTGTTCTAGTGCAATAAATACTTGACAACTTTTTTTCAAACTTAAACAACTTTAAAATGAGTTAACACTAAAAACATAGGTAGAAGAGTAACGTATCTTGCCTTTGATGACATTTGTTTTTTAAAACACTTTTTCTTTTTGTTGTATATTAGAAAAAATAAAAAATTCCCGGATCGTCTATCGGCAACACTATTATAATATCTAACCCAAGACTGATCAAGTATTTATGTAGAGCGCAACGCCTTAAGGGAGACAAATTTTATCAAAGAAAGTGATCCAGTTAAAGGGAGATAACTCTGAACTTTTTTTCGTTGTAGTGGCGCAATGTGATGTTTTTACGTTCTTTTTTTAGATTGAATCCAAAAGACAAATATTAAAATAATCCAATTGTGTTTTCGTTTTTTTTTCTCTTTCATCAGAAACAATAATACCACACAAAGGAAAAAAAAATGATACTTGAATAAGTAAGGTTTCTAGTACTCATGCAAAATAAGGACAATGATATCATCGGAATTTTTGGCAGTTTACGTAGAACGCCGGAAGAAGCCGAATCGTTTTTTTAAATTTTATTTTATTTTTTTTCGCGCAAACGCTGGCCATCCTCCCGCCTACCGGAAAATGATATAAATATATATTTCTGCTATTACGAACAGAATCTAATGAAAAACGTATAAAGTAAATAACATTTTTTTTTTTTTTTTTTTACGAACAAAATACAATGAATAATTGATACTTTTGCAGTTAATATCTCGTTTTACTCACTCGGCAACGCCCGGCGGGCGACGAAAACCAACCCGGAAAATGCCGAATGAGTTTATTCACTGAGAAACCGAGTGGCAAAAAGAGACGCGATTGAGCAGACGACACCAAATTGGAAGAACTTTCCGGATATTAAGCAATGTAATTTCTTCTGTTATAAAGAGTTGGTTATTTTTGTACGCGCAAGCTTCAAACAACAGGTCTTTATTCTTGTAGTAAGGAAGGAAAATGAAAAATTCGAGGCTGGAAGTTATGAAGCCTCCAGAAATTGCCCTCGCGTTCTGCCAAGAAAACCAGCTGCTTGCAACCAATGCCACGGAGATGAGATGTACAAAATGCCGTTGGAAGTGTCTCCTAAAATAATGAAACGTAACCGACGGTTTCGGTTGGAGGTGCACTAATGGCCAGTATAGACACGCAAAAACGGGATTAAAACTGCAGAAATACCGAATATTGGACATTTGATACGAAACTTTAAGAAAATTAAACACTCAATGTGAGGTAAGTTTCATGAATAAATGGCAGACCTGAACGAGAATCCCCCCCATATATACTAGTGTCCAATTAATAATCCAGTAATCCACTGAAAAAAAGAAAAAAAAAATGAAAGCCGTATTTAACATGGGGAGATAGGGGGTGTTTATTCCGAAAGCCGTTCTTGGCGCGGGGGGGGGGGGGTTCTCATTCAGGTCCGCCGAATAAATATTTATTTTTTGAATAACAACTGATAATTTACAATTTGGTGCTGATGCAGTGCATTTATGGAACCGCCTTATTTTTAAATAGTATGTTCAAGTTAAATTAAAGTTTTACGATATCTTTTTATTAAATTGTTAGGTGAAAGAACACCCTTCTCCCCCCCCCCATGTTAAGAATGTCTTTCAAAATAATAACGTTATTATTTCAGCACGGTAATATAAGTACATTTCTCTTTTTGGTACTAGTGCAGAGAGTGATCCGGGCGTAAATAATAACGTTATTATTTTAAAAGCCATTCTTAACATGGGGAGGGAAGGGTGTTTTGTACCTATTCTATACTTCAACCTTACAATTGAATAAAAAACCTTTTTTTTTTTTTTTGGTACTTGTGCATTTAACGAACCAGACGTAACTCAGCATTTGCTCGGCTTTGTCCGACGCATGACGTCAACAGCCGGATATAACCGAGCGTTGCCGATTAAGCAGACGAGAATTTCGCTATCAATTGGAAGAGTGTCACAACTCAAGAAACGCTTATTTGAAGAGAGTTTAAAAAAAATTGTTTTAAAAAGATAACTGACGAAATAATAATGAATATTGCAAACCTTGCGGACCAGCTCCAGACCCCAGAGGCTGCACTAAACTTTTGCCAGCAACGGAAATTGTTGGCAGAAGAGAAAAGGTGTTTACATTTTGGCCAGGATTGTGTACTTGCAAAGAGAACAAGCCTTTCCGGCGGTTACGGTTGGAGTTGTAGAAGTGTAATGATTGGGACCTTCTTCTCAAAATCCCGACTAACCATCGCATGTATAATAATGTGGGTTACGTTCTCGCCACGCAATTGTGGATTGGAATTATTTTCTTAGGAATCCCCGGCAGATTGGAGGCCCAGCAGGCCATACGATAGAAATCGAAGAGTCCGTTTTTAACCACAGAAAACACAACGTCCGCAGACTTCTGGCACCGGTGGTGGTCTGGGTCTTCGGTGGATACGACCCCGCCGAAAAAGAGGGTTTCTTGGTCACTGCACCAAATAGGAACGCCGAAACCCTCCTTCAACTAATAAATAAATTTTTAAAAATCCTTGTTTCTGGCGAAAAAAATTTACAAATAATCCTTGTTCCTGCCCCCCCCCCCAATGCTTTTTATTGCCCCTTTTTTAAGCTTTTTCCATTTATTTGACATAAAGAGTTGAAAAAAAAAAAAAATTAAATAACTTTTACGTGTTTAAGACATAGACAATGTTTTTTTACGTTAAAAATTGAAGAAAAAAAAAACAGTTCAGACAAAGAAAAAAAAAAACAAGACAATATCATTGTACAGTTATTTTGTTGTAGCGTTGTTTTTATTTTATCGCCAACGCTCGGTTTTATCCGGCTGTTGACGTCATGCGTCGGACAAAGCCGAGCAAATGCTGAGTTACATCTGGTTCGTTAAATGCACAAGTACCCAAATTCCTTTTTTTTGTGTATGTAATCATTTTTATTTATTCATTTATTTTTTTCGTTTAACATTCATTCATTGTTATACTGATTATTTCAGCGTCCCAAATTATATCTTGCAAAATATGCTTATTTTTACTATGTTTATGCTGGTTATCTCCCTTAGATTTAATGATCCGTTGACATAAGCGCCGAATTCCGTTACCGTCCGCCGGGTGTTACTGTTGCGCTGAGAGACTCACGGGGAAAAAACTGACTTTAAACTACAGAAGTACCGGCTTTCGAAATAATAACATTATTTCAGCACGGTTGAATAAGTGCACACTGCACCAGTGCACCAGTACCAAAAATGATATCGTGAAACTTGAATTTAACTTGAAAATACTATTTAAAAAACAGCACGGTACGGTACTGTACTGTACTATAAGTAAATAAGAAATTATTACTATTATTATATTATTATTATTATTATAAGAAATTATTACTATTATTACTATAAGTAAATAAGAAATTATTTAAAACGACGAGAAAAAAAATACGATTTAAACAATAGCGCGGCGGCGCGGATCAGTAAGTGCATTAGCACCAAAAAATATTAGAATTAAGTCAGGGTATAATGAATTTGCAATTTTCGGAATCTTACATAATATTTTATGGCGGTATTGTACAACCATCCATCAGCCCCCCCCCCCCCTGCGTAATTTGTATACTGATGGATTTTTTTTTTCACTGGATTATTATTGATTGGACACTAATTAACCAAATTATGAAAAAAATAATTGAAAAAAAAAGAAAGAAAAATCATTATGTCGACATTTGAAAGGGGTGCTCACTTTTTAGTTACAACGTTCTGGTAAATCAGTCACCTATTTTGTAACCAATAACAACGCGGGTATATCAAAACCATAGAAAGTAAAAATGATGCCTACCGCATTTGTAAGTCAGAAATATTGTTGTTTCTCAAAGAAAAAAAAGATAGAATGAATATGACTTTTTTTATTGTTTTTTATGAATATAAAGTTTCGAGTTTTTTTAGTTTTTTTAACTTATTTAGTTTTTTGGGTTTGTATTACTGTACACATAGATTCGAAAAAGTTGTCAAAAAACAAATATATAACAAATAAATGTTATCAAAGGCAAGATAAGTAACTTTTCTACCTAATTGGATATATTTTTCGTGTTTTTATTTAAAATGTAACATGTTTTTTTTTTTTGTTTTATTTTAATTTTTTAAGTCTTATAAATTTCACTAACATGCTGGAGAAATGTTTCATAATTTTCCATCCCGTTGTCAATTTTCATATCGATACATTGCTTCGTCAACGTGGGGCCATTTCATATGTCTCGAAGACACTTCCGTATTTAGAAAAAAAAAAAAAAAAATAGGTGACCGATTTACCAGAACGTTGTAACTAAAAAGTGAGCAGCCCTTTCAAATGTCGAAATAATGATTTTTTTTTTTCAATTATTTTTTTCATAATCTGGTTAATTAGTGTCCAATCAATAATAATCCAATGAAAAAAAAATTTAAAAACCTATCAGTATACAAATTACGCAGGGGGGGGGGGGATGATGGTTGTACAACTCTGCCCCCAAATCTCTAAATAACCTTGTTTATAAAGAACCCCTTTTACTTAATTTTTGTCTTAAAAATTCAAATATAAAACAAAACAAAAAAAAATGTTACCCACAGTAACATAGGTCACTCTTCTGCCTACTTGAATAAGTTTTTGGTGTTTTAAGTTATTTTAAAGCTTTTTTTCATTCAAAAAACAACATGATCAATAAGAACATACCGTACTCTTTGGAGTGCCAGTAATAGCTCCAAACTAAAAAAGTAAACAAAATACTGATAGAAATCAACCCAATAATTGTCATTTATGTTATTTTAAAATATTAACTACGTCAGGAGTAGGTACGGGCAATAATGCCAGAAAAAAAAAAAAAAATTTTTTTAAATAAGGGGACATAGTTTTGAAAACCGGTTTATGATAATTTTTTTTGTAGGTATCCGGCAACTTTTTTATTGTATTTGAAAGATTGAAGCCTAAAGTTAATTTTCAAAAGGAAAAAAATATTTGTACACGTGAAAAAAAAGTTAAATGAAAAATGTTTTCATGGCAACATTCGGAAGCTGACAAATTCAGCTAAATTTTGAAGTTTAATAAATTCATTGTAAAAATCTTTTGAAGGATTATTTGTTTTCTCAGAAAAAATTTTCTGGGTCTATTTCAAAGATAAATAGTAAAGTCGTAAGAAATTGATTAAAAAAATAAAACATGTTTGTACAAAAATATAGCTTAATTAGCCCCCAAAAGCGAGAGATTCTGGATTCACACACACCAAAACAAACAAACTCATCTAAATGTGGATTCTATAGAAGCCCAAAAGGTTAGAAAGTCAAAAGCCTGTCCGAAAATGACGTCAGATAGCTGGAGGGACGAACTGAGTGCTGGCTGGTTTTCTTCCCCTCCCCCGCCGTGCATCTGTACATTCCTATCATGAACGTTTGTATAATTTATACCATTTTTTAATTTATTTTTCTGTGTTCCTGCTTTTAAATAAAAAATTATTTTTATTTTTCAAGATTGTATAAAAATTGTTACGCTGAAAGTTTGACGTTCGGAAAATATTAGAATCTTATATATAAAAATGACACGAAACATGTAATCTAAAAAAAAAAAAAAAAAGTAATATTTTTTGCTATTATAATTGTTTTTGTGTGAAAATTCAATGATAATATCGTTAGTTCGAGAAATTTTTGGTACCTGTGCATTTAACGAACCAGACGTAACTCAGCATTTGCTCGGCTTTGTCCGGCGCATGACGTCAACACCGAACGTTGGCGATAAAATAAAAACAACGCTACAACAAAATAACTGTACAATGAAATTGTAAAATGTAGAAACAAAAAAATTAAATAAATAAAAAGCAAAAACCTACCGTTCATTTATGTTTTTTTTTTTTTTTTAAATTATTATTTGGAATTGTTTTCTGTTTTCAAAATAAATACATATAAGACAAGTTTTTTTTTTTGTTAACTTTTTTTTTGTCCGAACTGTTTTTTTTTTTTTCAATTTTTAACGTAAAAAAAAGGGGGAGGGGCAGGAACAAGGATTATTTGTACATTTTTTTCGCCAGAAACAAGGATTCGTAGAAAAGTTTGATAGAAAAGTAACTTATCTTGCCTTTGATAATATTTGTTATATATTTGTTTTTTGACAACTTTTTCGAATCTATGTGTATAGTAATACAAACCCCTTTTTATTTATTAGTGGAAGGTGGGTTTCGGCCTTCCTATTTGGTACAGTGACCAAGAAACCCTCCTTTTCGGCGGGGTCGTATCCACCGAAGACCCAGACCGGTGTTACAAGTCTGCCGGCGGTTAAAAACGGACTCGTCGATTTCTACCGTATGGCCTGGGCCTCCAATCTGCCGGAGATACCTAAGAAAATAGTCCCTGCATATATCACGCAGCAAATTTTCCAATCCACGATTGTGTGGCGAGAACGTAACCCACATTCGCGATGGAGATTTTTTGTAGATGCCATCTCGAACGCCCATAAGTATATTATTTTTATGATACACGCGACGCGATGGTTAGTCGGGATTTTGAGAAGGTCCCAATCCTAATGGAGGTCCATCGACGACATGTTACACTTCTACACCTCCAACCGTAACCGTCGGAAAGGCTTGTTCTCTTTGCAAGTACACAATCCTGGCCAAAATGTAAATAAACACCTTTTCTCTTCTGCCAACAATTTCCGTTGCTTGTAATATTCATTATTATTTCGTCAGTTATCTTTTTAAAACAATTTTTTTTTTAACTCTTCAAATAAGCGTTTCTTGAGTTGTGACACTCTTCCAATTGATAGCGAAATTCTCGTCTGCTTAATCGGCAACGCTCGGTTATATCCGGCTGTTGACGTCATGCGTCGGACAAAGCCGAGCAAATGCTGAGTTACGTCTGGTTCGTTAAATGCACAAGTATCTAATTTTTTATTTGAGTTATATCGAATCCATTAATGCAGACTTTAGGGGCTTTTTTTGTAATGTTTCTGAAAAAAATTATTTTTTTCTTTTTTTATTGATACAATTTACGATGCTTTCAAAAAGCAAAAATAAATTCATTTTTTTTTTTTTTTTTTTTTTTTTTTTGCTACTGAAAACCATAACTTTAGTAAAGGTGTTTTTTGTTTAAACAAAATAATACATTTCCGCTAAGATTCAAATGAAAATAATGAGTTCATTATATTCCATGATTTTTGATAAATACTGAAAATTTCATTAAAATTGGTTAATTTCTTGATTTTTGGTAAATTTTTAAGTAACACGAGGGGTCAAAATGTTTTATACATTTTGAGCATAATTTTGCACGTACCTAGTCAGGAGATAAGAAATTATTTAAAAACGAATAATTTTAGAATTAAGTTGGGTTTGTCATAAATCCACAGAGGTACGAAAAAGTGTTAAAAATTTTTTTAAAAATATAACAAATAAATGTTATCAAAAGCAAGATAAATTACTCTTCTACCTATCTTGTCCGAACAAGAAAAATAGCAGCACAATGACTCCCTAAATATATGAAGTTTGTAAAATGAGTTAATACTAAAAATTTATACAAAATACTGTTAGAAACCCACCTAATATATGTTACCGTGACATATTTGGTGGATTTCTAACAGTATTTTGTATGATTTTTTTAGTTTTAACTCATTTTCCAAATTTTACATATTTAGAGGGTCATCGTTCCGCCATTTTTCTTGTCCGCATGTATCAATAAACAGTATGATTTTCAAACCAATTAAACGTTTGAAAGTGAGTAAAACCACTAAAAAAATTTCCAGATAGATAGAAGAGTAACTTTTCTTGCCTTTGATAACATTATTTGTTATGTATTTGAATTGTTTTTAGCACTTTTTTGTACCTTTGTGGATTGTAATACAAACCCTAAATTTTCATTTTCGAAATATCATGTCATTTTATTTATTATTTGAGAAAAAAGAAAAAAAAAATGGAAGAACGGCATGAACAAGACATTTGCCCTGGTCTCCAAATAATTTTGTCTATCAAGAACCCTTTTCACAGAAATTTTGTCCTCAGTCTTGAAAGATTTTTGACAAAAAAGGACTCTTTTTCAAAGAAAACTTATCATCTGATAAAAACTTATGAGCAAACTTAAAAAAAAAAAACAAAACACAAAATTTCCTCTGATCTTCTATATTGAATGAACAAATTTAAATATTGAATTTCAAGTAAAACAAATTGTACCTATGTAATTTGCATGTTGTAAATAGTAGGATATCTAAAAATTACAAAAACACAGAAAAATAATTATTAATGAAAAAAGAAATTCATGAAACGGAATGAAATCACTATTTTTCACTTAAAAGAGATAAGTAGACAGGAGAGATAATTAAGTTCTGTTGCTTACATCACATGACGACCGTAATTCAAAATGTTGGACAAATTTTATTCCTCATCTAAACTTTATCAAAAACTGTTTTTCATCAATAATTATCTTTCTACCTTATCATTTTCCATAATTTTGGATATGTTACTATGTGTGGTATGACAATTATGTAGGTACCATTTGTTTTACATGAAATTCAATTTTTCAATTTCTTTTGTTCAATAGAAGCAGCATTTCTTGTAAAATTGTAAAGGTGTAGGTTTTTAAATATTAGTTTTTACTTTTTTATATGACATATGGACAAATAGGCATGTCCATTTAAAAAAAAATTTTTTTTTAATTTTATTTTTCAATAAATATCTGGTTCTTTACTGTACAAGCTATCTTCGTCATTTTTTTTTTGTTGTTAAATTGACACCAGAAAAAAAAAGAAGGGTGCACAGTGTGTGCACAGCACAGATGGACAAGTCTTATGCTTTATAAATTTTGTTTCAAAATTTTCTGCAATATTTTCATTGCATCCACCAATTTTTGTTCGTTCTGATTTTTGATGGCTCAACGTTGACACCTTTCGGCGTTTTATGTAAATTGCCCGAAGAATTTTGACAATAACACAGTCCTTAATTCTGCATATTTCTTATAAATTCTGATTGTAATCATGAGAAAAAAATATTAATTGAATATGAAAATTATACTTGTAGAAGCAAAAATAATTTTAAAATATTTGTTCAGATTTTGTCGAAAAATATCCGTTGCCTGGTAGTTATTTTTGCTTTACTTTTTTTACATGTGTTATCTTTCTTTTACCATGACATTTATTAATAAATAAAAATGAGTGCAAATTCAGAGTTCAACCTAATTAAAAAATATAAAAATACAGAAAAATCTTGGGTTTGTGTACTTGAACGAAAATGTAAGATTCCAAATATTACATAAATTGATTAAGTAGTTATATATATAATTTTTTAAATAGTAAATTGTTACAAAGCTGATTTTGATCTCGGTAGTTCGAATTAAGTTGTCTTCCTTTCTTAAATGTAGTGGATCAAGCTGCATTTTGACTCATAAAATTTGATTATGTTAGTTAAAAAAAATACAATTGATCGATTTATGTGATTTTTGAAATCTTTTTTCCATGATATCATGAATATTTTTCTTTATTTTTGCTTTGATTGAACTTATGCAAAGAAAAAAAAATTTAAATGGTATTTTGAAAGTTAAATTTAATTACCAAATCTCATTTTATCTAAAAATTATTAAATGAACATAACTTATGAAACAAATTTTGTCAAGGTAATATTTTCATTTCTATTTATAAAATTATCGAATATAAATGCTGTCAATATTTTAATACGCAAAAATTTGCTAAGAAATTTAAAGCCTGAAAAAATAGCTTTCTATTTGTCAGTTTAAAGACTACAAAAAGTTATGCACTCTTTTTCAACTATTAATAAAAGATTAAAATAGTTGACTTGTGTACGAAGAAACAGAAATGCATTCTAATGGATTTAATTTTGTGATGAATTTTTAAAAACATTTTTATAAGTTAACTTTAGTATTTTACACCATTATATTTTTAATTTCAATTAATAACAGATACAAATGTATACATAAATACACAAATTTTAGAGTGCAGATCATGCAGCAGCTACGAAAAAATACACACAAAAAATAATCTTGGAATTTTGTTTGTATAGAGATTTTTTTTTAATTGGGTCATGTTGAGTTTTTGTTTGTTTTTCAACAAAACAAAAACCTCTAAGTCCTATAATCTCTATACTAATGATACGCTACACACAAAATAATGTATTGATTGGCTACCAAGTAAATTAGTCTAGAGGCAGTCGGATTACAAAGTTCCCATTCGTGATTTTGTCCAGATGAAAAGAGATAATAGAACTATCAGTCATTGGAGAGTCAATACCATATTCATATCTTATTTTAAATCCATAGATTGACGTGAGAAAATAGAAATTAGAAATATTTTCTTTCAGTCAAAAATAGAAAACGTTCATCAATAAACTTACATGCATGTGTCCATTTCGCAGGAAATCAGACAGCAAAAAGAATTTCTTTCTTTTGGTGTTAATGTCAATGGATGCATGTCTATCTGGTCCTTATTATCATTAAGCGGATTTTATTTTTTTCACATCCAAACGATATTTTTCTCAGTCTGTATAAAAAAGATGCATATTAAAAGCAAAGTTCACATCTGATGTGTGTGGTTTGCTTTAATATCTATTTTGATTATATTTGTCTGCATGGATATGTAAATGGGAATTTGGTGTCTATTAAAATACATTTGATGTTATTTATGTTCTTTTTTTGAGGAGGCGGTGATTGATTATCAAGGCCTGGAGACCACTCAATGACAAAAAGTGTCATAATTTTTAAAATAGTAATAGTAATGAGTGTCACTTCACGAGTGAGACGACATCATGATCATTGATAATGGTGTAACTTGAGTAATGCTTGTTCATTTAAGAGGACGGTTCAACAGAAACTTGTTTGTTAGATTTGAAAATGGGCATGTTATTGTCAGCTGGGAATGGCATTGTGTTCCACAGATAAACTTTACTCATGACATTTGTTTAATTTTAGGTGCAGATATGTAATAAGAGAAATTATCAGTTATTGTAGCTACACCAGTGTCTACTGTGAATATTTTATGGGAGAGGGGGGCATAAATAGAAGCTCAGTTGAGTACTTGCCACAGAAATAATGACAGAGCAGAGATAGACTTGCAATATCTCTTCTTTAAGAAAGAAGTAAGGTGGAGAAGAGATCTTTGTCCATTAGATTTTGAAACTGTTTTTCAACTCTATCAAAGCAGAAAAAGAATACTCATATAAGCTCCTCCCCAGATATGGCAACATTACGTACTCCATCTTATGATTTATTTGGCCTTATACAGGTAGAGGACTGCATCAGGAAGATGCCTTCTAAAGTGGTAGAATGATCCAGCCATTTTACCAGTGACGTTACAATGGATCTAATTCTGTTTAGTAGAAATGTTATGTATAATGCTAGATATAACGTTATAAAATGTTGCTATTAAAGAAATCCTAAAACAGATTTCTTCAGCATCTGAATTGAATTCAAAGAATATATTCAAAATTAAAAATCAAATTAAATCAAGCTTATAATTTTCATCTAACTAAAGCAAATCCTTTATGAACATTAAAACAAAATTCAAAATAAATAGAGATTCTCTTTGACATCGAGAGCAGCTATAGTTTGGAAAGAAAATTCAGTATCGATCTGGTGAAAAGCAGGACATTTTTGTTAGAATAAAGTTAATATACCTCCCCCTAATTCACACACACATAGAATGCATGAACAAAAACCATTACTATTTTAGAAAAAATACAATATACTCTCTCCAAGTAATTGATGATTTATTACTCAATTAGACTTAGAAAAAAAATCTAAAAGTCTAAAATATTTGTTATCTTATTGATATGAGTAAATATTGTGCCATCCAATGCATTCCTATGACCTACATAGAGATAATCATCATTCAGCCATGGGAGATTTAACTCCCCTTGCCCACAAAATTCTTATATCAATGATAAAAATCCATTGCTATTGTGTATGATTCTTTCTTAACATAAATAGATGTGAAGCCACTTGTCATCTATTTCAAATTTATTTAAGAGTAAGAGTTTGTAGAGTAGCACCTTCCTGAGATGGCCCTTTGGTGCCTTCAGATAATCTCCATACACCTCGACATCATGTAATGTACAAAATGCAGCCTCATCATAATAAATAATCGTCTCTGAGTGATGAAGAGGGGCATTTTTCATAAAGTTAACCTGTTAATATGCATGAACATGATGGATCAAGAGAAGTAAACCTTGAACAAAAATGTATCTTTCTTTCCTGTAACTGGTAGTAATCCCTCAATCCCAAAGCTATCAGAGTCTAGGCCATTGTTAAACTCCTCCTCATTCTTTTAAACACTGCAGAAACACAACATTCTGAAGCCGTTGAAAGAGTAGTCTCCCTTTGTTTATTCTAATGATCGGATTGTCAGATACTAGAGAACGTATGCCGTGTTACATTATTGATTAACAGTAATCGGTTTTAATGGGAATATAGGAATGATAAATAAAATCACTTTCATTCATTTAAATATACTAGAAATAAAAGATAAAATGTTTAAAATCGTTTGTATTAAGGAACAAAAAACGTACTTATCTCCCTTGATACAATCTAGATTAGAAACAAGTTTTGAATTACTAACAATTTTTCGAATGGTTTGGAAATTTTACTACTGTTCTCGGTTACAAAATACGCATTTGAATGTGAAATTAATTTAACATCTTGCCAAGGTGTTTGATAATGGATTTATTCTTGTGAGTTTTCTTTTAAAATTAAACTTTTTTCAGACATTTTAATAGTTTTGGGGGGGATGTACTTGCAAGATTCTGTTCTGATGATATTAAATGTGTTAAAAATGTTTATACTTTATTATATAACTTAAAATAAACATTGCCTTGAAACAGATGTAAAAAAAACAAACTCGTGAATGTTTTTATTTCAAAAAATGATTTAAACCATAGTATATTGACCATTATCCCTGACCACTATCACTATTTATTGTATTTTGATTAAATGAGTAAAATTCAAAAACTCTGCATGATTAAAAATAAGTCTATTTACTTCTATTTTCATTATCATCCTTATTATATAGAGATTATATGGCAGTATCATTTCTTTTTATTATTCTTATATAAAAGTAAAGAGAATTATTTTCTTTTACACATGTGTTCGTGATATGTATAGAAATACACTGAAAAAGTATTACCCTTTCTTTAAATATTCACAGACATTAAACATTTTAGAGAAGGGCAAGAAAAAAAATATAGATAACTAAAAAGAGACAGCCAGCTTATTTAGTTAATTATAATTAATTATAAATTACTTACTATAACAATTAAAATAGATATATTTTCAAGCAAATTCAATTCCACAACTAAAATATATTGTAGTATGTATTTTACTTCATTAAAGTATATAGGAAAAAATGTCCGAAGAAAATAAATATCTTGATCAATTAATGATAAAGATATACTTTAAAGGAGATTTCATTTATAAAGTCAACAGAAGGAAACTGAGATAGTCTTGATTACTACACAGATCATTTTTTATTGAGGAGTTAAAAACAGGAGAATGATATTTTAGTTGTAATATTTTCATATTAGACTTATTGGATAGTTTTAACTGCAGTGAAAAAAATAATCTATGACAAATAAATTTTACCAAAGGCAAAATAAGTTACTGTTCTACCTATCTGGAGAAGACTTTTTATATTTTTTTGTATCATAACTTATTTTAAAGCATTACTGAGTTTAATACACAGCAAGTGTCAACTAGACAATCGCATGAAGTCTCCAAAATCGCTCAAAAATTAAACAGAATCACAACTAATAACTGTCATCTATTGTGCAGATTCAACCAAACTGGATATTTTTATTACCAGTATTTTTGTGCAAGTTTCGATTTTTGAGTGATTATTGTGACTCCACATACATGATCGTTTTTTTTTTTTTATTCTAATTTTAACTTAATAGATTTGATACTAGCTGTGTATTAAACTAATAAATGCTTCAAAATAATTTAAAATAAAAAGAAACTTATAAAAATAGGTAGAAAGTAGCTTATCTTTCATTTGATAACATTTATTTGTTATATAAATATCTTTTTTCACTTGTGTTTTGTTATGTTCACGACAGTTAAAAATACCTGACTTATCACTTGGTTGAAATTAATGGAGGACAAAAGATCAACAGATAAAAGCCCAGAAAAAAGTTAAAAGGAAAAAAAAATGAAGAAAATTTCACCACAATCAAAATAAATAAAAAAGTTGTAAAAATTTCAGTAGGCCAGTAACTCTTGTTCTTCCTATTTTGTATTTTAATTCCCTTATTCGATGAGCGATGTTACTGATAAAAGAAGGAAGAAAGTATTAAGGGACAAAGTATGGGAAGCAAGAGTTATTTGGCTGCCAAAAGTGATCATGGTGCACTATCTCTTCACCATTTTTTTTTTCTTTTTTTTTTTACATATTCATAATTATTGAAGCAATATTTTTTCTTCTTGATAACATTTTCTTCTACTAATCTGAGTTCATACTTTCCAAGGTAACCTTAAAAAAAATGTATTTATTTGTAAGGTTAAAAAATGCTAACATTAATTATTGCATAAAAAGAAAATTTTTTTGCCTAACAACTAAGAAAAACTACTAAATTTGCACTTTTTTTAAATGGTTATATAACAAAACATTAGATTTTCCATTTATAAATGATTAATTAAAAATATTAAAATTGCATCTTTTTTCAACGGTTAATTAAAAATATATTTAATTTACATCTTTTTTAAATGGTTAATTATACATTAAAACTGAAATAAAAAATTTTTAAATAGCAAAAATCTACATAAGTAAAATAAGATAATAAGGAAGACAAAACCATGTCAGTTTAGATTAGCATTGATCAGGGAGTATATTGTATAGTTTGGACAGTTTGATCTAAGTTGGTCTCACCAATTTCAAAGAATTCAAACTTCATACAGAAAGCAAGCTGTTTAGTATTTGTTTATCTGTGACTTCAAATTCGACATTCAATGTTTTTTTTTTAAAACTTAAAAAAACAAAATATTGTACTTAATGTAAGTTTTCATTGAAAATTTTATAGAACATTGAAGATAGTTTACCCTTGCATAAGGAAATATATGCAGGCTGGAAGTTGTTTTAAAGCAAGAATTATGATCAGAGGCAAGGGGGGTTGCAACATGTGAAATTTAAATTCCGACTTTCCCTGTCCTGCAAGATTTTTTTCACGTCTGATAAGTAATTTTTATTTGTCTATACTTACAAAACAGTTTTTGGCGATAAATACAAAATAAAGAAAATCAACAATTTTTAGATATAGGTATGAATTAACTGTGATAACTAAGGTATCAATGGAGAGAGAAAGACTAGTAAATACCAGTGTAAGTCCCATGTGATGTGAGGTGACCGTTATTCATAATCATGAAAGGTTCACATGTTAAACATAATTTTTATTTATTTTGATGACCTTTTGTACTTTGAGTGCCTCCATGCTTCCTTGGATTTGAATTTATTTAAGTTCCTATGTCCAACAGTTGACTTGTTAAACAACCACAAAATTATTAACAATTTCGCCAACAGGCACCATTGTTCTATTAAATATACATAAACATGTCTACAAAATGAGAAAACAGCACAGCTTTAACATTTTTTCATGTCCAGAATTGCTGAAACATAGTTTGGTTGTTATATTTTATGACATATCAACCATTTTCAGGCTAGTTAATACTGAATTTGGTCAGTTATTTATATAATCAAATATTTATTAATGAGGTTGGATTTGGTTGTTTTGTAGATGAAAATTTCTTTTTATTTTTGACTTTGCAGAACATGGAGTTTTGCAAAAGGAAAAGAAAAAACAATAATGTCTGTTTAGTGCATTTTAGCTCAGGAAGTTAATATCTCTGAAACATGGAATTGCCTGCATTAGTTGTGCAGGCACTGCATCTTTTAAAACCCACATCCTTAATTCACCACCCCGTCAATACACATGAGCACATGCACATTTGATGAGATGTGGTGCACCTGAAAACTGTACACAATTTTTTTTTCCCCCAATTTTTGTGGTGAGCTCTGGTCTGCTCACCAGCTAACATTACACCAAAGGTAATACACACCTGTTAAGTAAACTAGCATTTTCATATAAAAAAGTGAGTTCTCGTCCAGAATTTCCCTTATATTAAAAAGCAAAAATAAAGAAAAATCTGTATCAAGTGTATATCTCTGACAAAGCAAAAACATTATATTTCAAAAAATCATGTAAATTGATCAAATAGTTTTATTTTTATAAAGAAAATCAATGTAAGCAATTAATAGGAATTTGTAGGCATTACAGCATAAGTCTAGTAAGTTTTAATTATTGTTGAGTTACTTTCCTGGGTTTTCCTTTTTGTTTTATATGGTGAGAAAGATATTCACTCCTTGGATACTAAAAAAAAATTAATTTTCTTATATAAAACTAAAACTACTTGATCAATTTACATAATTTTTGGAATACAATATTTTCTTTTTGTCCCAGGTACATATATAATACAGGATTTTCTTTATTTTCATTTTCTAATGTAGGTATAATTCTGGACCAAAACTTGTTTAAAATATCATCATATTTGTATACATATTTGTTTGATAAGAAAGTATTAGTCACAGGCATAAAAATCCAGTTTTTAGGCAGAATCCATTCACATGACAATTGGTGTACATCTAAACTATAGAACTACAGTGCAGATAAAGGAAGCATTCATATGAACTGAGAGGACATGAAGGCGGTTAAAAGGACATTTATGAAAGATATGAAAGAGTTAACCTAAACACAACAAATTGAAATCTATTTGAGAAAAAAAATACAATTTTTAAAAAAGAGCATTTTTATCAATCATATTACAATTTATGAGTTATTTTAAATGTATTTCATGTAAATTAACTTTGATGAGTTAAAAAAATGAAAAACAAGTTTTATTCTAATAATAACAAAAATAACAGAAGATTAATAAGTCATGATAGTAAATGAGGGGGTATATTATTTGTAGACAACAAGAAAAAGAAAAATACATTTCAATCTGCTGGATGGAGTGGGAATTCAATCAAAACATCACATTTTCAAGATGCTGATCTGAAATTCACTGGCAGAAGAAATAATTTTTATTTCTAAAGAGAAAGATTTGTATAGCACCATGTGATTTATAGTAATAATGGATCACAATATTCTTCATCTGCATATACACAAAACAAAGACAACAATTTTCGGGAATCTCCAGATAAATCCAAATAGAGATAACAAAAAACACAATGTAGAAGAGATTCAAACTTTAAGAAGTCCTTAAACTAATAAATGCCCCGCCTTTCTCCCTAGTAATAATATGTATAATTTGTATTATCATATAAATAATAAAATTACATATTATTTTAAAGAGAAATGTAGTTTGCTTGAAGCATTTCTGGTAAATAAATATATAAGTATTTCTGAAGGCTGATAGCAATGCTAAAAAAATGGAATAGGGAAAGGAAGTATGAACAAAAACAATCAAATACACAAGTGGAACTGTCAAACAGAAGGGGAATACTTTTCTCCCATTTGACAGCTCCACTTTTGCATTCTTTTTGGAAGGTTCACCCCTGAAATTATCAAAGATGTTAGACCATCCCTGATATTTTTATTAATATTTAGAAATAAGTTGCATATTTATTGATTTCATATATGAAAGATCTTTTAAAAAATAAATTTTCTGAAGGTTTATAACCCTTATACTGTCTTCAATTTGTTTTTGTTCAATTTTTTCACCATTTTGGTTTTTCTGCATTGCTATCAGCAAATAAATATATATATTTACTTTTAATTTTATTTATATAATATGAAATATGTTATACACTATCCCACTTCTTTTGTATAGTTAAAGCATGTAGTTATACAACAGTTTCTGTTTCTTGACAGTCCCTTGCATTATCATTAAACACAGATCTTTTAGGCTGCACTGCCTGAGTAATAGAGGATAGGTAAGGCAGTGATGCATCATATGATCGCCTGCCCCACATTTGCAGATGATTAAGTTAGTTTTGTTGCCCCAAATAGCCCTAGCAGCTCTGTATCATCTCATTCCTATTTTCACATTTATTTTATCAGATGCATTGTTTATTTTTTTGTTCATTTTAGTCCACTTCATACAATAATGAGGACTTTTACTTCTTATATAATTCTAACTAGAGGCTGTCCATGAATTTGAAATTTCAAATTAGTTCAAAGTAGCAAGCTTTAATCTGAAAATAAACTAATCTCTTCTGTTTTTGTAGCTTTCATTTTTTTGTTTTTTTTTTAACATTATATTTGGATTTCCAAGACTTGGGGGCCATTGGGAATGCAAGACTGAGCCCATATTAATACAATACTTGACGTACTCTTATGAAATATTAGCAGAAAGACTTATCATGTTTCAGAATTTTTAAGATAAGGATTAATAATTTGGATTATTAGGACTACTATTCTCATTTTAGTTGTTATATTTATATCAGCTGGGATCAAGGTGTGATATCTGTTCTGTCTTCAGTCAGGGAAGGTGATGTCTTTTTAAACTGAGACAATTTTTAATTTTGTTCCAATCCAGAGTGCCCCCTTTTGAAGAGCTAGATTTTACTCAGATTAAAATCTGAGTGTTTACTCTGGTTTTGCGGGAAGGCAAGCAAATAGGAACCTTTGATCTCCATCAGGTGCATCTTTGGAACTTTTGAGACTCTTTATGCTGAATCTGAATCTTTGATTACCCAGTATGAATCTTATGAAGATGTGAATGTATCAATCACGTGATATGTATTGGGTAACAATATAATGAGATTTAAAAGTTTAATTAAAAATAAAAAATCCGAGAATGTGCACACAGTTATTTGGTAGTTGTTGTAATTATTGTTTGTCCATTAGTATAATGAAAATCATCTGATCATCCAAGAGGGATGCGTGGAAATGCCATCATCAGTGAGTGCAGCGATAACTGATAAACCTAATCTGTGCTTGGAAAAGTTTGTAGCATTGGGAACAAGGAATGGTAGCAGGTGCCAAGGTCTTCAAAACATCATTCTTTGTGTTCTGCCTGTACTTCTCTGTAGCAGCTTTTCTGTCACTTTCATATTGGTGAGCACCATCATGAACAGCAGTCTGCCATTTCTTCTATTTGAAGTTGTCTGCTTCCAAGATGATGAGTCAACATTGAACCACTTTAGTGATGCATTTAGATTGTCTTTAAACTGTTTCCTTTGGCTGGCATGAGATGTTTGTCATGCTGGAGGTCAATAAACAGAAGCTTTCTGGGTATTTTGTAGTCTGGCATGCAAGCTACATGACCAGTTTAATGAAGCTCGACTTTCATTGGGATGGTAAGGATGCTTGGAAACCTGGCACGAATGAAAACTTCTGTGTCTGGTATACTTTCCTGCATTTCCTGGGGCATTTAATAAGGATTATTTGAAAACATTTCGAGGCTTTCAGTTGGTTGAGAAAGGTTTTAGTTATAGCATTTGCTAGAAATAAGTTGATTAGAAATTAAAATCATCTGGAATCTTTCCTAATGCAATATTTGACCCTCTTGATTTTGGTAGATTCAAATATGGTAAGAATAAAATTCCAAAAGGAAAAATGATTGTCACCTCTTTGTGCATTATTTGATTTTAAGTTTCCATAACAAATAAATTTCACTGAAAATAATTTACTCATATATACATAATTAGTTAAAATCCTATACAGTATAAAATACGAATAGGCAGCTCAACTTCTTTAAAATAGTTCACCAGATAGACCTCAACAATTTAAATTCATTCTGTTATGATTATTTATGAATTCGTCCAATTTCTTAAAATGTGTAGCGGAAGCAAAAGGAAGATGAACTACTGAGTGATTTCAATCAAGCTGCCAATCTTCATTGTTCAAAGAGACAATATTTGATATGCTGTGTATTGCAGCAGAGGGAGGTCAAAATGAACAAAGGAATGTGTGCCTTGTAATAAAGAAGGTCAGATCATTGATTTGAGGAAGAAATCACAAATTATGTGTTCCTGGATTGAGCCTCAATTCGTTTTAGTTTCTGCTATATTTTTATTTTAACTTCAACTTAGTAGATGCTTTGAAACATGTCCCATATTTTATTCTGTATGCCAACTTGATCCTAGTTGGAACTCTTCTCTCAGATCAGTGTTCTATTGGTACTCTTCCATATGCTAATAGTTCCCCTGTGGAAATATGGTTAAAGTTAAGTGGTTTAAAGTTATAAGACTAAGACTTGACTTGTGTGTATACTCCAGAGAGCTTTGCCACATGCTTGAAAACAAAATTCTACCACTATTTTGGATTAGTTTTTCCGCTATCAGGAGTGATATACCAGTCTATGAATTTTATCTAGTTTGACCGTTTCTTTGGTGGTCGTCCTCTTGATCTTTCTTGAATAAAATCTTGATAGGATTTTTTTTACATAACTCAACTCTAGTAGCCATGAAACATGTTTAAACTATATTAATCTTTTTTTTTTTTTTTTTTTTTTCCAGATAATGTTGATCGATCTGTTGATATCTCTCTTTGATATCTGCATCTTTGTTGATCATGGGTTTGGTTTAAGTAATTATGCGTTCCTGGATTGAGCTTCAATTCTTTTTATATTCTATTTTTATTTTAACTTCTGCTTAGTAAATGTTTTAAGCTCTTAAAAGTATTCTTCCCCTTGTGCTAATTGTTTTTCTGTGGAAATGTGATATAATTCCAATTTGTAAAACTAGTTGGCCACCTCTTTAGTGATCGTCCTCTTGATTTTTTCTTCAAAAAAAAAATAAAGAACTTGCTGATATTTCTTTATATAGCTGAACTCTGGTGGTAGCCTGTTCAAATCATATTAATCACTGTTTTTGTGAATAATGTTGATCAATCTGTTAATATTAGGCTCCTTTCTGCTATCTACATTTCTTTGTTGATTTTGCAAAGTCATACATCGATTAGTAAGAATTAATAACAAATTCCTTCAAAGTAGTATACACTGGTGTTATTTTTAGATATATAAGACATAAATGGACATTTATTTATATGAATATAATTGGTAGTATTCAGGTTTTACGAAATGATGAGGATGCAAAAAAGTGGTCTGATGCTATACAAATAATCATGAATAGCATTAAACATGAATTATGGAAAGATCTTTTCTAAAACATAACAGATAAGCATCTTGAACAGTTTTGAATAATAAAACCATGCTGGATATTATTCATTCAACTGATGTCTGAACATCAAAATCAAATGCTTTTTTTTATTATTATTTCTACAAATGTGTTAATAAATCAAATGCACCATTTCTTTCTTTTTTTTTTTTTAATCTAATTGAAATTGTTCACCTCAAGCATTCGGTCAGACATTACATACATTACACTACTCTGGAATTGAACTAAATTTTAGATCTACAAAATGAATATCACCCTGACATTCGCTACAATTTTGTTTTGCATTACGGATTCAAAATATGGATTTATTAAGTGGTAATTGGGTTGAAGAGGTAAAAGTAGAGTTTTTGTTATAAAAATTGGGGCAGTGGAGCTACTTTAAAAATGTAGCAAAGAAATAAACTAGATCAATTTTCTCAGAATAATTTAGAAGAAAAAACAACAAAAATATTTTGGTTGGATTTGTTTTCTTTTACAGCATTTCACTCATTTTGATCTTGAATCTTTTCATTTAACTAAAAATGTTTGTTTTTTTATATGTTCAAATATTTATCTATGATGTTTAGTTTTGTTCTTTTGTTTTACAGCATATCAACACTTTTCAGGTTATTTAATGCTAGATTGAATCATTTTGTTAAATTTTTTATGCCTCAAGTTCTTTATATTTTCAAATGCTTATTAATAGTATTTGGTTTGTTTGTTTTGTAGAGTAAATTGTTGTTTCTATCTTTACTGAACAAAGTTTTGCAAAGCAAAACAAAACCAAAAAAATCAATGTTTAGTGCATTTTAGGTCAGGAAACTAATATCTTCAGTCTGATTTGGTAGAATCAGGTTAAATATTTTTCTTCAATAAATTAGACTTAACACACACATATACAAGCAAAGATGTCTGTATGTGGATGTGTGTTTGTCCATCTATTAATGCATCAGGTTGATCTTTGAGTACAGACAAAGCTCCAGCAGCTATTTTAATACCAGCTGGAGGAAAATGTTGGCACATCCAGATTCTAGCGGTTACTTTATTAGGGGGAGGAGGGCTTAAATCTTTTATCTGAATGAAGTATGATTCAGTTCAGTCTTAAGAGGACATCATCTAAGTTAATACCTCCTCCAGAAGGAGGTGGGATGCTGCCTCAATTAGTCGGTGTTTTCTGCTTTGAAAAAAGGCAAAGTACAATTTTTGAATGCCAAACTGCTTCAAAAAAGGCTAAATTCATGAAAATTGACCTGATTATTGTTTTTTTTTTTAATCTCAAAAAAAATATTTTTTTGCACTATCCAGAAAAATATCAGCTTTCTCAAAACATATGTTATTAAATATATTTATCATTTCATGGAATTTCCATGGGCTTTGCTGGTTAATATTCTCGAAATTTCAGTTTCCATGGAGTATTTAAAAATGTTTTAGTGTATAATATCAGTAAATCTTCCATTTGAAAGTTCAAATATATGAGATTTGCATTGAATTTGATTCAAAGTCACTGACACAAATAAGGCAAAATTCTCTGAATCTCAAATATTTGAATTTTCAAATGAGAAATTGTTTTTATATTATGCTACTTAACAACCTTTTAAATTACTCTAAAAAGATTGAAAAATGAGTAATATTCATTGGTTGAGTTCTAATACATATCTTCAAAATTTTATCAAAATTGAAAGTATCAACCATCTAGCTCACATTACCAACCCTCAAGTTTAGAGGCTGTGTGACAAAATTCATACTGATAAATTTATTTGGAAACTTACACTATATAAATAGAACTAATGTATTTTTCATTTGTTTTCCAAAGCATCGTTCTGTTCAGTAAGCAAATATCTTGGAAAATTTATCATAAATTGGAATTGTGAGTGGAGAATATAACAAAATGTCCTATTATTCGCTTTGTGGTTTATAGGGGATTTTGATATTCTCTATTCCAAATTTATTACAATGCACAAGGTGAAAATGAGTTTCTCAAGACATTTTCATGACAGTTTTGTAAGTAAAAAATTTATCAGGTTGGTTTTATCACTAAAACTAAATTTACCAGCCAGAGACACAGTGTTCATCAATAATTTCCAAATTTTAAACAAGTCTCCAGTATTTTTAGTTCTTTGTGCAGTATGATAAGTCTCTTGCTGTTTTTTTAATGTTTATTTCTAATTACAAGTCATTAATCAAAAAAATTGGGGGGAGGGCAACCGTGTTGGTTTTAATTACTATTTTCAAAATAGAAAAGAATAATTTATTTCTATATTATCTTCAAAATTCCAAATTGAAACGGATACTGAGGAAAAGATAATTTTTTTTCTAATGAATGTAAATAATTTTATATGAAAGTAAAATTTCATTACAAAACTAATGCTCTGAGAAATGTAAATGTTATTAGGTAAGCTAATATACACATTTTGCTTCATTTTTTTTAATAGAAATAATGCACTTATCCAGAGACTATAATATAGTTACATCTAACACATTAATGGGTAGCGAGTCACAGTAGTTATTATCAGAATCCTGACGTAATACACTTTGTCTTGATACTACCATTATGTTTGTGCTGTTTATTACCAACTTGTAAGGCTGTAATAATAAATGAGACTGTTTTTTGCATGGTTACAAAGTAAACGAAGTTTAATTGTTCCTTCAATTCTATATCCATAAATGTGTGTGTATCACTATTATTAATACTCAGGATGCCTGTATCAATATTATTAATACTCAGGATAATAAAATACAGAATAATTATCAAACCCATATTGATAATTTATCAACAAATATTCATGAATTCATTTAGTCAAATATAAAAGAGATAATTAAATAAAACAAAAAACTTTTTTTTGGAAAATAAAAAATGAAAGGAAAGAGTTTAATTGTATCCATTTACTGCGTGCTTAGTGAGAATGACATTACACATCATAGACTAATAAAAATTGTAGTCTTCATAATTTGAAAACCTTCGCTTCAAACTCAAATTTTAAGCACATATTCAAAACTTTTATCAGTATCAACATAGCCACTTTCATGAAGCAGTAATATTGAATTTTATTACTCACACACCCCTATTCTGAATTTGTGGCAGTGGGCCACCATCAAATAGACTGCCTCTCCTGTACCAATTGGTCATAACTAAAGATAAAATTCACATAAAACTTTTTTCAAAAATGTTATAATTAAAATTTATTGGAATAATTTTTTGTATGAAAATTAAACATTAAGTCAAAATGAAATTTTTACTTGATTACTAAATAACATCAAATAATTTGAACAAACAAAAAAACTGATTTGTTTTAATTTTTTAGTGTGCAATAATTCATATCAGTTTGAAATCATCTAAATTAAACTTTAAAACATTATGACTATTTGGTATAAGAAAAACAGTCGATTGATGTCAGTCCGAGGACCATGGATTCACAATAGAGGTGTGTAACAAGAAAATTCAATATCACTTATAGAGCTATATCATGTAGTTTGTAAAATATTAAAATTCATCACAAAAATCAAGGATAAGGCCAGATGCTATTTGATGATAATGGCTAATAAGGACTGAATAAGATAGATGGAATGAAAAAAAATTGATAATTATATATAGTGCAACAAGTATCCGTTAACACTGAATTCAAAAACAACTATGTTGTAGTCTGCATGGAATTGGATATGTGAATATATATTCCTCAGATAAGAAGTTGTTGGAAAGAAATTCTGTCCATAAATATTCTGTTGGGTTTTAGGTATGTACAGGAAATAACACCCTTTGCAGTGGTGATAAAAGATGAGTTCTTACAGTGAATGTTTTACAGATAGGGAAGGATCAGAAATTGGTGGTCAGTTGAATAAAAAATATCTCAAGTAATTGATAAATAAATGAGGAAGGTATTTTGTAAGAATCAATGAATTAACATAAAAAAAAAAGTGGTAATTGAAAGAAGGAATCCGTAATGCAAAATTTAATTTCTAGCCTAAAATCTGACACTTGCACCAACAATAGTCACTCAACATCCAATCATATCAATCATCCATTTAACACACACCTGCAGACATCATGCCAGCAGCATGTATCTACCAACTCATTGAGCCCAGAGGAAAAGGATTATGAGAAGGAGGTTGGTTGGTGGGTGGGTGTTCGAATGGGAAATGGAGAAGGAAAGTTGTTTCTTCAATGCATGTTATACATATGACTGAGAACAGTAAAGAAAAAAAAGATTTAACTGCATATGTATAAGCTTTTATAAGTTTTACCAAGGTATTTCAATAATTTTTTCTTAAATTTTTGTTGTGTTTCTTCAGAAATTTGTAATATTTTTATAGAGTTTTTGATTAGAATATTTTAGAATTTTATTATGAAGATAGCCTAGTGTTTAAAGAAAATTTAATTATTAATTATGTGACTTAAAATAAACATTGCTTTGGAACAGGTGTAAAGTATTAGGTTGGTGCAAAAATAATGTCGTTTATATATATATATATATATATATATATATATATATATATATATATAGTTGAATGTCAAAAAAACGACATTCTTTTTGTACCAACCTAATATTTTAATACTTTTGTGTATACTCTTTATTTAAAACTTTACTTAAAAATTGATTTAAATTGTCAATATATATTCTTATTTCAAAGGCCAACAATTATATGCAAATATATAAAAAAGTTCTTTTTAGGAGTAAAAACATTTTTTTTTTCAATTGCCTTTATAAGTGCATACATTACGAGTGAAGTGAAAATATGTTATTAATTGAAGAATCTATTCCTGAAGAACTATTTTCAGCTAACAACTTTTCAAAGGAATATGTCAGAACTTGTAAGACATCTGAATAACTGGTACAGATTGGTACTTACTGAACTTCCCAAAATTGTGCAACACTTTCTTTAAATTATTAACATTGTCTGATCATCTTTTTAAATCAGCATTTCAGATCTTATTTGCATCAGAAAGCTTCTATAAAGTAAGAATTTACGCTTGCTTAATATTTTCTTGAAAATTTTTTAAGTTCAAAGAATAACTAAAAATTCATTTTTTTTTTAATCCTTTTTTTAATGATTTTACTTTTTTACAGAATGTTGGAAAACTTAACTGGAAAGACACTGTTGTTTAATATCGAGATCTCATTATATCTCTGAATTTATGAGAAGAGGATTGACTATTCATATTATTTGGATTTTTCAGACTTCTATGCTTATTTTGAGTGTTATAAATAATATATATATAATATAAAAGATGAGGAATAAAAGTTACATATAACTTAAATATATCATCAGATCAATAAGGAGAAACCCCTCTTTAGGCCATTGCATTTCGAAGTTAAATGCTTCTCATCAGAAGAGGAGAATGACCAATACTATATAAAATATAAATAAAGATATAATCTTTATTAGCTTCATTCATACATATATATATATATATATATATGTATATAAAGAAGGTAGTAATAAGTAAAATTTTTAAAAATATATATTTAATAATAATATGTAGTAATAAATAATGATATATAATAAATAGTAAGATTGTACATCTGGATAACAAAATACGTTTAAAGCTCCTAAGATTTATTTTAGAATTGTTCACAAGGACCCTTGGCATTGTTGGTAAAATAAACTTCGTAAAGTACAGTTGTAAATTTAAACTCTTCTGAAGGTTAAAGGTTCAATCATCACGCGAAATACAATTGCAAATTACTTATGACTCTTACCAATCATGACTGATAGAATGAGAGCATGCTACCTCCGTGAATTAAATAAAGAGTTCTGTGCAGAAATTCTGAATTTGACAAGGATTTAAAAGTTTGATGGAAACATACCAGAATTTGATAAAATTGAAGAAGGTCGGAAGTTAAATTGACCAAAATGTTATAAAAATAAGACTTAAAATGAGAACAGTAATTTAAAGAATCCAAATAATACAAGTTAGCTCTCATTGCACTAAAAATCATTTGCATGCATAGTTATTGAGAAATTATAAAATTTAAATTACAAATAAACAGGTATGCATATTAGCAATTATGAAAAAAAATCATAAATAGTAAATTTAATAGTAATACAATCAATGTGCCTGGGCTTGAGTGAGTGTTTGTATATGTCTATGACAATTAATCCAACATTGAATTTATTGCTGTCAGGCTAAGATATATTTATGTCCAGTTTTAGCTCCATACTCCCAGGCTTTACCTTCTCACTGAGGAGTTATTTGCTAATTGCCTAAGGCGCCCCTACCAGAAGAATGTCAGTGGTGTTTCTCAGGCATTATTTGTAGGTCAGAGTACACTTATCCTGGTATGCTGGCTTTTTTAAATATTTGATCTTGTGTCTCACCTCCAGTAAAGAAGAAAAATAAAATATAATTCATGCACTTAATAATGGACATTATCATATAATCACATAGAAATATAATTATGACCCAAATAGAAATGTTAGAAGAAACGGTAAGAGTTATTTCCCCCTTAATTGTGATGCTAAAAATGTATTTAATAATTTAAAAAAAAAGTTATTTTATGAAGTGTTGTGTAATTTGAGAATATAAACATTACTTCCGATATGGTTTCTGGTTGTACGTAACTCTTCACTGTTGCTTAAACATTTTTTTTTCTTCTTCAAAATCTAAAATGCTTGTTCCTTAAAAGTTCTGACATATTTTCTTGAAAAATTGTCACATCAAAATAGTTGTTCCAGAATATCTCAATTTAAATTAATTGTATATACCCGACGCTGCCTTGGAGTCTTTTTACTTTCATGTTTGGTTTGAATTATTTCAGTTTTTTATCCAAGTTACTGTGTAAGTGAATTCAATAACTGAATATATGTTTAAAAAAAACAAAACAATCGGTTTTACAATGAAATCACATAATTTCCAAAATAATTTCTATGTGTTTTCTAACTGTTATTTTTGCCAAATTATTATTTTATAAAATATAATTAATGATAGGGAGTAGAGATAATATAGAATAGATAATACCTTTCTGGGTTAAAATATGAATTATCCCCCCTTGCATTATTTGAATCAATATTTGAAATTACTGTTATCATAGCAATCATCTCAGGATTCTAGAAGAAAAGAAAAATTGTCTGGACAGAATTAAATGTCAGTGTGTCAGATACGATCCTATTTACATTTGAAGTTGAAAATTCAACTAATATCATTTTTAAGAGAGGGTTGACTATGCTAGTAAGTGAAACAAACTGTCACTAGTGTATAACTAATGCTCTTTGTGTAAACAAATAGAGCTCCCAGCGTTTGACAATGCTTATTATTATGATTTCTACTTTAGCAACAGCAGCCAAATGGTTTAGGAATTATAAGCACTGACTGTCGTCTCCACAGTTCAGTTTCAATCCCAGTTTGTGGTAGTTGCTTGTTTAGCCATACTGAAGAATTGTGATAAAACAAAACAGTGTCTGTGAATGGCTTGCTCTCTCCCGCGCTCTCTCTCTCTATATATATATATAGATATATATATATATATATAACCTCTTAAAAAGTACAAGTATATAAAGGCAACATTAAATGTCTATTTCTGTGTTATCATAAGTAATTATCTAGAATTAGAAAAGTTTTCTTTCCATGACTTTTAGGAACTCTGAGTTTGACAAGTAGAAAGTGTATGGATTCAAAATAAAGAGAGAAATTTATTGTCAGGATTCCTTCTCAATTTTAATATTAATTACAATATATTTTATGGATCAAAAGAATGAATTATAATTGATATTTTCATCAAGAGAAAATATATAGGTCATCTCCCATTAGTTATGTTGTTGGCTACAAAGAGGAGACAAAAGGCCAAGAGTTCGATGCAAACTTTAAAAATTGTGAAGTGGGCAGAATTTGATTATTTAAGAGTAGTAAGGTCCAGATAACTGTCATGATAATGTTCGTATTAGTACACAATCTGGTCCAAGTGGATATAGCAAAACATAATAAAATTCCATCTTAAGACATCTGATTCTTATACAGGCAGAGGATCGCATCAGATGCCAGGTATTTTCTGGAATGATCGAATGATCCAACTATATTTTCAGCAACTTTAGCAATAGATTTTATAAGTCTTTCATGTATCAAACGAAAGCCAGTGCTAAGAGGCTTTCTGAAGCATTCTTGAATCTGCTTGCATATTGATAGCAAACAAGTAGTTTTAATTTGTTTCTCTTACTCTATACTGCATTTGAGAAATTTTCCTGATGTTTATAGAGTATTAATTGGAGTATTTATTTCATACTCCTTTGTTATATGAACGTAAAGAAATGCGATCATGATGTTGCAATTTCGACCCATGTGAATTAGGTTTTCAAAATAGTTAATGTGAAATAGAATTTATCTTTAAGAATACAGCTCAATGTTACCAATAATTGGTGAAATAGTTTAAATATTTATCTCATGAGAAAAAGTTTTGTAAGTGTTCCCATATGCATGAAGAGATTGGTTCTTTTCTTCAGAAGATACAATTAAGTGTGTCATCATGTTTGGGTTCATATTAAAACACGGCAGCACAAAAACGCTCTCCATATTTTACAACCTCAGGTTGCCAATCACTTTACTTACTATACCTTTTGACTCTGCAACTCTTAATGAATAAAACGATGAATAGAGTTAAGCTTTGGTTTAACTTACTTTTTCCCTAAAGCAAGACTTAAGAGAAATTGTATTGAAATATTTTAGGTGTCAGCATTTTTGCACTTATTAAAATGGTTCAAAATTCAATATTAGGAACCCTCCTGTGGTTGATATTTCATTTATTATATAAAGAGGAGTTGTTTATCCATGTATCTCTATGTCCAGCTAAAAGTCAAAAACTATACAAGACATGAGCACAAAGCAACATTGCTTTAAAGAAAATATAGGCCCATTTTCAGTGGGGATGCAAATCAACAAGAATAGCATTAATCACAGAGGAGGGGAGGATCGACATTTAGGACACAGTTTTAGTGTTATTATGTAATAATTCATTAACAATTTATTTTCTAGTTGCCAAAGAAAGCAAGATGGTTAGTGATAGAGAAGGGACAGAAGACAGAGAGAGAGAGGTGGCAGTTGGGAAAAGAGAAAAGGAAAATAGTTAAACAGGGCTAGAGTAAAAAGTTTTTTTTAAAGAAAAATGTTACATTTTTTAAAAAACTATTTTGCTATCTGTCAGATTGCCATGCTAATATTAATAGATGTTAAAATATTTCATTTCTTTAGACATTTCTAAATTTATATTATGCTTGACAAAAAAAAATATGACTCTTTATGTCACTGATTCAGTTTGAGTTAGTTTGAATCAGGAAAAAATGAATTTGTAAAGCCAGTTAAACATAGAAAAATAAAATAAAAAAATAGTCTCTTTCTACTCGATATATTTTTCTCTCTTTCACTGTGTAACTATGGGTTAAAGTGTTATTACTCTTGGTAATATTTCTTTTTGTTTATAACTCTTTCAATCTTTTAACTCTTTTTCTTTATTGCCTTCAGCATTTAATAAAGAAGGAGAGAGAGTGAGGAAGCCGAATGTGATATATATTGTATAAAATTATAATGAACCAGCAATAAGTAAGGGTGAAAGTGATAGAAGCTTATTAAAAGATCAGTCACGTAAGTAAATTGAAACAATTAAAAATCTAAGTTTCTTTTCAAACATAACTATCACAAAATTGAGGAACATTTTCACATATTTTGTATGCTTAGAATATACAGGAAAACAAACGTTTATCATTCCATCTTTAGTATAATAAGAGATGAAATTATCTCAGGACAGGTTCATAATACTGAGAAACACAGCTGTTTTAGTAAATGTATGAGGTTAGACATTTTTAAATATATCTAAAGAGGTACTTTAATATTGTTTTATCAATTTCAATTTTTTAAAATTTTAACTAATGAGTTACCACTAAGCAAGATCTAAACCACTCAAGGATAAGAGTTCAATCATAGTGGATTTAGATTATGTGGTTGCTGTAGCTATATATATAATATGCTGAGGAATTTAATGCTCATATGGACATTATTACCTTTCAGACTTTCAGAAGCAAAGATATTGATTGGTGCCTAATCTGATGTTATGGTAAAAAAAAATTATTTTATCCATTTGAAAATTAATTGTTCCCAAATCAAATCGTTGTCCCTTCAATTAAAACAGTAAAATTTTAAATAAATGCATTTCTAAAAATGACATTCATTTTGAGTTGAATATTTAGCTGACATTTTTTTTTTTTTTAAAAAAGAATCAAATTGTTTAATATAAAAGAGACATATTCGTTTTACTTATTTAAAGAAAATCTGACAATACCAATCATTTTTGTAAAGAAAAAAATGTCATTCTTTTCTTAATAGTATTTACCCTGAACGACCTTTGTTTTAAATGGAATATCATTAACAGTAAATTATACAGATTGATGTAGAAACACCATGGAATTTCTATAAATACAAAAAATATTTCAATATATGTTACGCCTTGGCAACGTCGGGTCCATCTGATTATTAAACTGTGACAACATCGAAACATTTCTGAATTTTATAGATGACATGGATTTTTCGTATTATTTGGATTCTTCAGATACTGTTTTCATCTTGAGTGTTAGTTTCACAATGTTTCCATTGATGTAACCTCCAATCTTCAGGTATATCTTATCAAACTTGAGGATCTTACAGACTTGTTGCTTAGTGAATAAAGTATTTGGTAAAATTCAGCAGTAAACTTACACTCTTCTGGAGGTTAAAGGGTCAATCCTCAGTGAAAAGGACACTCGAAATACAATTGCAAATTACATAGGACATATAGTCATGGTTGATGGAATCCCTGTGAATTAAAGAGTTCTGCTCAAAATTATGTGCAGATTTAATAGCTTGATAAGATACACCTGAAGAAGGTTAGAGGTTACACTGACCAAAACATTGTGAAAATAACACTCAAGATGAGAACAGTAGTTTGAAGAATCTAAATATGAAAATAGAAACGGAGAAGATTTTCAAAATTGCCTTTCAATTAAAATGTGACATCATCAAACCCGTGTTTAACATTAGGTTGCATGAGGAATCCAATCAACTGCTCTTTCTCATCTTGAGTAAAAAACAATTTCATAGGTGGGTGCATTTATAGGTTCACAAGACACCCTCTCACAAAACGTGACAAAAAAATAAGGAAAAAAAGAAAAGGAAAACTGAAAAGAAAAGAAAGGACTGACTAACCATATAAAGCTTAAAGGAAATCATAACAAAAAAAAAGAAGTGTCATTATCAAAGCTGACAGGGCAATGAGTTAAGGAACACTGATTTTTCATTGGATGAACTCTTTAAAAAAAAAAAAAAAAAAAAAAAAAATGGCTTTATGTATAATAACAAACATAAAATAACTTGCTTATAGATACTACCACCTACATACACCAAACCAAGGAACTAACCAGGATGATCATTAAAAATTATCAGAATTCAAGAAATAATGGCTTATAAATAGAAAGACATGAACATCTTTGGAGAATTTGGACACATTTTTGTCACATTCCCTAAACTTCTTTCGATTGGTTTCTCCTTTCAAATAATCATTACTCCTACATCTTTGTGATGAATAGCTTTTTTACTACATGCTACATAATTTAATCTACTTTAGCAATTATACACGGTAAATATTGTCTATGTTGTCAAAATAGAAAAATGTATTTATGATTGGTTTTAATATCTAATCTTGATTGATTAGTCATCAATAAAGGAAGATAGTGAAAGCTTTTCTTTCACACTCAGAAGCCTCCTTCCCTGCTGTAAAGCATAATGCCAGGAAAAAATATAAGAGCAGGCACAATGAATTTTTTGTCATTAATCTTTACTTGTACAATGTCAATTTAATGTACATATATATGTACATTGTATTAGTTTGCTATTTTCATAAGGAATGAAAATGTCAATATAAATGATAAAACTTGTGCAGATTTAAGTTTGCAAAGATGAAATCAACAGCACATGGAGACTATTAGTTTCTCTTGTGTTATTTAGATCTTCATCTCTTCCCCTCCCTCTCTCATATATATGTATGTATATATATATATATATATCACACTCCTATGAATTATTATTTTTTTGTGTGTATTGATATTCATATTAAAAACCCTTTTTTATTATTTATTTAAAAAGAAAATACAACTGTTATATATGGGCCATGGAATTGCATCCATCTGCAAAAAATATAGCTAACTTGCATATTCTTTTAAACATTCATTTTAATTAATTCTCTATTAGTTTTTTCAGTTTTCTTATGGGATCATCATTTTTAGTTAACTATTATGTGTAATTATATTCATGCAGATATTCTACATGGTTTATACTTATGTAAAAAGGTTATAGTAAACACAAACCTCTTTCTTTATATTTGTTTAAAAAAATTTGCCTATCAAACTCCTAGAGTTTTTGGTCTCCAGACATGAATATAGGGTATTCAAACCCATGCAAAACTTTATATTTGGTTTTAGCCAGGAAAAATCGGTACAAAACTGTGAAAATTAAAGAAATGGAATTTGTCAGGTGAAGGTTGACAAACGTCATTACAAATATGCATGTGCAACATAATAGCTATTGGTTCATGTTTTCATTTTTAACCTTGCAGCAAACATGTCTTCATAGCTCGGGCATTAATGTGAAAGGAAAAAGTAAATCGTAAGCTAAATATTTTGGTTTCAATTCTTGGTGGTGGCGCAAAAGTCATTTTTTTATTTTTTTAACATTTTAAGTCATTATTATAAATTGTATCCAATATAATATAATAAATACAAAATCTGCATTAATCAAAATATCATATTTAAGCATATTTTACAACCGGGCAATGCTGGGTGGCCTGCTAGTATATATATATATATATATATATATATATATATATATATATATATATTAGGCATTAGAACTCTTTATTTTCGACATAATATTATTTTGTACGCTATCGATTTTCTCCTGTTGAGATGATAGCCGAAAGAGCTCTTGAGAAACTTCCGCTTATTATTTTCAAAACTGTATATATATATATATATATATATATATATATATATATATATATATATATAATGTAAACAATCTTTTAGAAGAAAAATTGATCAGAGGGCTAAATTACCAGGGTATACGACAATACACATCAATGACTTTTCAACTTTGTTTTCGAAAGCAGTCAAGCATAAAACCAGTTGGTTTAACATATTCCAACATCAGAGATGTGCAGAAGTAGGGGTGCTAGAGCACCTGCCCCTTTTACTCCTGCTTTAAAAGTGCCCTTTTTAGAGGAATGTATTATAGACCTGCAGTCCACTGAAACACTTTCTTTTAACTGAAAAACTTCTGTGCACATCACTGTCTAACATGTATATATTTTGAGATTAAAAACACAAACCTCTTTCTATATATATAAAGATAAAAACAAACACAAAAATAAGTAAATGAGAAATTGGCCTATTTTGTTTGGATCAATTTTCTTAAGATATTCATTGATCTGACTGAAACCAGTCAATCTTTTGCACTTTTAATGTTTTTCCATTCTGTTTCTATGACATGGCATTTTATTAAATATCATGCATTTTATCCTCATATACATTTCATTCCCAATGAGAACACAATATGCTCTATGCACTGAAAATTACTTTTTAGGGTTTGGAAACAGAATTTGAATGTAGATTTTCAAAAGATGTTACATCTCCAAAAGATAGCATTTGAGTAACTACTCTAAAAATGATTCTAAAAAAATTACAAAAATATACAAATCTATTTGCTTGTAAAAGAATATACAAATCTATTTGCTTGTAAAAGAATATACAAATCTATTTGCTTGTAAAAGAATCAAGAGATAAAAGGCAGAATAAATCCACAGTTCAATAATCATTGTATTCGGATTTACATCCATTTTACATGCTGGCATGTATTAGATGGTTTTTAAAAATTAACTTGCAAACCTATATCTGGCAAGGTTTTTATTTATCCCTCTTTCATCCTTATCACTTTCATGTGTTCCTTGGCCTGCTCTTGTCAACTAACTGTACTACTTCAACTGTTTTATAGCTACACAAACTAAACATTCTCATTCATTCTTCCAATGTGACTATACCAAGTCTTCAGTTCTGTATGCATCTCTTTATAATGTCTACATTTAATCATTTGCAGTTTAAGAAGAAAACATTGTTTTGTAAAGTCATAATAAAAAAATATAAAATATCACTTCTCTAGCATTTTTCCAGTTATCTTGGATTTCTTCTTGCCAGGGGATATAAACAATGTTGGAACAGGAAAAAGTATGGTTGAGAATTGTGCAATTCTTGCCTCATTAAAACTTAATAGGCAGATAGATATACATTGTTCCAGATATTATAAAGTTAGAAATACTACCAGGATACATGGAAAGGCAACTTTTGTAGGCTTCATTTGTTATAGATTGCTGACATGCATTCTATCAATGTCCATCACGAATGACGACCATACAATATTACTGTACCATTATTGTTAAAACTGAAACATACATATCTAAGTAATCATGTTAATGTAGTTTCAAAATATATCCAACCATAAGAGTCTATTTTCAAAACCCTTGTAGGACTTTGTAACATTTGTTTCGATTCTTTAGCATCCAAATACAAATGCAGGTACTACAATATTATTGTCACCTTTGGATAAAGCATACTATACTTTGATCTTTGCCCAAGAACTAAGAAAGTGTGTTTTCACTTCTAATGCAGCAGTGTCATCAGATAAATTTTTTGCATCGCATCTTTGGTGATCGGGTAATTCAATCTTTCAAAAGGGAAATAAAAGGTGATAAAATTTGTATAAACATGGAATTGACTTAGTGCATTGTTATATAGATTGAAAAATATTTCTACTAGAAGAATGCATACTGTTTGGTTCCCTAAAACAATGTGGAAAATTATGTAGATTCTATTTCATCGTCTTATGAGAATGATTCAAATATTATGATTGAAGCTGAAATATTTACTTTTTATATCATACAGCAGCATCTGCATTAGATTACCTTCTCCACCATGTCCGATTAAATGCTTGAGCACAAAATATCTTGGATATGGTCAAGTCTGATCAAACGTAGTATAATGCACCTCTTCATCTCGATGACCAGCAGTCTTGTTTTTGCTTCTTTTATTAAAGTTTAACACTGAAGTGTACAAACAGGTATTACTACAGTCTGGTAGATCTTGACAATAAAATCACTCAATGATTTATGCATCATCGAAGACTTCTCTAGAAGTATGCAATTGTAGCACTAATTTGTGAACTGATTTCTAATCAAATACCATTTATTGCAGTTGCTACAGTGGAACAAAATATCTGAAACCACTTGTTCTGAGAAGATCATAGCTAACTAGCTGGATTATCCCTCATTCATCTTTAATAATTGATGCTGAAACATTTACTTGTATGTTTGTCACACAGAAGTGTTTGCACTTGATTTTCCTCTCCACAATATTCGATTAAATGCTTTATCATGTTCTATCTTGAATCTCATTTTCACAAGTGTTTTCTTTCACATGCAGAATGAGTCTACAACACACAGGAGATTTTTCTTCATTTCATCTATGATCAGCATACAACTGTAAATGTAGCAAACACAGTTTAGACATGGACAAGTTTTGTTTGGGTAGAAGTTAAAATATTTTCATCTGTATGATCAACCGTTTTCTTTCTGCTACTCTTTTTGATGGTCAAGACTTGAAACCATACTAAATAAGTTGTATTACAGTTAAGTAGATCTTGAACCAGTTAACCGTAGAGGACACCAGTAGCTATACAACATTACAGCCATTCAACATTAATTCAAATATTGATTTTGCCAATTATTATACAGTTACTGCTGATAGTTGAACTGAGATAATTGAAATCACTTGTCCTAGGAAGATCATCACAATCTAGCTGGATCATTACTTGTTCAGTTTATCATTTTTAGTCATGAGGTACTCAGTCTCCCTACTAGTTTATCCCAAGTCAAACCAATTGTTCCAGGGTTGCACTTATTATTTCAAGTCGAATTTAGTAGAAAGTGGGTTTATTTTTGACAGTTTCATAATTCTTGCATCCTCCTATTTTATTTTCACTTTCTATGAGCAATGTTTCTGACAATATTTTCTAGGCTGGCTTTTGTTTTGGGTTGATGGTATGTGGAGATTTACAATCCTCTTTGGATTTATCATCATGCTGTAGTGGAAAGTGCCACTCCTTTCCCAAACTACTCCACTTGATCATCACCTTATAATACCGAGTGTTTAGCAAGAGTCTAATCAAATACCATTCTTTGAGTCTTCAGTGTGACTCAACTAAGGATTGACACTGCTAATTATTGAACACTAACCACTATGCCGAATTCCACAGCTGTATCCATCTGTTGTATACTGCTGCAATGTTTAAAAATATTTCCATTCTATGGATGTCTATAATGAATGCAGACCTCACAATTTTATTGCACCATCTTTATTCAAGCTGAAATATATTTGTCTAAGTTCTCTGCTTAATGTAGTTTCAGAACATATCTGCTTGTGGAGATCTTTTTCCAAAACCCATGTAAGAGTTTTTAACATTTTCATTTTATGGACGTTTAGCATAAACATAGACCCCACAATATTGTTGCAATTGAAAAGAAATTACACTTTGAACCTAGTGTGAAAGCCAAGAAAGTGTATTTTAGAGTTTCATATTTGACACAACAGTGGCATCAGATGAAATTAAAAAAAAATTAGTTGTAACTTGTAATATGCTTGAGCTTAGACAGCGCATCTTCCAATGTCTATCTATGTTATATCAGACTATATTTATTGCTTACACCAGCCAATCATGTTTTTGTGAGGAGAAACGCAGATGTATTCATATTCATTACATCATATACATATGCACATTAAGATAAATAATTGAATGAAAATTTACTGTGAAAATGCTTTGAGGTGAGTTCTTAGCAATATGGTAGCTACATCGCTTATTTTGTTTTGTCAAGATCAGAAAAATTCAACCAGTACACAAGCTTTGCTTTGATTGGAAACAAATCTAACCTTGAAAATGATATTTCATGTATTCATGTAACTAAAATGTTGCTTTGAGGGGTATTATTACTAATAATAATTGCATAAAATGAAGATAACTGAAACTACAGGAAGTCCAAAAATCTAACAAACCACCCTTCTCTGCTCAGCAAAGTAAAAAAGTGGTGACTCCAGCCTCGGTTAGTATCACACAAAATAGTTATGGAGCAGGAAGGAGGATGTAATAAAAGAGAATAACTAGACCTAAACTGGAAGGGCACAGAGAGTACTATAAACTTCAGGTGACTTACTGCTACTCAAATTTTAGAAAAAAAAAACAATGCTTGTTACTAATGAGAAGTCAATGATAACCAATATTGCAATAATGTATAGTGATTTTTCAACAGTTATCAAAAGACTAGAGAGACAGATTCCAGAGAATATCACAGTGTTATTACTAGTCACTGATAATGACTCTTATGAGAACACTATGTCAGTAGATAATAATAGTTATTATCTATTATTAATTGAGATCTGGTATTTATCTTAAGTTAAAACTATACCATTACTTCTATTAATGTACTATTGTAATTCTATTACTAATGGAACCCAAACAATACTATTACTTCTGCTACAATATAATTCATGGGAGTGAGGGGTAGTGTGTATTATCTATTCTGTTTTCATGAGGCCATCTTCCCAGGTATTACATTCTATTGAAAGGTAATGTAGCACATGTTCGTTTATTATGATATCATAGTTTCAAGCATTATAGTAGTGTGGTATCTGTTTCATGGTCACAATTCCATCCTCTTAGGCATTACCTTCTGTTGAGAGGATAGAATACATCAACAAGAAATTTTCACACTCGGCTGTTGAATAGCAAACTGTATTTATATTAAAAAAAAAATATGGGACTGAAAGGAAATGTGGGACACACTGTTGCTAATAATAATTAAAATTACCTATTATATAAAGGGCAGTTGTATGTGCATACAAATTACAAAACAATGACCGACAAACTTGGTATGTTCTTGTTCAGTGTTTTTTTGGAATGTATAATACCTAAAAGTTATAAAAAATTATTTTTCGACCCAAAATTAGTACAGATTTTGTCAGATGAAAGAGTAGTAACTTGACTGACTCCTTCCTCAAGAAATCTATAAATAAATAAAGGAGAGTTGTATGAGTGTATGTGTATACCCAGAAAGAGGAATAGGCTAGGCAGAGAAGAAAGAAGGGAATGAGGAGAGGAAGATGGAAACTATGGGAGAGAGAGACATGTAGAGAAAAGATAAAAGTTTTATAAGAAATATATTACATTTTTGTCCTGGGCAATGTCAGGTAGCTCTACTAGTTATCAATAAGAGTGGGGCATTAGAAGATTTTTCTAATATAGAAATAAGCAGCTAATTTTACTCTAAGCGACGAAGGCCATCAACTCCCTGTATTTCCTCCTATAACAGATAACACGCTATGTAACATATAAATATCTGTGCGTGAGGTCGACAAGCTAATCAAGAACCTTGATTCCAGTAAAGCAACTGACCCTGACGGCATTCCAGTTATAGTGCTGAAAAAGCTCCAACCAGAACTTGCACCCATACTTACAAAACTGTTTAAGTGTTGCCTTAAGGAGAAGTGCTTTCCAACACCCTGGAAAACCTCATCAGTATGCCCTGTATTTAAGAATTCAGGCGAAAAGTCATCTCCCTCTCAGTACAGACTAATAAGTCTTCTGTTTGTCATAAGTTACTGATATCCATATTAAATAAAGAAGTACTTAACCACCTCAGCAGAAACAACCTTCTTAGTGACATGCAATATGGTTTCCACTCTGCAAGATCTACAGCAGATGTGCTAACGGTTATATCGCATAGGATTAGTGAATCTCTTGACAAAGGCTTCCTTTCCAGGGCAATTGCTCTTGACATATCAAAAGCCTTCGATAAGGTATGGCATAAGGGCCTACTTCACAAGATTTCCAGCTACGGTATCACTGGAAATGTTTTCTCAATCATTAAATCATTTCTCTCCGATAGGTTCATAAGAGTAGTGGTTGATGGGCAGAAATCAGAGGCCCGCAGTATTAATGCTGGAGTCCCTCAGGGGTCCATCCTGGGCCCAACTCTATTCTTGATCTATATCAATGATCTCCTCAAACATACTTAAATCATTCGGTGTACATCTATGCTAATGACACGACCATTTATGGCAACAAATCAAAGGACATAAATGACAAAGGTCTCTGATTCTCTCTCCTCTGATCTTGAGCGTGTGGTACAGTGGGGGAAGAGGTGGCTGGTTACTTTTAATGCATCCAAAACCCAGCTTCTATCGTTACATCATCAATGCTCTGATCCCCATTTGGCATCAATTGAAATGGATGGCTCTCGTCTTGAGGAGGCTCCATGTTTTGACAAGCTTCTGGGTTTGACTTTTACTCCTGCTCTGAAATGGAATACGTACATTAGGTCTGTTGCCAAGGATGCTGGGAAAATGGTGGGATCCTTCTACTGCTCCAGAAGATATCTCACTACTGATGCAATTTTCTATCTGTATAAAAACCAAGTACGTCCAAGGATGGAGTACTGCTGCCACATCTTGGCAGGAGCTGCTAAAAACAGCCTATCCTGCCTTAACAGAGTACAAAATAGACTTTGTGGCTTAGTGGGGGATGCCCTTTTCTCTTCCCTGCAGCCTCTCTTCCACAAAAGAGACGTTGCGAGACTGTCTTTGTTTTATCATTATTTCCATGGCAAGTGCTTGTCTGAACTCCAATCTCTGCCCCCCCCCCTCACGAATCTTTCATGAAAAACACCAGTCTAGCTGAAACTGTCATTAATTTTCCCCACTCTTTATCTCTGGCTAAATCAAAACGTAGATTCCATGAGCAGAGGTTCTTTCTCAGAAGTGCATGACTGTGGAACTCTCTTCCGTTTGCCTGTTTCCCACCTGACTACAACTTGGATGTCTTCAAGTCCATCATAAGCAAATTCCTGATAAACCGCTCTCCTAAGTAAGACACCCTATCAAATATCCAATACTAATGATTACTACGATACTATCTCATTGATTACTGTACACGCAATAACCCTTATCCCCAAGTGGCTTCTGGGCCTTGATAAGTGGTGATCTCCATGTAAAAAAATAGAGATTGTTTAGAGTAAAATTTCAGAAAATAGTGCATAGTTGAATTAGCTGATTGTATCCAATGGCCGTTTTTTTACTATTTAGTAATCATTTATCAAGACGAAGAGCCACTTGAGGATAAGGGTTCATGAAACTGAAACGATTGTCAGCTGGAAGATGAGGAATATTCTGGTTGGTTGGTTGCTTTTGTTTTACGGCATATCAACCCTTTTCAGGTTATTTAATGCCGAATCCAAAGATTTTGAAGAAAAAATGTTTAATAGAATATATTTGTTGTTTTCAAGTCGGTTTCTAGTCTACCCTAACAGGTACTACCACTCCGGGTCAGAGTGGACCTGGGAGCAATGGTAATTAAAGGGTGATTCCACACTCCCCAAAGCCCGCAAGTTGGGGCCTCACCACTGGATATAGTTTAAGGTCATATCCAGGACCAAGGAATATTCTGGGAATACTAACATTAACCAATGGTATGGCATTCAAGAATAATAGTATTGACAAGAATCTTGACATCAGATCTGAAGACAACCAAGTTGTAATTAATAAGATAGTAATCCTGCAGTAATGTCTTTCACAGAATTGATGCTATTGCAAAAAAGCTTTGCCAAGGAAAATTTTGTTTGACAATAGGCATATAGAGAAAGAAAGAAAAGTCTTCTCTCAGATGTGATAGAAAAAGTTCTCACTGCAAAGGATTAGAATGAGTAACCAAAGATTTGAGCTCAATCGAGCACCTTTCATGGAAATATTGATAGAGTAGGGAGACTAGCAATCTTCTAAAAGAAAAGAAGCTGTATGGAAGAGAAGAAACCACTCTTACTAGAGTTTGAGGCCGATTTTATATTTTGTCAAGACAAGAATTTTGTGGAGATGTAACGTTGTCCACGTTTACACACGTAGACCCAACACGTAGCAGTATGTCACAAGGAACATAGAACAAATAATAACTAAACTTTTTTTTTTGTAACAACATTCATTTCCTCATTCTCCCACCACTCATAACTTCTCATCATGGCTGTGACATCACCCATGTCTCTAATGTGATTGTCTCTCCTTTTTATAAGTCTTTTTCTTTAACATGACTTATTTTGCACACAGCTCGATATTTGCATCTGCACTCTGTTACAGAGCTTCTTCTCTGATCACTCCACTTGATAAAACTTGAGGACCTGCAACATCTTGCTAAATAATCCAGTTATTGATTGCACTGCCTATTCATGAAGTTGCAAACTGGAAAAGGGTTAGCTGATAGGATAGACAAAAAACTTAGTCCTTGTAACTCAGACCATCTGTGCCAGTTATATTAGGAAGTGCCACTTACATATTGACCTACATAATCACATGGGTCTGTGTCAACTGAAAGACATATTTAAAATGATTGTTAGTGTTCAGCAATGCTAGTTTCTTTATGTTTGGCATATGTATTTAGTAACCACGACTGGCATAATCTTTCTTATTTGGTTTGATGTTTTTTTTTGGGGGGGTGGGGACGAGATATCAACTCTTTTCAGTTATCTAATACCGAATCCAGTAATGTTCGTAAAAGTTTTTTATATCTTCAAATATTTCGTTATGGTGTTTGATTTGGCTACTTTGTAGAAGAAAATTGTTGCTTTTGGCTTTGAAGAACATGATTGAGAAAGGGAGAAACAATAACATCAATGTTTGGTGCATTTAAGTCAGGAAGCTGGTATCTTCAAATAGACTGGTGCTACCAGATCAGACTTCATTTATATGAGCCACTACTAATTAAGGCTAAAAATCACCCGAGGATAAGGGTTAATGAGATGGATACTATGAGAGAATTAAAAATCTGCACATACCACCCACTCAAAACAACTGCAGACACAGAAAACAGCAATATTTCTTCCTTTGTCAGAAACATCATTACTGAAATGTGAGGACTAAAGGGCAAAATAGGAGGAAAAGGGAGCAAAAGTTATGAAGTTGCCGAAAAGTAAACCTCATGTCCACTTTCTACTTTCAATAATTTAAAAAATACATTTTGTTGAAGAAAGTTTTTACAGATATCATTTAAATAGATTTGGGAGAGAACCCCCATCTTTAAACCTCATAAAAAATGATGTACATAAATGATATGTGATTGTTGTAGAAGTTTTAAATATATATTGTTTAAGTGATAAGTAATCATTTCAAGATCAAAGCACTTAAGTTTGACCGCCTGTAAATATCCTTAAAAAACATAATTCAAACATTGGCAGAAGTGTAATTACTGTAAATCCTGAATGCAATTTTTTTTACAGTATGGGGGGGGGGTATCTACAAATGCTCATATCTGTGGGTGTAACCAAAATGGGGAGCTTCGGGCATTGATTCTTATATGATTAATAAAGTGTCTGTACTTTTTTTTTCATTTAGATTCCACTCCCATTTAGAGATTGGCCTACTTGTTTTCAGTTCTGAAAAAAAAGTGAGCAGTTTGCTATTTAGGAAAGGTTGAAATGATCATACTAACAGATTTTTCTGATTTTCTGTTTTTCCCCATTCCTCCAGTTTTATTGCAATGAAATTATTGCATACTAGCAGGACCTGTTAATCGGCGTTGCCCAGTGGAAGCATGCACCCTCCTCATAAAAAATTAAACTACGGTTGTTGTTGGTGGCCAATCCCAAACGTTCTTATGTTAAGGAATTGACACCCCTAACCTCCTCATGTTAAAAACGTCATATGAAATAGACACGCCCAACCTCGCCATGGTAAGAATGGCTTTCGGAATAGACACTCCATTTTATGAAGGTGGAGGGGATTGTCAAAGTATGTGCCTCAAGTTTAACCTTAATATATGTTGTTAGTATATCCACCTGCAAAGACTATAAACCCCAAAAAAAGAAATTGAAGAAGGGGATGGCAGTGTCATGTGGGGAGAAGTATGCTCGTTTATTACTTGTGTGTAGAACAGTTAATTACAGTGCATAATGCATGTCATTATATCTTGAAAACTACTTGTCTCCAAAGTTAAGAGATAGTCTTATTCAGATTTGTTTACTTAGAGATCAGTACATTTTATCATCGCGGATTTTTGGATGCTGAAACCATACATGATATAAAAAAAGCTGTAACAAATTTATGTTTATACATTGGTGGAGACAACAGCTTGTATTTGTTTACTTAGAGATCAGTTCATTTTAACATCACATAGTTTAAGATGCTGAAACCATACATGATAAAAAGAAAGCTGCTGCGAATGTTTTTTATTGTACCAATATCTAAATAATGCAAAACGGCATAATTTACGACGCTAAAATCCACAAAGCAATGGCATTTGCATTAGATGTAAATATTACCAGAAAAAGCTGCACTAACTTATTTGTACCTAATTTACGACTATTTATTTGTATAACTTAAAAGTAAATGTTATGGTAAGTTTTTGTAAACATTAATCTGTAACATCACGGAAAATTGATGATAGAAAATTATTATTGAGTTAAAACAATCCGTGTCAATATAGTGTGCGTAGTAAAAAGGTGAGGGTATAACTACGTAAAGTTGTGAATATGAGCATGGTGCAATTTTTTTTTTTATTTGGTTTAATATACATAAAAGTAATGTTTTGTGTAGATTGAGCAGCCATATTGAATAAGATTTGACGTGTTCATTTTTTGTATGAATGTGTGCATTCCGGAATAGAATTTTATAGTCAGCTAATGAGATAAGTTAGAATATTAGTGGGGAGAAATCATTATTGAATAGTAAAGTGTAAATGTAGTTGTATGTGTATGAGTGTTCCATCCAGTTATATAATTTATATATGTATTAGATATAATTTATATGAAACAATTTCATTGGAATAAAATGAAAAATTTATGAAAAAATTTCCAATCAATTTGAAGCCATCTTTTATAGGATGCCCTCTAATATAAATGTGGTAGTGTGATAACAGAGATTATTCTAGTTAAGAGTAAAATAGAAATTTTATCACTTGTAGAACAAAAATGACCAATGACATCCATTTCCTCACATTGTTTATGGTTTTGTGACTAATTTGTTTTAAATGTAAATTTTATATATTTTCTGCAAATAAATGATGCAATGTGTAGTATTTGTTCTGATACTACACTTCATGTTTTTTTTCTTGGTCAGTTAAAAATTAATCCTTCTAGACTGAGCTAATTTTTATTTTTGTCACAATCCAGAATACTCCTTTTTTGGAGGAGTTGAATTTTCGTCAAATTAACATGAGACTGTGTTTAACTGCCCTCATGGGGAGGCAATTATATAGGGACATACATTGTCAAGATCTTATTTGTTCTATAAAATAAAATTTAAAAAAATAAATCAGAGAATAAAGATTAAACTAGTTAACATATTACAACCTCCTGGGGCCCCATATGATCGTCTATCGAATAATGAAATAATGCAAGCACTTTAATCATATAAAATGTGAGTTTTGTAGTTATAGAATCGCCAATACCGTCATAAAACTAATGATTTTGTTGTCGCTTCTATCTAGCTGACTTCTCACCTACCTTGCATTCACTATTATGGGAGAACCTGTACTTGATGCTGTGTTCCCAATTGCATGTATGTGTCAATCAAGGGAGATAATGTCATTAACACTTGAGGTTCACAGATATTCACCCATCTGGTACTGACTATGTGCAACATAACATAAATTCAGTGATCTAATGAGAATCAGTGTGTCAACTTGATGATCCAACTCTTCATTCTTGATTTAAGTACCTGGCCATAACTAATTAATAGTTTTTTTTCTTGTTCCCTTCTCAAATCCAGCTGTCCTTTGTTTTTTCTGATCCTGATACTAAAAATCTTTTTCATACATTTAGTTTGTGACACCTACATGGTAATGCTTTGGAGACTGGTACAAAGAGCTAACATTTAATGAAGTGAAACTTTCCCTGTTTAATAATAACTCACACCTGTCCTATATAGTATCATGCTTCCTTCCTTTGTTGTGTACTGTGACAAAAATGGGGTCCAATCAGCAGATTCTCCAAAGTATGCCAGTGTTTCTCTAAATGGAAGCCCAAATAAAAAAAAAAAAATGGAAAAAAAGTAAAAACTGAAAGAAACAAAAGGAAACCTGAAGCAGCAGCAGCAGCTAAGGACTACATATAAAGATGGCCATCTTTCAAAGAAAGAGTACCTGAAATTTTGATCCCCTGATGGTTAACTTCCAAAATTGTATGGCCTCCTGAAAATACGTAAACGAGATACACCATTCAGATAGAATGTATTGATCAAGGACTGGCTACAACTTACCTGACAAAACAGCATCCTATTCTGCCCACTAGAATATAGTTAGAGTTTTGCATATTATATAAGTGATCAAACTTATTTCACAATCAGTTCTCTCTTAATGCTGTTTGTAAATCACTCTAACAAGTTTTCAAAAGGGGTCAAGAATATTATTCTAAACGTTTTTCAAAGGTCAAGAATATCATTCTAAATGTTTTTCAAAGGTTAAGAATATCATTCTGAACTTAGTTTTTTATTAAAATAAAAAAGAATTTTAATTCAGAATATTTTATTTGAATTAAAAATATTTTATCTATCAATCTGAGTCCTCATTGATGTGCTGGTCCAATTGCTCATTTGTAATTACTTGCAAGAATAATTGATCAATACTTTTACGCTCATAAAATTTGACTAAAGTATCTTTTGTTCAATTATTTGCAAGATCACACAGCACAAAGAACATTTGAGATGGTTCATTAAAGGAAGAGGACAACAAAGAGGAGGACATGTTCAAACAGGTGTAATATATTGATTCTGCTTGAATACTCAAAGAAATACAAATAGGATAATGTTTTTTTCTGTTTCGAATGGGTAACTTTGTAATTGGTTAGCAAAAACGTTTTCATATTCTTAAAGATAAATTCTGTATTAGCATCTGATTCTTTTGTTGTGAAAAACAAGTTGAGAATCATATTCAACACCTGACAAAACCTTGAAGATAGTGCCAACATTAATCAGAAGGCACACTAGTCTGTCCGTCAAATCATGACCAGATGAACCAAACACTGGAAAACTATGAGAACCGAGATGGCAGAGGGGCACACAATGCAAGACATGGAAAATTGGAACACTGTATTCACAACCCTATCAAAGTCTTTTATATATCAACACTCGTCACAACCAAAAAAAAACTAGTTCTACAAGAGGAACGTTGAGACAACATTCTCAGACAGATATTGGTTTAAAGTTAAACTTGTTTTCACATAACAACAAATACTAAGTCTACATCTACAATGCTACAATATTACCACGACCATAAAGATGGAATCAAGAGTTACCAAAAACACATGATCAAAGAATTCTTGGAGCTCATAACAGATCCGACAAAAGAAACAAGGGAACAAATATGTGAAGGGCTCTTTTTACAATTAAGATTGGACGTGTCATTGCATAATGTAGTCAGAAAAAAAAAAACATTTCGATATCTAAATACACATCTTAACGTGCACTTTTTCAACTTAATGGTTTTAAGTAATAAAGAAATGTGTGTTGCAATTAAACCAACACACACAGATTCACAACATTGTTTAAAATGGCAATAGATTCACAAAATTGTTTATAGCTTTAAAATGGCTACCAAAAATCCTCAAATGAAGATTTATTTGAGATTATACTTTTTTTTTTTTAAACATCTCCACATTTAAAATCAATAATCAATTGTGAAATATTACTGTTGTTTTTATCTATGTTAATGTTAAAAAAAAATCTAGTCTGAATAAGAATTTCTAACATTTGATAGAATTTTGGTTAGAAAGTAAGAAATAATCTTGTTAATCCACCTTGGATGGTTTGAAAACTTATTTATTGTAAGAAAATGTCCATTAAAAGTAGAGGCAAATAGAAAATGTAAATAAAAATAGCCCAAGTGTTATTTTGTAGTGTGTTTTTACTGAAAATACAATTGAGATGAACTAAAAAAAAAAAATAATAATAAATAAATAATAAAAAAATAACTTCTAAAATAAACTAGATGAAAAATACTAGATTTGGACTAAATTGTGGCTTTTAAGTCCAGGAATGAACACATTCTATATCACATAGACTTTTAAAATTTTACATTATATTTCTGCTTGGTCTTAGAAATTACAAAAATATTAAATTCAACAAATTTACGCTTATTTTATAAAATCTTCAAGAATCCCCCCCCCCCCACCAAAAAAAATAAATAAATATTGCTTGATTACTATTTTATGGTTCTTGCCCAGAATTCTCCCTGCATTAAAAAGCAAAAATAAAAAATCTGCATGATCTACTTAACCATGATAAAATGAAAATATCCCAAAAACACAAATTGATCAAGTAGTTTTATGAGTAATGGAAAATAAACTGTCTTACCTACCATTTTAAAAATGAATTAAAAAAAAAGGTGAGATAATTCAACAATTATTCTAAATTGCAAAATTTATGTTGTAATGCCTACAAATTCCCATTAATCACTTAAAAATAATTTTCTTTATAAGAATTAAATTATTAGACCAATTTATGATTTTTGGAATATATTTTCATTTTATAACATTAAAAAAAGTGTTTTTAATATAGGGGAGGGGATTTTAAGAACCTGCTTTTTAAAAATTTATTTTATTCATACAAAGGGTATTGTTACTATAAGTAAAATTATTTGCAAGAAGGTTTTAAAAATATGTTCATGCACTTTCCTGTATCAATTTGTGGAAGATTTTGCTTTGTGCTATAATAGTCAGCTATAATATTTATTAATAAAATTAATTCAGCTGTGTTACATCCAATAGTTATGATTCACAATAGTAAAACAATACAACCTGACTTTTTGCTTACAGATCAAATTGTTCTTATAGAAAGAGTTGAATGAATGGAACATTTATCCTACTCTTGTCGCTCATTAATTGTCATTATTTATTGCCTTTAAGGAAGTTTCCTCCTCAACCTGAAAATATAATTATAATTAGACTAGCAACACAATTTTGTTGAGTTAAATGTGGAACATGATTGTAACTAATTTGTGACAACTAAATCCTGAAATGACCTCAGATTTTCTTTATCTTTTTATCTACATAATATTCTTGCTTTGTCTCAGAATCTATTAACATATGATATCTAACAAAGTTATGCTTACTTTATAGGATATTTAAAAACAGACTTTTTTTCTATTGATAATTATAGAAACCATTTATATTTTGAAAATTTTAATTTTTTTTATACTCTTGGATCATCACTTATCAAGGACACTCAAAGATTAATGAGAAAACGATTGTCAGTTGAAAAATGAATTTCTTTTTAAAATTCCATACAGGTTCCCGAGTTCAACAAGATGCACCTAAAGGTCAGAGGTTACATCATCAGAAACATTGAAAGAGTAAAAACAGTAGTTTAAATAATTCAAAGAATAAAAAATTTAGTAAGAATTATGTTAAAAATTGTTCTATAAAAATGCTTATGTTTATTATTGTAACACATGAAGAGAGTGTTCGCTAACAGGGAGATCCAGGTTCAATTATATCTCTGTATAGTAGCCAACAGTCGAGCTATTTATAAGAAAAATAAAGATGGCGACTGAAGTCTGACAATAAAATCTGAATAACCATGGTTCTGATTGGTGAAATTGTTAACTTTAAACAAAAGTATATAAGATAGGCTCCATCTATTATCACAACTTTCAGTATCCTATATAAAGTCACTATTTACATTATGCACAGAGTATTGTTCCAACATTTAGGCTCGTGCACCAATCACTAGCCTCTCTTTCTTGGACAGAGTGTAAAACAGAATTTCTAATTTAACAGGTCCAGTATTTGTTTTACAAGTATTTCCACAAAATATATTCCAATAAACTTATTACACTTTGTATCCCCTACATGTAAATATACGCAAGCCATCTGATTAGCAGCAAAATCCCACTCCCACTCACTATAGAGATCCCTAGATATCTATACACCAGTAGATTTCCTATTCTAATAAATTCTTTCCTTGAACTGCTTATCTTAAGAAATTTTCTCCTAGTTCCTGACCATACTAACATACAGAATGTTAAGTATAATCTGAGCAAACATCTAGCTGCCTAATTCCTCAACAAGATAAATAAATCTTATAAATATGGGCCCTACCACAGTAGTCCTTTACAATTCAGTGACAATATATCTTGTATGAGTTTAACAACAACAAAAAAAAACTTGTTTCATTAAAAACTTCTTTACCTCTTTGATTGATACAATGAAATTAATCACATAATAATGACACAAGATCACACTAGGCACAAAAGTTCATGTCTAGCAAGCACTCGTTCAAATATTTCTCTATGGCTGTAAAACCTGACCAATAAGAACTGCAAATCTCAAAATGCTAGAAGTGTTCAACCTATACTACTTCTGCTGAATTTTGTGGGTCTGCTGGCACCATTTTGTTTCTTATACCCAAATTTGGATGCAATGTAGGTTACCCTACCACCTATCTTAAAAGGAAGACTTTGTTAGTTTGGCCATGCTGTGTGCCACAATACAGGAGAGTTTATCCATGAAGCAATAGCTCCGGAACCACTCCAAGGTTGGCGAAGATGTCCAGAGGGCCAGTTGAAGACATGGTTATACACCATCAAAGCAGACATAGAACCTAGTTCCGGTCCTCAGGTTCGCAGCTGGTCCTGGGACTGGTTGTCCATCATTTTCTTGGATGCTGTGGATTGTCATGTATGGTCCGGGATGCTGATACAGAAGGAGCTAGCTCAACCCATTCTGGGTGAATGTCACCTCAAATCAATAAAATAAATGGGAATTGGCAGCAGTTAATTGGATAGCAATGTGGACCAAGGACCTGAGTCTGTTAAATTCAAAGATCACTTTCACTTACAGGCGTTAGTGAGCTTCATGTGATCTCACCTGTAAGTACCTTATTCTAGAAAAAACTGGAAAACTAAAATGAAGAATAGAATCGAGCTGGTCAAAAAAGTTGTACTATGCTGATTCATATGTAAAATTACTTATTTGTCTGCCTCTTACAAACAAAATGTGTAGCACAAGGTCAGATTTTAAGATTTGGGTTGTGATTTGTCTAGTGATTAAAAAGGAAACACAGAATCAGGTGCAAATAATTACATATAAAACACCATCATCTTACTCTCACAAGTTAGAGTGATTCAGGCTACAAGCAATAAACTAATCTTTCCCTTTTTCAGAGGAAGTGCCTGGGTTGCCCTGTTAGTATTTTCTAGTTGGGATTTCTCAAGTTGTTAGCAATAAACACCTTTTCAAAGGAGTGTCTTCTAGAACTGCACAGAATCAGGACCCAACCATGAAACAAGCCTTTTCAACAATGACCTAGACTCTTATAGCTTTAGAGCCAAAAGAAAAATCCTCCGGTTGGAAGTAAAAAATGGAAAGTGGATTTTCAGTTTACTTTTGATAACGTAACTCTCACTTCCTCTTAATTTTGTTCTCTAGTTCTCACAATCCATGAGATGTTTCTGATAAAAGAGAAATAATTGCAGATTTTTGACGGTTGCCTTTTTGAAGTAAGTGGCATGTGAAGATTTTTTTATGTTTTCATAGTATTTTTTCACCATTCCACTACCAATATATACACCTCACTAACCTTTAAATGGTGACTCATCAATAAAAACAAACAAAAAAATAAACATATTCTTGTCTGAGATATGTGTAATTTACTATCACTGTTTATTTCACTTTTTTTTTGAGGTTATCAAACATTCCCTTTTAAATGTAGGAATTACTTGATTTCTAACAGTGGTTTTAGTGACAAAAGATGAAGTGTAGTATCAGAATAAATACTATACTTTGCTCTAAGCCAAAAAGTCAAGTATGAACTTCAAATGTCAGAGATTTAATCCAGAATAAAAATGTTCTTATTCAATAGTTTTAAACTTTTATATTTTTTAATTATATAAGAATGGAGCAGACAAAATGATCGATTCTTTTGCAGACAAACTATTTTAAAATAGAATATATAAATATGTAAATATATGTTTGTCTAGTTAAACTTTTAGTAATCATTGATTAAGATTTTGAGTCATTATCATCATATCATGCCAATCGCATATCCATATACACATGGTGCTATTTTCTTCAGAGATGAATGTAGAATGAAGTTGTTAACCACCATGTGTGATACTTTAAATTTTTGTTTTTGTCAGATTTGTATTGCTTTTTCTTTTATGTTGCTGTATGATTTACAGAATGTACACTACATTCCCCTTGCCTACCTTACTCGGTCTACCCCTTGCCACTCTACTCGGTCTTTAATTCATTTTTTTTTCTTACTTTATCTCCATCAGTTCAGACCTCAGTCGAAGTTGTAGGGCTATCACTGCCAAATTTAAAATCTGCTATACCTAAATACATTCTTTTTTCAGATTAAATATAGCAGAAAGTGATGCAATAGTATACCCTTCTAGCTTCTGGTAAGTGATTAATATTAACATTCATCAAATTCAATCCGTTTAGATTGTGGTAAGAGCACCGAGGCCTAACAAGGAGTAACATTGTATGATGTTAGATGGTTGGTAGGATCAGCATTCAAGGCGGTTGGCTAATTTGTGATAAGTGTTTAAAACTGCTCTGTTATGTTCTATTTAGGGCTGATCTACAGAAATCTTTTACTATGAGTTTGATGAACTTAATTTATTAAATAGATTTATAGAAAATTATTCAAATATGGCATTTAAATTTGATTTGCAAGTACAGGCTCTTATGGAAGGCGGTGTGCGAGTGCAGGCTCCTATGGAAGGCGGTGTGCGAGTGCAGGCTCTTATGGAAGGCGGTGTGCGAGTGCAGGCTCTTATGGAAGGCGGTGTGCGAGTGCAGGCTCTTATGGAAGGCGGTGTGCGAATGCAGGCTCTTATGGAAGGCGGTGTGCGAGTCCAGGCTCTTATGGAAGGCGGTGTGCGAGTCCAGGCTCTTATGGAAGGCGGTGTGCGAGCGCAGGCTCTTATGGAAGGCGGTGTGCGAGCGCAGGCTCTTATGGAAGGCGGTGTGCGAGCGCAGGCTCTTATGGAAGGCGTTGTGCGAGCGCAGGCTCTTATGGAAGGCGGTGTGCGAGTGCAGGCTCTTATGGAAGGCGGTGTGCATGTTTAGACTCTTATAGAAAGAAAATTATGTTTAGCCTAGAAATTGGTGCATATGTGTTTGTGCTTGGGCTGTTAGAGAAAGCTATTCGTGTGTTCATTTAGGCTATTAGAGAAAATGGTGTGTGTGTATTTAGGCTATCATAGAAAGTGGTATGCATTTAGGCTATTACAGAAAGTAGTATATGTGCTTAGACTATTACAGAAAGTGTGCGCGTATGTGTTTAGGCTCATAAAAAATACTGTGCATGCTTAAATCCATAGAAAATGGTGTGTGTGTGTGTCTTTAGGCTATTATAGAAAGCAATCTGCCTCTAGGATATTATACAAAGCCTTTCAGACTTTTGTAGAAAGAAAAACATTTGACATCATAAATAAAATGCGGACATATAAAACTCTTGACAAAAAATAGATTTTATAAAATGAAAAAGTCAAGATGTTTTCTTTTAAAACAGAATTGTCTTTCTCAAGAACTCAGATAGCAATCAATAAAAGTAATGAAAACGAAAACAAAATTTTCTTAAAAGTAAAATTTAGAGATGAATTCCATTCAAGAATAATTGTAATACTATTAAGAAAGACACAATAAAAAATCTCACAACTATTCTAAATAATCAAAGGAAATATTTGAAAACTGGGAAGCGTTATAACAAAAATTCTAACTTGTGCTATTTAAATGGAGATTTTAAAAGAAATTATTACAAAATACATCCAATCCAAAAAAAGGTAAAGTCAAAAATTCAAGAGAAAAAAAAAAAGAACGAGAGAAAAAGAGTTGACTAGATTCCACATTAAAATATAATAATCAACGTTGAATTGCTCATCAAAGGCATTTTTAATTTCATCTGAAAGATCATTAATAAAGGCTTATATATATATATATATATATATATATATATATATATAGATAGATAGATATATAGATATATATATATAGGTATTGTTTGTGTGTGAGAAATAGAGAGCATAATAAAAAATATAAATATACAAAAATTAAATAATGAAAATTTAGAAAATTGAAACAAACATGAGTAAAAGCAATAAAAACATTTTTTTTTTAAAGTTGAAAAAATATAATTTTACTTCTAAATAATTGAATCAATAAATAATTAAAAAAAAAAAGCAATAAATGAATTGTTTCGAAAGCATTAATCGTATAATTATCGTGGTAAGTTGGTAAATAAGAAAAATGTAAGAAAGAAAAAAAAAGATTAAAAAAAGAAAAGGGAAATAACTCAATATTACTCACAGACTCGAATTTGATTTTGGGATATTTTTGCAATATCTGAAGAATTAAATCTTTAGAAAAAGAATCAACATTACATGAATAAGTACCTGGCAACAATTTATTTTGGAAATTCATACTTTTATTGTTGAGGATAATCCAAATAACCTATAATTTTGTCGATAAGGCAAATCCAGCAGTGACAATAAAGGTATATGCATAGACCATAATAGATATAGGTGACATTAAGTGAATTATGCATAAACATAAATACTACACTTACAAAAAGAGCTTATAAGAATAAGTGTCCTTATTTATATATCTCCCCATGGAGCCAGAATTAAAGAGACACAATGTCAATTTTAATGTGGAAAAAATCCAGGTCTCCAAGAGGCATTCTGGATTAGGATAACAATAAAAAAAATGACTTAAGTATAGAAGGGTCACTCATCCTTCACTGACCAGAGACAGAAAAGATGAAGTGTAGTATAAGAACAAAAACTACACTTTGATCCTAACTAAAAGGCCAAGGAATGATTGTTAAGAATAAAACAGAAGAAACAAAGAAAGAAGCAGTATGAAAAGGAACAAGTGAAAAAGATAGAATATTTAGAGTGTGTGTGTGTGTGTGTATATATATATATATATATATATATATAGAGAGAGAGAGAGAGAGAGAGAAATACATTGATATGGTAGTAGGTGGATGAATTTAAGAAGTTGGGTAGGAGTTAAAAGTTCCAGTTAATGGATATCATTGATGCTGACCACTCCAAAAGCCAAACCCTAGCCATAGATAAGCATTTTGGTATTAAGTAATGAAAGAAAATTTTAAAAAAATAGTATTTATTACAAAAATGTGGGCTTCTCAGATTCTAAGCATCCAATTCTACTTCACTTTACCCTCAGCCCTTTTTTATAATATCCATTTTCTTCTTTTTCTTAAGATTTGTTTAAATTAAAAATTTCATATGAAAGAAGAATCATTTAAAATTTGGTTTCATGAAAATAAGATTTGGCCTAAAGATATTATTTCTCTTAAGGATTTGCAGCAGAAACATGTATATAAAATAAAAAAACATGAAAATGATATTGCAGCACTAACCCTACTGCAGGTTTAACCAGCTTCCTCCAAAGGAGGAAGTTTCATGGGAGTATGAAATTTACAAGCGGTTCCCAGTCACATGTATACATATGTGTAACTAATAATGTTTATATGAATAAATAAATAATTATTTTTATACCTACAGACACTAGCGTTTCATGCTTATGCAATCATCAGTGCAGGAGATGACAATATATATATATATGCATGTTATTATCACTGCTGATTTTGCATTATAGATTGGGTTGGAAAGCTGGAGAAATGTAAATGATTATAGGTTTTTAAAGTTTTATGTAAATTTCTTTGAACAGTTTTTTTTTTTTTTAATAAATGTTTGTTAGGTAAGTTTACTTTAAAAATTAAATATTTTCTTTGTTTCGGTTTTTCTAAAAAAATCTTGTACATGCTTAATTGGAAAACATCAATATTTTTGGCTTAACATTTGTTTTATATATCGCCATGTGTTGGACAGCTTTTAGAAATTGACGATCATACAAGCCTAGTTCTTTATTTAGATCTTTATTTATAACTATTTTCCTCAAATCAATCCTTATCACTTCTTCCCATTTTTTTTTCTTTAACCTTTCCCTGGGAACCGAACATACCTCAACTATTCTTAAATCTTACATGTCCATACCACCAAAGTCTCCTGTTCTGTATACATCTCCCTATACTAAAATTTAATCTTCCTTTGAAGTCATCGGATCTAAGGCTGTCTTCAACACTCATATTACATATGATATCATTCTCATTATTTCTCTCCATGTAACATATATCCTCAACCTTCATTGGCCAGGTTTCACTTGCATATATAATTTTACTATGTGCACTGATAGTGGTAATATTTTTCTTGTTAGTAGTAGTAGTAATTTTTTCTGGTTCAGAATTTCTCTTATATTAAAAAAAAAATAAAAATAAATTTGTATAATGTACGTATCCATGATGGAACAAAAATGTCATTCCAAAAAATCCTGTAAATTAGTCAAGTAGTTTTATTTTTAACTAAAAAAATCAAATTTCATAAGTAAGCAAAAAAAAGACCATCTCATGTTGCCAGCTTGAAGAAACAAGAGCAGATAACTTCACAATAATTCAAACTTGCAAAATCAGCCTTGTAATGCCTATGATTTCCAATTAATCACTTAAAATCGTTTAAAATATTTTATTTATAAAAAAATTTTCTTTACAACTTCAGCAATTTAAGTGATTTTTAGAATATGACATTTTTGTTCAGTCTTAAGTACATATAAAGATTTTTCTGTAATTTTGTCTTTTTGACAATCACACAGAAGTTTTTTGAACTTACTTCATCCACTCCTAACTCTTAAAATCACACTGACAGAGAAAAGAAACTTTGATTTCTTAGATTTTTAAAACTTTGTTTTCTAATGTAAGAAATCCAAGAGTATATAAAAATGGATATCTAAGAAATACAATTCAACTATCGCATAAGTTCATATTTTGTATTTCATATATTGTGCAACTTCGCAAATTTCATTTCTAAGTAATGATTTTTCCATACACTTCATGTACCATACAAATTCCATTTCCAATATGCTAAGACTCATGTTTGTGCAAATATATTTAAACATGTTTCGGATGAACTACTATTCTAATCTTGGTTGGTATTCTCATCTTTCAGCCGATGTAACCGCCGACTTTTGTTAGGGGCATCTTTTCAAACTCGCAAACTTTAAACTAAACTTTTTATTGAAGCCACAGAGGTAGGCTGTTCTCATTCTGTTAGGTGTGACTAGGTAAAACTGTAAATCATTATACTATTAGTAGTAAAGATTGGACCTTCAATCTCCAGAGGACTATTATTTAGAACTGATTGTTAATGCTTTTATCTGTTGCATAACAGTTCCAGTTCTATCTGATAATCTTTTGGAAGTTACCACAGGCGATTATAACAAAGAATAACATAGTTCATTAACATTTCTACCTGATTATGGCTGACAGAATGACAATCATAGATTAAATAATGGGTTCAGTTTGAAATTCTGTATAAACTTCCAGGTTCAAAAAGATACACATGAATTGTTTCGTTTTACAGCATATCAACCCATTTTAGATTAATGTCAAATCCAGTAATTTGGGAAAAAGATTTGATGTTCCAAGTTCTTTATATATTTAAAAATTTATTCATGTGTTTGGTTTGGTTGTTATGTGGAAGAATTTTGTTTTTGGTTTTGCAGAACATAATTAAGTTTTGCAGAAGGAAAGGGAAAAAAAACAACAATATCTGACGTGTTTTAGGTCAGGAAGACACTATCTTAGACAGCCTGATTTGAAGAAAGTCAGAGGTTACATTAGTCAAAATGTGGTGAAATAAATAACAAAGATGAGAATAGTAGTCCGTATAATTCAATATATTTAAACATTGTTAAATAAATCATTTAAAACATAAGTCTTAGAACGTCACATGTTATGCGAGTTTATATTGTAAATTATCCAACTCAATAGTAACTGTAGCACTTATCAACAAAGTATTTAATTATTAAACACTATTGTTGATCCAGCACCTGCAAAGATTACCATGATCATGTAGCTGTTTTGTGGATCAAGAGATGCCTCCTAAGTCCAATTTGAGTTTTGAAGTATTTCCTGCATGCAGGGAACCTGTGGTATCATTTTGTAGTAGAGGTGCTAACTTCTCTATCTAAACGTTACTATATAATTCTATATTAACTATATATTTTTTTACCTTTATATTACAATCAGAAATAATTTTGTAGTAAAATTATCTTTATTAAACTTTTTATGTTTATATGTTTTAGTATATTAAAAAAAGCAATGGTGTCAGATGGATGAATATTTACACTTTTTTAAAGTGTTGAACTACATAATTTTGTAACTACTTGAATGGAGAAAGAAAGTTTCAGAAAGAATCAATCCAATTTGGAGGTAGAGGGCTAGCCATTTTTATGTTTGAGGGTTAAGCTAATAAAAAAGGGAACTGGATGGGTGGGATAAGAAGGCTCAATAAGGGTGTGTGTGTGTGTGTGTGTGTGTGTGTGTGTGTGTGTGTTACAGTCAAGAGGCACATTAGTCTATAAATATAGACAACCATAGAGAGAGAGAAAAAGACAGTTCAGTGCAGTAAGACTCACAAGAACTCTGCAGCTAGAGAGTGTAGAATGATAAATACCTTCACCACCTGTGTACGAAGAATAGAAAATGGAGGTAGTAGTTTTTTGCAAGAGGTACACACACACAAAAAGAAGACTTTAGAGAAGTAACATCTTCATAATAGTGCTCATTCTTTAGTCCACAATTTTATTATAAGGAACAAATTGCATCTTTTTACAGATAAAAAAAGTTACAAATCCAGAGTTCAACCTAATTAAAAAAATTAAATAAAAATAACAGAAAAATCTTTATGGTGTACATACCCGTCACCGAACAAAGATACTATATTCTAAAAATCATGTAAATTGATCAAGTAGTTTGTTTTTTGTTTTGTTTTTTATAGAAAATCATTTTTCTCTTTTACAATTTTTTAGTGATTTACTATTAATTGTATTCATAGCAATGATGATTTTGATCTATTTTTGGAGAGGTTAAGGTAGAGGTAACCAGTGATGAATTTTAAAGAGAACAGAGAGACTCACTCCTCACAAAATTTGATTTTTTTAAAAAAATACTTTATCAATTTACATAATTTCTTGGAATATGACATTCTTGCTATGTGATGGTTATGATGTATGTATGGTACATCAAAGATTTTTCTTATCTTTGTTTTTATTTAGATTGAATTCTGGATAAGAATACAAAAAATTACAAAAGTTTTTTTTTTTTTTTAATTTCTTTTCAAAAAAGAACATTTTGAATTTAATTTCTATTAAATAAACTGTATTTTAACAAAAATTCTCTAAATGTACAATTGATTTTTATTTTTACTTTTTTTTTAGAAAAAAATGTTTTTATAGTTAAATTCTACCTCAATCTTTTTAAACAAGGGAGAATAGGAAACTTCCATCTTAAATACTATTTATGCAAATTAATGAAATATACAGAAAACATGTAAATAAATATTTGCTATTAAGTAATGCAATATGATCTAAGTTAGAAATAATTTTGCTATGGCAGAAATGAAAAAAAAAAATAGATGTTCGGAAGAGAGGCTATTCTATTAAAAAAATTTTTTTTAATTTCTAAAAATGCAAATCATTATCCATAATAGTGTTTAGAGCATGATTATTTCTCTATAAAGTTAAATGAGTATATGTTTATATATTTATATCTACATATGTGTTGCGGTGCTCAACATAAGGATAATAATGAACTCTTCCTTTTACTATAAAGACCAGGAGAATATGTCTCTTGGCATTATGTACAAGTCATACACACTTGGCAGTCAGACAGATGTATAATCACACTCTTTATTGTATTTGTGTTTCTATTCAATATACTTTGTTTCCACTAAAAACATAGTTGTCTTTCTTCTGGACCCTTCTTGGTCCACAGCAATGTGTTTATATATATATGTAGATGATTCACTCATAAAACAATTGATCATTATAGATTTTGAAACATAGCTGTTAAGCATAAAAGCTCCAAATATAGACTACATTTAATTTAATTCAATTTTATATAAAGGAGGTGGGTAAAAAGTGGATTGAATTTTAGTGAAACTTTAATAGTTAGACAACAAAGATTCTATAAATTTCAGTGTCATTGCAGTATTTTAAAAGGCATTTTAGGGGGCATAATATGGGTACCACCTTTCATTTGAAAATTTTAAATATATTAGATTTACATTGAATTTCATCCATACATACATATTAGACACCAATTAAGAAAGATTCTTTCTATTTCTTTCTAAGATACTTTAAAAAAAATCTTAAATGTTAGACATTTTCTAGAATCAACATCAAGTAATAAATTTTGATCAATACGGGAACAATGATTTAAGATATAAGGTTTAGTAATATTATATCTGGATTTTAATCTGCATAAGAGAACATAAAAATTGTGCAAAACTGTACTTTTTGTGGAATTTTTACCTTTTATGGGACAGATATTCATGGTTGAAATACATAAAAAATTGAAATTAATAAACTCATTTTGTATTCATGATAAAAAATATACAGCTTCCTTACATACTCAATTCCCTATCACAGACGGTTACATTTCTGACACGTTTCCCAGACAAGCAAGATCGACATGCCTCACATCTAGATCTATTTCAGACCACAGTTCCACATGATTGGGCTGTGAGCATTCGTTATACATTCGGGAATGCTGATCACGCTGTGATAATGGTAGAAATCGCCCTAAATTCTCAACCCACTGCTCAAAACAACAAGGTATTATAAAAAGGCTGACTGAGAAGCCATCAGGGATCTCATTCTCTTCCTGCTGAACAGTGTGCAAATGAGACCACTGAATAGTTCAAAACTGCAATTGAAGCACATGTTCCCACGAGAAAATTCTATAGTAAGCCCCACTCCCCCCAATGGTTTACTTCTACTTGTGCAGCTACTATTGTTCAAAGGCATCATGCATACTCCAGATTTAACTAACATGTTCAGACAGAAGTATATAGAAGCTAGAATTGTAAGATAAATAGTGACAGCTAATAGAGAATATACCAAAACCACAAGAAAACGTATTAAAGCACAGAAATTAGGAACCTGTGATTTTTGGAAAATCTCCAAGTGCAGTAAATAATGGGCAATCAACAATTCCCCCACCATCAAACAATGATGAGGTTGTTTGCACGGTAACCGAGAAGGTTAACATGCTAGCCAGTCAGTTTATCTCCAACTGCACATTGGAGCCCGCAAACCACTCCCTCCCTGACTTTGCTTTGCGGACAGACGCCATACTAGATGATCTGAAAATCACCCCTTCTCAGGTGCATGGTATCATAACTAATACTAGAGACCTCGAAAGCATATGGACCCAATCACATCCTAGCTGTGCTATTAAAAAAATGCTCGGCTGAGATTGTTCCAGTTCTCTCCAAACTTTACAACAAATGCCTTAACGAATCTTGCTTTCCTGACTGCTGTAAAACTGCTTCTGTTGTACCAGTTTTCAAGAATGCTGGCGAAAGAACTGACCCATTATATTATCACCCCATTTGCCTCCTCCTGCTTTTCACCAAAATATTTGAGTCCATAATTAATCAAACTCTAGTCCATCACCTTACAGCTATTAAACTTCTGACTGACCATCAATATGAATTTAGGCAAGTCCATTCAACAGCAGATATCCTAACTGTAGTCTCCGAACATATATACCATTCACTGGACAAAGCAAGGAAGTGTAGAGCAGTAGCCCTAGATATATCTAAGGCTTTTTATAGGGTATGGCACAAATGTCTTCTAAGGAAAATTAGATCATATGGTATCACTGGAAGAATACATAACATAATTAAATCCTTCTTAAGTAAGAGGAGAATCCAAGTTGTCCTCAACGGTACATCTAAACAATATGATATAATTGTGGGAGTACCTCAGGGGTCTATCTTTGGACCTTTATTATTCCTAATATTCATAAATGACCTCCCTGATAAAATTGTCTCTGAGATGGATATATTTGCTGATAACACCACGTTCTATAACATGCACGGTGAGAAAACAAATGAACACATATCTCATGAAATAGCAGAAGACCTCCAATCTGTAGTAGATGAGGACAAAAATGGATGGTTACATTAAATGCTGCCAAGACTAAGCTTGTTTCTTTCAATAATTACAAGAAACCTTCTCTACCACCAATAGCAAAAAACACATTACCTGAAAGTACTTCTTTTAAACTCCTCAGCCTAACATTCACAGGGAACATGAGTTGGAACAGATACATTGAGAGCATTGCCAAGGCTGCTGCAAAGAAGGTGGGTTCTCTCTACTGTGCTAGAAAGCTAATTATGCCTGAAAGTATCCTGTAACCCTAGAAGGCCACCATTCGCCCATGTATGGAGTACTGTTGTCACATTTGGACTGGTGCATCTGCTACTAGTCTCTCACTTTTGCACAGGGTTCAAAAGAGAGTCGCCAACCTTATAAGTCCTGAAGTGTCATCTAAGCTTCAGCCTCTATGCCATCGATGAAATGTTGCATCCTCTGCCTGTTCTACAAGTATTTTAATGGCGAATGCTCTGATGAACTACAAGCACTTGTACCCTCTCAACGTAAATACCCCCCAAAAATCCGACAAGCAGCTAAATCCCATCCCTACACAGAGATCCCTAGGTATAAGAAAGCCTTCTGCTCTAATAGTTTCTTCCCCAGCATTGCTAGATTTTGAAACTCCCTTCCAGGATTCTGCTTTCTCAACTGTACTGATATATACAAGTTAACGTGTAATGTGAATAGACATCTTGCTGCCCATCTCCCTTCATAATATCCCTGCAACTTGTGTCTCCAATAGTAGCCCCCTACTTCAAAATGGCACTGTGCCTTGTTTAGGGTGAAAATTGAATTAAAAAAAAATATGTCTGAATGACATCTGAAGGTTACTTAATTTACATTTACTTTGCAAAATGAACTCTAATTTGTTTTGTTTTTAGGGAAGAGTAGGGGGTTGTTATTAAAGGATTGTTTTCATTTTCCTATTACGCAGAATTTTACAAAATTTTAAATGAAAAAAAATTCAATATACTGAGGATTACAATTTTTGGTTTCATTAATTTTCCTGAGCAACACTGGGTTACAAATCTCATTTGTCTTATATAGAAAGTCAGAATTATGTGCAATGTGGTAAAAGTCAGAAAATATCTGAAATACTTTTATAAGTCTTAAATAGGATTCGGTTTGACTGATCCATTTATGGTAAAAAAAAAAAAAAAAAAAAAAAGTGGGTGGCAGTTGGAAAGAGTTAAAGAGAAAGGCTGTCGAAGATATAGGAAGAAAAAAATAGTTGTAGATAGAAAGGAGCAATCAGAATAAGATAAACAATTGGAAAGGGAGATAGAAAGCCAGTCGGAAAGAGAGAGAGATATAGAGCCAGTCGAAAAGAGAGATAGATATAGAGCCAGTCAAAGAGAGAGAGAGAGAGAGAGTAAGTTACATAGCTGACTATAAAGTCAATGTCTACAATAAAAGTGCAATAAATTTTAAACATTTTACATTTCAATAACCATACTTTCAAAATGGTAACCGGTAATAATTTGCATTTTCTTTAGAGAGAAAGAAAGAAAAAGTATAAAATAGCTCCACAGGGATGTTTAGAGTTATCTCCCTTGGAAGAGAAATAATTTTGTAAGTGAAGAGTTACAAAAAAAAAAAAAAAAAGGCAGTCTCTGTTCCGAACATCAATCAAAAACAAGAAACAAATTATTTACAATGAGTTTTTAGTTGAAAATTAACAGATTTTAAAGATGTTAATTTGTTATTGAGATAAGTAAACAATGAGACAAAAGCAGAAAATGTTAATTTCTAGTTTCTTTCATTGCATGCATATTTTTAAAAAATCAGGTTATGTGACTAAGAAATTCTACACTTGTGATTGTGAACAACTTTAGAAGCATTTTGTTATTATATTTTATGAGAAACAGATTCGACGTTGGTGTAAGTTGGGGATCTTTTAGAGCAATGCATTTCAGACAAAAACATTATGTATTATGTGTCATGGCGAAATTAGTATGAATTCCAAAATTTACAAAAAATGATCCAGTAGATGCTCTAGATATATTTTTAACAACAACAAAAAAAAAAAAACTACAATTATGTTCTGAAGTGCATTGGTTTAAAAAAAAAGTGCATTGGTTTAGGACCCTTAATTTGTTAATTTAAGTCAAGGATTATTTCCCTTGTCTGTCATACTGACTTGATTTCATATTAAAACATACAATAAGAGTCAATAATGTGATAAATTCTATTTTTATTCATAATTATTTTTCTACTGGATCATTTTCTGTAAGTTAAAGAATTTATACTAATTTCACCATGCTCTGTAAGTACATTGTTTTCCCCTGAAATGCATTGGATTAAAATATCACCAATATACACAAGAACCACAATTTTTTTTTTTGTGTGTTTAATCGTGATTAGAAAGTGATAGCCGACTAGTTAAAGTGAAAGTGAAGCCACGTCAACAAGCAAATGATTTTTTTAAGATAAATTATTCTGTGTTGACAAGATTTATACAAACCAGTGATAGCATATAAAAACAGTGTGAATCATTGACAATTTTTTAGATGTTTATGTGTGAATAAAAACTTTTTTTTTTTGCATAAACAGGATCAAAAATATTTGTAATAGTTAATCTAAGGGAAATTTAGCAAGGACATCCTTCTTTATGGAAACTTACGCTACAGAAAAGTGAACAGAGCACATTAATAATATTCAAACTAAATACAAAGGACAACAACAAAAAAACAAGAACATGAATTAATTTGAAATTGTATTCTTAACAATTAGTCAGGCTTTTCCTACTTAAGACTTTCTCAGATATATTCTTCTTGTGCAACCTTTCATGAAAAGTTTACCTACAAAATGGCGCTAAATATATATACATACATATAGATATCCCTATGTAAGGTTGGTAGGAAAGAATCCTAGCAGAGTGCTTGATTAATATTAAAAATAAGAGCATAATATTTATTTATATATGTGTTACAGAAGTTCAGAAAAACATTAGTGCTGTCAGTTTTAAATCCAAACAAAGGAGACCAATATCTAATTGCATATGTTGGACTCTTCTCAGACTGTTTATATATAAATCACCAGATATCAGCCCCCTTTGTTTGGATTTGAAACTTACTGTTTTTCTGATCTTTTGTACATGCATACATATATGGTTCTACATCAAAGAACAAACATGAAACAATATGTGGACATGACAAAAACAAAAAAACTTCAAAGATCCCAAATAGAATTAGTCCTCCTGGGAGATATCCTGATTTCATGTCAACTTAACATGACTAAACAATCTCACAGAACATATCACTATATAGATCAACTTCTCTTAATTATATTAGAAAAACAAAGAAAATATCTCTGTATATTTATTTTTTCGCTGTTATTTCTGAATTTATTTAGTTTATTCTTAAAATGATTTACAAGAATATAAAAAAATAGTTTATTAAATGATTAAAATTTTCTTGCTAATTCAAAGTTTATGACAAAAGTCTTAAAATGACTAAAAGTATAATAAAGTTTCCTATCAAAATGATTTCTATGATGTTAAAAGCATTTTTAATACAAGTTAAATATGTAATTCTATTTTGCGAGTCAATCATGGCAAATACTGGTCACGTTATTAAAGAAAAACTATTTAAAATTGATTTTTGATTTTTTTATGTTTAATTCTTTTCTGATATTTTAAGTAGTCATCATTATAGGGCAGGGAAGAAATCTTCACTCTTATACTCAGATGCCCTACAACTGCTACTCATGAAAAAATAATGATATATAAAGTTAAACTTGCCAAAGTAAACATTCATAGGCAAAAAAAGCAACAAAAAAATATATATAGATATAATTCTTGTAAATATTCTATAAAAATGTTAAGAGGAAATATATATTTATATGATAAAAAATTCAAAATTAATTTATTGGAAAAAAATGCTTAACCTCTGAAGTGCAGACTACATTGAAACAGGAAAATCTTCAACCAATGTATATACAAGGAAAACAAATAACTTTATGGATATTCAATATGAAAGTAAATGCAGAAACAAATAGGAAACCTTTAAATTATAAGTATTAGGAAGGAAACTTTCACAAAAAAATGAAAAAAAATACTAAGTAATATTTGGAAAAAATTAATTTAAACTTATTTTCAATATTTCAAATCAGAGATGTAAGCTATTTTAGAAGCGCAAAAATATAACATTCGTAATATTTTATCGAGTGAAGGGTTTCTTTAATATTATAAAAATATGCACACACACACACACACACACACACACACACACACACACACACACACACTGTATTTGTCAAATATTTAAAATAGTAAGAAAGAATATCTGGGGGTGACCATTCTGCAAGATTTAGGAGAGTCGGCAGAAGCGGAACAAAAAGCCTTTGAATGTTAATATAGAACTGATACACTGACAAAGAGGTTTACAGAAGATTTACACAAAGATCACAGAACCACACAAATTGCAGAGAAAAATGTCTAATTCCGTTAAACAACAATCGTTTAATATCAAACATACCTGAATTTTCATTTCATATAGTTTAAAGTATGCATTTCATGCAATTGTTTTGTCTTTAAAAGTAAATCAAAGTTATTACTTATGTGTTGTTCATTAAATAAATTTATAGACATATACACAAGTATACATTGTAATGGGTACCATTGTAGATAAACAGAAGTTCACAACTATAGAATTTTGATTGTATTTTTTTATTTTTTCTGTAGTATGGTTATAATATGGTGTTCGGCAGACAAGTTTTTATGCATACATGGGAGAAATAATTAGACACCCGTAAAAAAAATAATTCATCCATGTTTAAAATTTTCAGTTATCTTTCTGCTTCTTTGTCGGCAGTCAGCACTTGGAGCTATATAAAGCAAGATTAAGAGTCTTAAATATTGACATTTTTGTACTGATATTTTTATGTATTTCACATATATATATATACCCTGTCTCACCATTTAAATCCAACAAAGGCCAAAGATGCACTAAAATCATCAAGTGGCTTTGGAATGTGAAATCTAATCAATCCTAACATATCAGATCAGAGGATTTGCTGAAAGCACTTGTCCAGCATAGTTTATCCTAAGGATGAATTAACTGTGTTGGTATGGTCATGTGAAATGTTCACATCCTGGATAAACTATTACAGAAATGTCTTAAATTGTAGGAAGATTAGCTCGTGAAAGCAAGTGATTGGATAAGACTGCAAAAGTGGAATTTGGAGATGGCTGAGGAGTCATATTCTAGGCTATGGTCCAAAGGAAAAGCATACAGCTTGAAGATCCTGGCATCATAGATCTAGAAGACCAGGAAAAATACAAATACTTTGGCATAGAAAAGAATGATTCAATTCAACATGCCAAGATAAGAGAAAAAAATGGCAGTGAATATATATGCCATGTTAGGAAAATCTGTAAAGCAGAAGCTCACTGCTATTTACTAACAAGCCATGTCTGTAATAACATACAACTTTAGTATTGTCAACTGGCCACATAGGGACATAAACAGACTAAAATGTGGAAAATGTTGACACTGTATAGAAACTAGTGTCTGCCTAGGCTGTATCTGCCCAGAGAAGCAGAAGATATGGGTCTCTCTGAAATTGACCATCAGCATCGTGCCACTATCATGAAAATCGGGCAATATGTGATGACCTCCCCAAATCCAAACTTCAAAATGAAACAAGTCAGCAGAACAACCTCCATCATGAAACTGGCCGAACAAAGAATGTCTTACAAAGGAGAGAAAATTAGAAAACAAGTCTGTTACAGAAATAGCTCAGAAGAGTTGCCAAGAATACACCAAGAACTCCCATTGCAAAAAATTGACATAATGAACCAACCAACAGCTTATGTATTTTCTGGATGAATGAACCCAAGACTATATAAATAAAAAAGGCTCTATATATTGGCTAAAAAGAGGATTGCTCCACTATGGTCAGAAGAGGATTATAATGGCTGCTCAAGATCAATGCTTGATGACTAATGCTTAAAAAAAAAAATTTTTTTTTAAATGCAATGACAACATATGCAGATTCTGCGACACAGCAGAATAGAGTGTGAGCCACTTGAAATCCAGCTATAAGGTTCTGATGGGAGGCAACTACTACATGATATAGCACAATGAAATGTGTAAATATTTCCACTGGACTATCTGTAAAAAGTTGAATATCAAATGCAGCAGCAAGTCATAACATATACCTGAAAGAACAGTTGGAAATAAGTCATATACCTTCCACTATGACTATACAATACCTAAAGCTACTTAGAAAATTGAGCTATAAAACCTGACAGTGATATGGGAAAAGGAAAAAGAAGCAACCATAGTAGAAGTTAGTATCCCCAATAATGCTGGGTTAAACAGAGCTGAGAGGAAAAAGATAATAAAATACCAAGGTCTTATGACATGAAAAGAAACTGGAATATTAAAATCTATTATAAGAGTAACTGGACTCATGAAAAAGAATTTGAACAATTACCTAACAAATATACCTGGTGAACTAAGTGCAAAAAGATTCAAACAATTACACTAAATGGGATAGTCAGAATCGTTAAAAGATCTCTTAGTTGGAGTATATGAGACAGCAGGTGAATGTTTAGCATCCGGTAAAATGCCCCATTTCTTGCTTAAACAAACGTAAGAAAATTAAAGAAAAAAAAGGTGAACTTAATCAACATCAAACTGTTGTAAACCTTGAGATTCCACTTTTCATTGATAACAGAGTGATTGCCCAATTCATCAGAGAAGAAAATATCATTAATACCACTCCAAATAAATCAGTCAGGACCCTTTGCCAACAGTCTTTGTTATTAATGGTAACAAAGGTATGTATTTATTTCTGTCATGTCTGCATAAATATACTCTTTGGAGTCCAAAGAGTTAAAATGAAGGGGAGATAATTAGAGTATTATTCTATACAACATATATAGTGTGTATATATCATGAAACTGGTTTTATAAGCAAAGAAAGCAACACTACGGAAAAAGACTTTTTTTCTCTCTATAATTTTAGCTGGGAATCATTAGTCAAACAAAGATGGATAACTGTTCATAAAAGCAGGATGACCAGTAGGCTATTAAGCAATAGGCAGAAAGGATAGGAAGGTTAGATGTATATATAAGTAGTTGTATTTTTTTTTTTTTTAGGAAGATGGGGCATTAACAAATTTAATAAAGAACAGGAGGAATATATAGGATAGCGTCATCATCATGCTGGACTGTTAGCAAACATTCACCCAGCACTGACTTGTTAAGCAATTGAACTTAGAACAAGCTCATATTTGCATTTGAGAAATACTTCTGCATTTTCTGTTGTTGTAGTTGTCAGCAACATCCAGGGTAAAATGGAGTAAGAATGGTACCTTAAATGTATTACTGATTGTCTGCCAGCATACGCGCCCGCCGTGAAACGGAGGAACAACATTTTCTTCTTCTGCACACCACAAAACAAAAATCAAGTTAAAACAAAAAAAGGTTTTCTGATTCAGTACATATCTATATAAATACATATGACATGTACAATATGAATATAAACATAAAATATTGAAAGGTTTTTATCTACAGAATGCATATATATAATAGTATATAATAAGTATAAATATTAGCAGCATATATATTATACATATGCATATAAATAATATATATACAATATATAATTCAGATAGATATACACACATACAAATCCTCAGATATGTTGTATACATTTTTACAAAAGGTTGAAAAAATAAATTAAGATAAGTAAATAAAATATATACTTGTGTAATTGAAAATAATTTTCAAATAAATTTATTATTCTAAAATAACATATGCCCAAAGCAAGAGTCCATGGGTTGGAGTAAAAGAAACCCAAACACAGATTACCTTGATTACTTGAAGACTTCATAATGTGATTCATTTTTCTACATTTACACACTTTATGCAAGATACTATTATGGATATTATGGCCTTTGTTGGAAGCAAGAAATTTTGACTTTTGTTGAGGTTTAAGATTTAAATTTTTGTGTTTAAAAAAGAAAGAAAAAAAAAGAAAATTATTAGTTAAACAGTAAAAACCTTGTTTCTTATTTAGAATTCAACCTAATTTAAAAAATACAGGATATACAGGAAAATCTTTATTATTATTCATTAATGAACACTCAAATAAGCAAAAATGGGCTGTTTCACATCAACATTAAAAAAAAAAACAAAAAAAAAAAACAAAGGCACATAAGTCTACAATAATTCAAGCTTAAAATGCTACAGATTTCACATTAATCACTTTAAATCATTGAAAAATGATTTTCTTATATATATATATATGTATATATATATATATATATATAATCCTACTAGATAAATTTATGTGATTTTTGGAATATGACATCTTCGTTCCATGATGGGTACATACATCATGAATACTTTTCAGTAGTTTTGTTTTTGTAATTAAGTTAGATTCTAAAGAACCGAAACCTCATCGCATTTTATTTTTACATTCATTTGTAAAAATGCATAACTGCATACTGAATGCTTACACATACATATATAATTTAAAATGCATTTATACATAACTTTCATATCTCTTGATCAATGTCAGTATACTATGTTGAAAATACTAACATTTACTTTGGTTTCACTGTTCTTTTCTTCAGACAAATTAATCTCTACAAAAATTGATTTATTTTTGTTATTTGCATTTGACCAATGTTCCAGTGATGTATTGTACTGATATTGGTACTTTCTAACTTAATGATCACATCTGTATATGTTAATTTTATGTTATGCAGACTTGTAGAAAAGTAACATTACAGAGAGTGCAGGTCCATTTAGCCAGCTCTTTCCAATGATCCATTGGGCATAATGGTAAGGGTGCTTGCTAATAGGTTGGGAGACTGGAGTTTAATCTTTGATCGAGTCATACCAAAGACTTAAAATGGAATGATACCCCTTTACTAAATATGCAGTATTGTATAGGAGAAGGATAATGCTGGGATGGAATGGTACCCTCCTCTACAAATTAGTGTAAAAACTAATGAAAAGAGAGCCTTTGGGTGGTCCTTGACTATAGTCAGATACTTAACTATTTTCCAGTGGATTCATTGAGTCCTGAATAAGTTTGGCTAAGCACAGTAATAATAGACTACTTTGCTTGGTCGGTCCTCATTGAATTCATTAAAGAAAGCTGGCTCAACAGATCCAGGGTGGATGGCTATCACAAGTCAAGAAAAATATTAAGTTTTCCTGAAAAACAGGCATTTTTTTTTTTTTTTGCTTTAGGATTTTTAAGGAGACATCCACAAAAATCGTCATCTGTTCTTAAAATCAGAAGAGAAACTTATGTTAAATTATGAGTTTTAATCAAATGAAGTTGTAGTTGAAACAGAGTGACTTTGTCAGTTTCTCTTCTAATTCTAAGAAAATATGACGATTGCTTTCCCTTAAGAAACTTTGAAAATCATTTTAAAAAATAATTTTCACTTAGGTTTAAATATTACTTTCCTATACATTAACAAGTCTATATGTCATAAAATTAGCACAGTATTCAGAGATTTTAGTTTGGACAGTCAAGTCAACAAGCAGTCGGAAATTACAAAGACAACCAAACAAGCATAAGATTAACAATTAACAGAATATGCTATCTGAACAAAATTATTTGGGGAGGAAGGGATTAGACAACTACACTTGGAACCATTGGACAACAGAATTGTTATTGTAATTCCCCTAAAGAAAGAACAGGAAAAAAAAAAAACAAAGAAATGTAGAAACTATGAACTAGTTTCTACATTTACTTGTAGAAATGCCAGAGAGAGAGAAAGAAAGAGAGAGAGAGAGAGAGATAGAAAGAGAGGGGAAGAAGAGAGAGAGAGAGAGAGAGAGAGAGATAGGAGGTAGGAAGAAAGAAAGATATAGATAGGGTTGGTTTATAAAAGAAATAGTGGCTCTCCTGCATACTTACAGAGCAGATGGACTGTTTAGGCGGCTTGATCTAATGCAGCATGCATAAAAAATGAAATAACTGATCGGGTGTGACAGTTTAAGGTACAGTATTAAGAGGAACCAAAAGTGAAGCAATATATATATACACACACATATATATATATATATATACATGTATATATATACACACACACACATATATGCATATATACATACATATATTAGATAGATATTGTTGTGTATATATAAAAGACATGAGAGGTAACCACAGTCAGCCATGTACTTTGACTGGATGAAAATCTACAAGATGCAACATTGCACGTTGCTAATTATTATAAAACTTTATATTGTTTGATATTAGCTTAAGATGGAAAAGTATCACCAACCTTTCTGTATTTGAAATCTATTCAATATATGTTATTTTTGACAAAGTTTCATAAATGAAATGAAATATTCAATCTAAAGTATGATTCTGTGTTCAATTATTTCATGTTCAATATCATCTGTTCTTTCTCTTTTTTTTTTTTTTTTTCAATTAGACCCTCACATATACTCTTGTATAATCTACATATTTCTAAATCTGGTAAAAATCTAACATAATAAATTTAAATTCTTTCTGTATATTTACACATGACTTTGTTATCTAGACACAAATATAGGATTTTTCAGGGTTTTTTTTGTTGTTGTTTTTTTAACATTCTTATAAAAATTTACAGATTTGATGTGTTAATGCAATGGATAATATTTTAAATTTAGAAAATATTCATATTAAATGCATATTTTAAAATAAAAACATCCTTTAAAAAATCTAAAATATTCCAAAAGATAAAGATGTTAATATTCAAACTTATAACCCTAACCTTAATTTCCAGCGATTTCTGAAATTCTAAATAAACTGCTACACTTACATCAAACCTACTTCTGGACAAAACAATATTTATGCTGCTCTGAAATGGGGACATTTTGAAAAGGAGGTTATATCCACAAAATATCAATACAACTTTGATACCATGTAACACTTGATTAAAGTTTTTTTTTTTTGCTAGTCGTCGAAACATGTGATAATGCAACAGTTTCCCACATTTTTTTATAAAATCCTTTGCATTATTGTCATAATCTGCAAGATTTTTCAAGTTGCATTGGTTGGGCAGTAGAGTGTATACAAGGCAGTGTTGCATCGTTTAGTCCTGCTCTTCATATTCACAGATGGCTAAGTTAGTTTTGTAGCCCCATCCTGCCATAACTTGATTGACCCATTCCTATTTTCAGGTATTTGACTGTTTTCCATTGGAGCCAAGATGCTTTTGAACTAGGAGGGAGGACGTCTGAAAGGCAGATTCCAATGTCAGTATGAAGGAATGGAATTCTCTAGTTGTCTGGTACACATTTGTAGTCTGGTCTCTCCCTGAGATGTTATAAGTTAAACATGGCTAAAGCTTTCTCATCCATGTCAAACCCTCAACATCTTAATAGATGAAACAGGAAAACATAAGAAAAGTATATAACCTATTGTCTTTTTATTTCTTACTTATTCTTTCAGTTAAGGTAGTGCTCACACCTTTGCATTGTTAGAACATTTTAAAACCTATCTCTACATCAATATTTGTTAAAGTTATTGAAAGTGTAAAAATTGAAGAAATAATAAAGAACAACAGTTAGTGATATTATACAAAGGTTCAAATTTCTTGCTTACGATCTACTTAGAACCAATACAAACGTGCAAGTTATTGTCTTCTTGCAGAAACCATCACAGTATGCAGAACAGGTGCTGCTGTTTACCAAACACAAAACTTGTTAATGTTAAAAAATTAATATAAAGGATTTTTATATATGAAAAAAAATATTTTACATATTTACTTATTTTCTTTTTAATTAGTTAAAATGGTTATTGGAATTACATTAAGAAATTAGCACATGTATATTGTTATCAGGAACAAAACGAGTTGCATTACAAAGGCACACATTTAGCTTTAGACAAAATGAGTGTTGCTAAAGAAAGCAGAACATTAAGCCCATCTACATACAACAACTAAAGAGAAACATTAATATCCTTACAATACAATGTTATAGGAAAGAATGGAGGGCACCCAGTTATTTTTTCATTATTATTATTACTTGTATCATTTTTAATGTAAAATTGTAACATATACAGAAAATATATCAAAATATCAAATGCACAAGTCATATATAAGATTAGAATTTCACATGATACATATAAACAAAAGAATGATGTCATATCCTCTGTTGAAAGCTTACTTTTTTAGTAATAATATAACAAGCCATCTCATAAGTTCTGTCTGAATTTTAATTCTCTGAAATTTAATAAGTAGTTATGCCTAATAGAATTACAAAAAAAAAAATAAAATAAAATAAGGAATATTATAGTATGGAATAGTGGATAAGCTTGTCAACAAATTAGTGACATAAATGCCAAACACATTAAAACTGTGTTTGTGTCCTTACTGTCACTTACCTGTTGCAATGCTTATTCACTACTCCAAAAACTAATATTTCATATTATATGTAATACTATGCAATTCTATTTTTGTGTAAAATTTTTATTTCATATTTTAACTCCCTCATGTAACAATCTATATGCATTTGGACAAATTTAACATTATAAAATTGTATTTTAAAAGAAAAATTTTAACTTTTTTATGTTATAAGATTGTAAAACATGACAGTATCCAGACACATTTGAGGCAAATCATGTCTTATAAAGTAGAACAAAAAGAGAGTGGGCAATCTTGCATATTTACAAATCCATGTGACTTCTGGTTTAGAAACTTGTTGGAAGTAACCAGCGTTATTTTATTTGAAGACTTTGCCAAAAATATAAGTCAACATGAGAAAATATTTGGAAAATGATTATTTTCATTGAAATGTTTATTTAGAGATAAATATCTTTATTTACAGAAAAATTTAAACTATAACACAGTAAACATGTCAGCTATGGGTAAAACCTTAACAATTTTATTCATAATGTGAAGGAACAGAATATAGTGAGGTCTTCAGATTAAATAACACTGTTTACTGTAGATGAGTCTCAAAAGAAAGTTGCTTGGATCGGTGAATACACTTTATTGCCAAAAATATTAATTCTGCAGTTGAAAGGACTCAAAAATATTCATTCAACTTATAAAGAAAGTTTCTTCATTCACGCATTCTTCTCCATATACTAAATGAACATTGAGTTACTTCCCTTTCAGAGTTAGCATCATTTAAAACTCAAAATATCATGTGTATCAAACGTTCCTTGGATACTATCATGTTTTAAGAAAGGTTGTGGGGTTGGAGGTTTCCGAAGGAGACTGACTCTACAGTCAGATCAAATTTTTTAATATCTGAAGAAAAAAAAAAAAAATCAACAGACTTAAAACTTTAAAATAAGTCAGTCATATTTTAGAATTATAAGAGCAGGAGTTAGCGTTTTTATAATTGGAGATATTATATATAAATTATTTAATTAAATTTTTCATGTTAGACCTAAACAGCAATAGATCTGACAAATCAATATTTTAATCTGACTAACTATTTCTTCCTTCTCATGCTTGCAGCTTGTTCTTTATTGCAATGTGCGTAATTCAATTAAGATCCTTTTCAAAAATAATTATTCTGGCAAATAAGTCAATGGAGACAATTCTAAATAATGACCTTTAAAATGATGCAATTTAAGGGAGATAATTATTAATGCGAAAGTAAAAATATCGCTTATTTGTCCTGCATTTTGAGCTTTTGTTTCTATCTTATTCTGACTTATACATCATTTTGAACATTTCTTTTTAAGTTTAAACTAAAAAGACATCAATTGATTCCAAGTTATATTGGGTAGATACAGCTAATATAATATCTAAACACTATTTTAGTTTTATTAAATTTCAAAAAATTAAAATTCGGACAGAATTTATGGAATGAACTTATAAAAGAATATTAGAAACTGCAGTCTCTCTTTGAATGTCGATTTTCTTTTTTGTTCAATTCTTATAATTTAGCTATAAAGATGGCTACACTAATATGTTTAATATCGAGAAATGTCAGCAACTAGGAATCAAAGCGTCAGATTTTAAAAAGACATAAATGGCAGAGTAAGTTTTGGAGAAACATCAAAGTTTTCAGTGGCAATAAGTGATTAGGTTGAATTTTAATGCAATTTACCTAATATACAACTGCTATCAAATAGGGGATCATGTCAGTAGTCATCAAAGTTTGGAAAAAAAAAAGCAAAATAAAATTGAATGAATTTCCAAGATTACACTTCAGGTATCAATAAGATTACAAAAAAATTGAATGAATAAATTAGCAATCAGATTAGCCTTATCTGCATTTAAAAATAGAATATAATCATATGTTAAAACAGAATATGCATTTTTAAAAGAAAATAATTTATTTTGTAATATGTATATATATTATGTAAAATTAGAGGCAGAGAAATCTGACTGAGTGTTCAGTTATTAAAAATTCAAAAATAAGGGTGTAATGTAAATGTATTTATATATGTATTACAGAACATTAATACTGCTGGTTTCTCCTTAAGAATAATGTTTAAATGATATTTATTTACTTTATGCGTGTGTATGTATATATATATATATATATATATATATAATTTTAATCTATATATTAGTTTAAATAATAACTGGATTGTGTCTATATTTTGTTATTGGGAAAATTGAATCTTTTGTAATTATGAATTTTCCAGCGGTAAAACAGCTTATGCAATTGCTAAGTCTGCACTATGTTGAGCTTAGTATCCATAGGAATTTTAACTCTTAAATCTTTAGATTGGGTGTATGTGTATATATAACAGCACTACCAACTCATTATTAGGAGCTCAAAGAAACATATGCTCACCAATAAATAATTAAGTGAAAAATATTATGACAGTCCAGTACATGTAAAAATCAGCAAAGACTCCAAAGTTTGACCAGATGCATTTGAAAAAGATTGAAGGTTTCATACTTGATAAGATATTTAAAGTTTTTAAACTACAAAGACATTTCCCTAATTAGAACGATTTCTGCTTTGAATTGTCATGTTCTTGAAGGCACTGTAAATATTACCGATTTAGTTGCAGTTCTAATTTATTCTGTTCTATAGAAAGCTTTCATACAGAGAATTCACATTCAAACAATATGAAAAAAAAAAAGGTTTTTGTCTGTTTTTAGCCAGCTTTAAAACTCATTAAACCAAATATAATTATAACATGAACCAACAATCACATAATCGGATTCTTTGGCTTATAACACTATATACATACAATTTTGGATTCATTGATATGACAGGAACACAATCGAAAATGTTTATCTTTACTTTAGGAGCACAAATTAACTGTAATACTTGACTTCTGCCATGTAATGTTAATTCTAGTTCAACATCAGTTTCTAATCAACCTATTAAAGGCTTCAAAATCAATTTTAACTGTTGAACACTCACAAACTAAATATAACGGCCATTTTTTTCTATAATGATCCATTCTATAATAATGTCCAATGTGTTTTTATTTGCACATAAATAAACATAAATCTATCATGCAAAAATTAGCAAGTAAAAATATATGCCTTTTTCTAGCTCCTAGATGAAACCATTTTAAGTGGTTAATGAAAGCAAGAAAACAAATAACACATCGGACAACTTCTGTTGCCAGAAATGAATTTAAAAGGTTTGTGTATGTGGGTGTATATATAATGACTAGTTAATTAGTTTAGAAGTTAATCTTGTACATACACATACCTAAATTTATCCAAATGAAGATTACTATTGACTTTCTTTGGTTTCAACAATGTCTATTATACAGGCTCTCTTCATTATTACATGCAGACGATTTGCATTGTCAAAATGTTGATTTATCCATGTAGGGTTTTTCTGATGCTTATACAATTTTACTTACAATAGCTCTATATATGTATTGAACACTTTTGAAAAATATTGTCTGTTCAGTTCAATAGTAGTGATGATAGTGGTTCCAAATTTTTTCCAGATTCTGATACAATTACTGATTATCTTCTAAATTTCTAATTTCAATTCTTTTTAATTTCTGAATATTTAAGGATTTATTGTTTCTTTAAACAGTTTAAAATTGCTGTAAAATGCACATGTACGCATATATTTTTGCAAAGGTAGAAGATACACTGGAGAGATGGGGGAGCATATATCACATGCATGGATCTTTCCAAGCATTTTTCACATTTGGTGTTTTCATTTCCCTTTAGGTCTCCAGAAACGATCATAATTTATATATGAAAAATTAAATTACTGGCATAATTCAATGATTTCATTTGAAGATAAGACAAACACTGGTGAAGCACAATATTTCCTATTGTTCATTTTGTAGACTAATTAAAATGTAGAACATCTATTTACTTTGTGGCTGTATGAATTTGAAATGATTTTGAAGTTTTTAAAATTGGTATGTATTTATAGTTAACAATACCATAAAGATTTAAAGAAATTTCTATTGGTATAAAAAATATTTCAGCAAATAATGCCATGTTGAGTGATTTGGATGTTTCAGTACTATACTATGATGATATATAAGTAAAAAGTGAAAATTTAGGTGACAGTAAAAATGCTTTAGTTTCATACCTGTTCATTTTAACCACAAATTTAACTTCTACAAAGTTTTAATACTTAGATTTGCACTAAACATGGACATTATAAAGAAGTGAACCTTATTTCTCACTTTTGAAATAATATCAATATACATATCTTTGTGAGTGCATGAAATGCAAAGATTATTTTTAAAGTTTTTAAGCTGTAGATGAAAATTTTTCTCTGGCTAGAATTAAATTTTGCAAGCAAAAATTATGCCCCCCACCCACAAACCAAAGAAATAAAAAGTATTTTTTATTGTGCCCTGTCATACTACTAAAGCTAATTTAGACATGTGATTAAGTGGTAATATCTAATTCGCACTTTGCTGTCTAAGAAATTACAGGCCACTAATTTGTTACATAAGTACAAATTGATGATCTGCTGACACAAGAAAATGTATTTTAAAAGTTCATAGATGAGTGCTAGTTTTAAGACATCTTTATATGAGTATAATAATTGCAAAATAAAATAGAAACATACTCCTGCATTTTAAAAAATATTTACATAAAAAATAAACAATTTAAAATAAAAAGTGAAATTAAGCTTGTGAAGTCTTTATTCACATAGTTTAAACATTTATGAAAAAGTTACAAATCTTAAAGAGATCAAATATTAAACTTGAATTTTTACAGTCAAATATTTTATTGTATGTTTATGCAATAAGCTAAATACATAATGCTACTAAATCTTATGTCAAAAATTCTTATTCAAATTTGGATCAAAATCTATTATGTGATTTTCATTCTAAAAACTCTTTAAAATTGATGACTTAAGCTTAAGTGGTCAAATACAGATAGCTAACAGTATATAAATAGAAACATTCTTAAAATGAAACAAAAACAATATTTTGAGTTATATGATTTTCTTTATAAAATCTATGCCATAATTAGCATTTTTTCCATTGCTAATACAAGTTTTTCAATTTACTTTGATTATATTAAACTATTTCAAAGAATTCTATTATTTGGAAACCAAAATCCTACAACAAGCTGTGAAGCAAACACAGTTGCAATTACAGTTGCAATAGTTTTATCAATATTAATACAAATTAACGTGATTTAAATAAAAAAGGATAGCGTACCAAACTTTTCTTTAAATATTATGTTTATTAATTTTCAAGGGAGGTAATTTAAATTGACACTTATTAGGTTTAAATTACAAAAGATTTATATGAAATAAATGTAACATAATATTATGTTAAATATTTTTTCAAGGAGGTAATTTAAATGGAAATTAGCTTTTTTAAATTAAAATAAATTTATATTAAAAAAATGTAAAATAAATTATACATTTAAAAAGAATACTTAGAAATAGATTAACAGCTAGTTGATGACCTGTAGATTTTTATTGTTATTAAACTATTTGAAAGAATTCTATGATCTCACAACCAAAATTGTACAGCAAAGAGTGACGCAAACATTACTGATGTAAATTCTATTATCATAAAGCTGGCTATAAAAAGACAACAAATATGTTAATTTGTAATTTCATTTGTGAAGTGATTTGTGCAGTGCAAATTTGAAATTTTTCATGCATAAATGTGGGACAAGTCAGTTTATTTTGAGTGTAATGTTAAAACAGTGAGTGCAGTGGGTTTTGTACAATAATTAAATAAATCAAATTTCTATATCTAAAGTGACTTTTCTCAGGCAGAAACTACTATCTGAATTATTTCTAATTCAATAAATATACAATATAACACAGACATCATTTTTCATTATCACATGCGAGAGAAGATGTATTTACTTAGAAATTAAAAAAAAAAATTGTTTTTAATAAATCTGTCAAGATAAGTCTAGGAGACAATCTGAAATTATCAATTTGGAAGTCAAACTCATTCAGTCAAACTAACAGATTTACTATTGCCAATGAGTAGTATTTATTTTTTAGTACGAACATAAAGGATACAGTTAATTAGAAATAAGAGTTCTTCTGTATTTTTGAGTCAGTACATAAATCAGTACACCACTAATTAGAAGTAAATGCCAAGAGATTACAAATATGTTAACCACAAAATATTTTAAGTACATTAGAAAGGATTAATATCAATATATATGAATTAAAAATGGAAATGGTAGACAAAATTGTTTGGTTTTTCACCCAGTGTTTTGTGGGCTTTTTCAAGAGTACAGAAAATAACTAAAAATGAGATGTCACAAGATCAGCCAATAGGAATTAACATGTCGCAAAGTCAGTTACCAAGACTCATAAACAAAATATCGTTTTGTAAAAATCATACTCTTATTCATCAAATTATCAAAATGTTAACAATTATTTCAACCATATCCATTAAATGTTAATAACCAGATTTAAATACTTTATAAAAGGAAATAAGTTCATTACAGCGAATTGTTACATAAGACTTTTCAAATAAATTCAAAGGTATGGTGAAGAGTAAAATTGAACATAAGAAACAGTTTACTTAAAATGAATCAATTTTTACATGTATAATAATGTAACTTAATTACCATCAATTAAATATCAAACACATAAAAGCTATACACAAAAGACATAGGTAACTCATGTAACCACAAACACGCAAGTAACAAATTCTTTATGAAAAGAAATGTAAAATAAAAAGAAAATGAATATAAAGTCTAAAAATTTTGACTATTTCCTTTGGAAAATACAAGTAATCTTATTTTTTTTAAATTTCTGTAGATTATTCACCTTTGAATATCTTCCCCCCCCCCAAGACATCACACGATTCTTGCTGAAAACCAAAGCTCATCTTCCTCATCGATTTGGGTCAATTATCAGCCATGAAGGGTTGAGCCGAGCTCTTTTTTGAATCAGATAGTATCATAAGCACAGCCAATACCACAATGTTTTTTAACATCTAACTTAGAAAACTTTAGCCTAAGGGTCAGTGATAGCCTCCAATTTCGGCCTTGTTTTGTGGATCCAACTCATCAGCATGGAGATGAATCTGGTACCAATGATTGAACCGAAAATTTGTCAGCAGGAAAGATTGTATTGGAATTTAACTTATAAAAACAGACGTCTAGACAATAAATTACTACCAAGTTCTATTGTTCGACATGGACGCATGTGAGATGGTACTGGAGATTAGCTGATTATAGTATAGTCTCAGAATACGATGAAGATAGTAATGATTAAATACTTAAATTTGTTGCAAGTCTTTTGTAATGGCTCATAAATTGTGATGAATTAACAAGAATTACCAGAGAATAACGGCTTAATTAGACATTACACTCCCAGTATTTTATTGCTATTGTATAATGAAAGGTAGCCATCTTGGATTTATCAGTCTTTTTAAGAGTTCTATTAAAGGGAGATAATCATGAAAGTGTATCATAAAATTAGCCATGTTTCAGAACTGGATAAAAACATGACATATTTAAAAATGTCATTGCTGTCTAGAATTGAGAAACATTGAGATTTTTCTTTGACCGTAAATTTGATCCCAAAGCATTATATGCATCTGATAACTTATAGTTCAAATAATTCATTTTCGATTGAGTTTCAAGAAATCTTATTGAAATAAACTAAAAAAAAAAAATTTTTAAATGCACGTTTTCTTCTAATAAATTATAAACAATGAAAAATCTAAATTGTAGGACTTGAGCTGTCTACAGTTTGAGATTTTGGTGATGAGAATTGATAATTTAGATTGTTTGGATTACTTAGACTACTACTTTCATAACATTTCAGTCAGCGAAATTCTATAAAGATTCCAGAGTTTTACCTGAAGATTACCTAATTTAAAAAGATGCACCTGAAGAAAGTTGGAGATTACATCAGCTGAAGCATTGTAGAAAATGACAAAACAAATAATTTAAATTCACAATCCTCCTCTTAAATATGAAATAACTATTGTAAATCATTCTGAACTATTTAAACAATCAACTAAATAAATACATATGCAAGTAGGTAATTAAATATACAAGTAGTTAACTAAATAAACAAAACCCAATAAATAAATGCATATAAAAGGTATGTAATTAAATAGATGAAACCCAATAGATTCATATAGAGGTAAGAGTCTAAATACATAAAAATTGTTTTTTTTTAAAATAATCTAATTGTTAATCTATATTTCTAAATTGTGGAACATTTGAAGATAAATTGTTGTTGTAGGATCAAATTTGCTCATTTAATGCAATAAATTGAATTTAAATACAGAACAATTTTGGTTTATTTTATTTTATCTCCGTTTTCCCCTTCATCTTTTAAAAAACAAAGAATATGTGGTTCAAAAAAGAGTAGAATGAAGCAAAACCTAGATGAGACAAAATAGAAAAACCAAATAACGCAATAAATATATATACAGGTAGGTAATTAAACGATTAAAAAACTTTTTTTTAAAAGAAATAATCTAATTAATATATATTTTTATAAATTGCTGAAAATCTGGAGATAAATTGTCATTGTAAGATCAGGTTTTAATCTTTAATACAATTGAATTGAAAGTACAGAATAATTTTGGTCCTTTTTGTTTGTTATCTCTCTTTGTTCCCTCCATTTTTTTTTTTTTTTAGAAAACAATCAAGTACACAAGGTTCAAAAGGGAGTAAAACAAGACAAAATCTCGAGACAAAATAAAAACTAAAAAATAAATAAATAAATAAATAGATATACAGCAAGTAACTAAATAGACAAGAACAACTTTTTCAAAAATAATCTAATTGTTAATCTATAATTTTAACTGAAAAATTTGAAGATAAATCATTGTCTGATCATATTCGCTCATTTAAATTTAAAATACAGAAGAATTTAAGTTTTTTTTGTTTTTTTTAATCTCCTTTTTATCTCCCTATCTTTTCGAAAACAATAAAGTAGTAAAATATAAAAAAATATCAATTTCAATAAAAAATAAATAAAAAAATATGACCAGCAATTTCTTGTGGTTATTGTTGATTGAAGTTAATATCGAGACAGATTGATCAGCAAATCAAGATTTGTGGTAAAGAAATTTATTTATACATAAAAAAAAAATCAAATAAAATGAAGGAAAAAGAAAATTATCTTCTCTTGTGATACAAGACATTCTATATTAAAAAGAAGCAGACATTAAAAGTGGATCAGTGATTTAATACTGGTGAAAACAATATGAAAGTAAAATGCTACGAAGATTTTGCGCTGAAAAGTACAATTTGATTTTGTTCATATTGCATGTGTTCTAAGAAGACAACAGAAGACACTATTCTACAATCATTAAAGATCAGTGTTTTATACATAAAAGATTTGAAACTTTGTTACTTGTAATGAATAGTTATCTAGAGGATTTTAGTACTTATGGAATCAGTACAGAGTATTGACAAGAAATATCAAGTCAGTTCCAGATATGGCAAAAATAGTCTATAATTTAAAAGCCACAAAAAAAAAAAAAATATATATATATATATATATATATACATATATGCAGACGATACTATGTGAATCGTCAGGTTAGGGATAATTTTTTTTTTAAATTAGAAAAAAAACAGTAAAATTAATTTTTAAAAAAGTGGTTTTCAAATTGTAAACTGCTTATGCCATTTCCAGAAGTGGCTTGAGATTCTCCCTGAATACTCACTCTGTAAATATTGAAATCTTCTGGAGACGTATTCATTACAAATAGTGAAATACTAAAATAAATACAGCTTTATATAACACACACCAAAGTGACAAATCAATATAGTGGTGATTTTATGTGTATATATATAAAGTGCTTAGCCACTACTCTAAATGAAATTTATGCAGCAGACATGCAATTCTCTTGATGCAAAAATAAAAGCAAGCAAAAGTAAAGACTAATTTTTCTTTACTGATGGAAAGTAAAAATTACAAAAAATACACACAAGCAACTTAGTGATTAATATATGTATACATTTTTTTTTTTGTAATAATTATGTTTGCCAAAAATGCAAAAGTAAAAAAAAGCAGTAAAAAGAGGTTTTCTTTTTGCTGCATCAGAAATAATACAGTGATGACCGCTGTAATCTAAACTGACCAATCAGTGGCATGAACAGTAGATATCACAGGTGAGAAACTTGGAAGTGGCGCAAGCATTTATAAAATGTTCACACATATCAGCTTTAAAAGTAACACTAGATAATTACAGTAATATAGAGATAGACTTCATATCTGTGTTTACATATATATGTGTTTTATTCTTATTGTTTTGTTTTTTTTCTTATAAATTTGTTTTTGCTAGGGATCAGCCATCCTTCCGAATACCAGACATTCACCAACTCATACATTACAAACAGTCACTTTATATGTAACTGTTTGTATCACTCTTTCAGTTGATTCATCAAGTATATTTTCCAGATAGTTTTTGAAATTATTTTTATGAGCCTGGTTGCTCCTATAATTACTAGAATGATGGCGATCTTACGATTCTAGTTTCTTTTCATGTCGTACATAAGACCTTGGTATTTTGTTATCTTTTCCCTCTAAGCTCTGTTTAACCCACTATCATGAAGGGCATTAACTTCTAAAGTTGCTTTTTACTCCTCATTTCATATTGCTATGTCCGGTTTAATAGCTTCATTTTCTATGTACGTAGCTGTAGGAAATGCATAGTCTTGATAGATGGTATATACCAACTATTTTCTCTGGTATATGTTCCCAGGAACAAAATGTCGTGGGAAATAGAATTTTTAGTCACTATCTGAAACCTTCTTCAGTATTATCCACAAACAAATATTTTATGTAAACAATTATTAGCGTGGTTATAAATAATTATATTGTCGGTTGCTGAAATCAAAATCTGGACCAGAGTTACCACTGCCTAATCTAACATTCTTATCTATTCAGCCATCTTGACAGCTAAATTAAATAGGAGAGAAATAAACCATATTTTTATTGATGAATATCATAAGGCTCAAAGTCTGAAGTAAGAGAACTTCCACAATATTACTTGAGTAGAAACTTTTCACTTCTTTCAAAATGCTCGATTTGAAGGAAACTATAGATATGTTAAAGTCAAACCAACATCTTAGCCATTTGAATTTCTTTATTTTAATTTTATTCTGGCTCTGTATTAGGGACCTCTGTTACTCAAGATTTTCTAAGAAATTACCTTTCAAAGACCAAACACCATAAATATATAGAGTGGCAAAATTTTAATAAAGAAAAAAGTGGACCAGATTTAGATGTTTAATTGATAAAAATATGAATAAAATAAAAGGGGTAAAAAAAAAAAAAAAACAGGAAATACTATATATATATTTATATATATAAATAATTGAATAAAATAAATAAGTCAATTAAAAGAGAATCACAAGGTGTAATTATTAAACCCAAAGTGCTTGTCATCAGACCACTTCTTCAAGGATATTTTGTCTGAAAATGTTTGTAGAAATTATAGGCAGCAAAAGAGGGATAGGGAAGAAAAAATTCACAAACGGAAACCACAACCTAATTCAATGTGTCTACTTGAATAATTCTAACTGTAACTGGAGGTTTCTCTGCTTGCACAAAGAAGGGGGGGGGCTAGAACTGATAGCAAGTGTCACGAGGATAGCCAGGAGGGTGGAAGTATGTGCAGAACAGGAAAACATTTCTGAGAGAATGCAGAACCACAATTCCTTTTATCCACTAGGTGTTGACCAATAGCCAATTCCACCAATTGGGAGCCCCCAAATGTAGGCTGATGATCCCGGATGGAATGAGGTACATGTTAAGAGATTCGAACCTAAAGACACTGGCTAGTCGTACCTAGACAGTACTGACATTTAAATGTGTAAATATGATTACTCGATTATGAGATAGGTAAGACATCCTAACAAAAGTAGAGAAAGATGGACTTTGTAGAAAAAGCACTTCAGAGGGACAGAGTACCAAAGTTAGAGACAAGAGAGGAAATCTTAACAATGTGATCCAAGGCAACCTAAGATATACCGGAAGTCTGGATCAACCATATTTAGGTGGCCCAGAAAAGAATTCAATTTTCTTACTGATAACTTTATTAACTGATGAAGGCGGATATCCATGAATAATAAAAATCCTTTTAATGTTATCAAATTTCAGAATCGGTATAAGAGGAGGAACAAATAACAAGTGCCCGATGAGTTAAGTGTCTAATAAGGTTAAGTTTCCTGGTCATTGGTGCAAAAGAATCCTAACTGAGGTAAAGACCAGTAAATATGAGCTATCTATAAATAGACCTCACAAAGGAAGACAAACATTTAAAGACTAAAACATCTAGAAAAGGAAGAGAATAATCTTTTTTCACCTCTTTCATAAATTTGAAGGAGGGGGTGTAGATTATCTAATAACTGAAAGAAAGACACAGCTTCGTCACACATCGCAAAACAAGAAACAGTGTCACCGACATAATGTATGTAAAAGGCTAGTCTTAGGCATTTATCAAACAATAACTGTTCCAAAAAGCCAACAAAAATATTGGCTAAAGTTGAGCAGAGAGGGGAGCCCATAGATATACTGTCAATTTGGTGATACATAACATTGTTGAAGCTAAAGGAAACTGACTTGATAGCTGATTCCGTAAGTTCAGTTAAACACCACCTCAGAAAAAAAGGAGAGTGGTCCGGGGCCTCTATAAAGAAAATCCATACAAATGGTAATAACCGTGTCAAGAAGGATATTAGTAAACAACTTGTTAATGCAGAAACAAGATAACAGGAATTAGTAGTGAGGGGAAACTTTTTAATAGTCGAGGCAAAACAAAAAGAGTCAAGAGTACAATAAGTTGAATAAAAAGAACAAACTATTTTGAGAATTACAACCAGCTTTTTAGCCAAATTATGTTGGGCTGAACCCATCATCGACAAGAATGGTTTTAATGGAATATCAACCTTGTATACCTTGAGCAACCATACATTCTGGGATTCTGTGAGCTCACCGGTCAAATAGTATTGCATACACCCTTAGACAAAAATTTCCGTTTACGCCATTGGAGGAACTTATTTTGAAGTTTGGTTTCAGTAAAAGTATCATCAAAAGCCAAGAAACCTAAACAAACAAATTTACTATTGTTATTTAAAATAGACAGCATTTTTGCAATATATTCTGGGCGGTCGAGAATGACTACACCTGTGCCTTTATCTGAATGAGAAATATAAATATCAATTAAATTTTAATTGCTTAGCGACAATAAAATGATTTCTTTGTCAAATGAAAAGGCAGAAGACATTATATTGACTGGATTTATTGGCAAGTCCAGTCAAACGAGACTTAACTAGATTTAAGTTATCACTGGAACTATGACTTTGAGAAAATAAAATCTGAAATGCAGAGAACTTGAGTAACATCAATATGGTGAGGGAGGGGCACAAAATTCAATCTCCCTAGATCAGCCTACATCTGGGAGGCTTCCAATTAGTGGAATCGGCTATAGGTCAACACCCAGTAGATAAAAGAGATTGTATTTCTGCATTCTATCAAGAGTGTTTTTTCTGTTTTGAACAGAGGACACACGAAGTTCCATCCAGCTGTCTTCAAGACATTTGCTATCAGTTCTTGCCCCACTACTTTGTGCAAGCAGAGAAATCTTCAGTTACAGTTAGAATTATTTAGGTAGATACATTGGATTAGGTTGAGCGGTTTCCGTTAGTGAATTTTTTTTTTTTTTTTTTACCTATCCCTTTTTTGCAACCTATAATTTGTACAAACATTTTCAGACATAATATCCTTGAAAAAGTGGTTTGACAAAAAGCACTTTAGGTTTTAATAATTGCACCTGTGATTCTATTTTAATCGATTTATTTATTTTATTCAATTATATATATATATATATATATATATATATATATATATATAATTTCCTGTTTTTTTCCTCCCCCCCCTTTATTTTATTCGTATTTTAGTTGATTAAACATCTAAATATGATCAATTACTTAAGAATAACTAAAGACCTCATCAAGTGGTATTGCTTTTATGAAATCAAGTACTTTATGAAATAAAGAAAATGAAATTCACAAAAATTGCAATTTGAAAAAGTCATATGGTTTCATACTGAAAAGTTAAAAATAAAATAAATATAAAAATGATATAAAACGATGAGAGATAAAAACAATATAGTAGGTAACGGCACTAAAAAAAATCTTGCTTTCTCTATATTATCTAAAACTAACTGATCATAATCTAACATTAATTGTCAACTAGAATAGTTTAAAGAAAACCAACACATGTCAATCTTTAAATCTAATATATAAGGTTTCATTTAAGCATAAATAAAAAGCTGAATTTAAAGATAAGCTCCTAAATAAAAAACATGAGCAATCAATTAATTGTAAGCATTAATCACATCATCTTAGTCATATATACTTCCTACTAAATTCAATATTTACATCAATTACTTTAGTTTTTAGTTCGTACAACTCCTATATATCTTAGATTATACTTTTGCTTTGTATTCTAAATTCACTTTACTTTAATACTACTACTGTTTATTTATTATTAAAGTTCAATTAATTATTAGTAACACCACCATCTGTTTATACCCTCTTAGAAGTGCCTTCATCCTATTTGCATCAGACTTATACTCAGTTTTTATGTATCTCATCTTTGCGTATGTGCTTGTCACTTTAACTAATTTACTTGTTATTCTGGTTATTTCATTATTCTACCTTTTTATACTTTATTTTATCATATAATTTTGATTTTTATAATTATTTTATTCAATAGTTTTTACTATTTTATGATTTCTTATTTTGTGGTTCAATTAATGTAATTCTATTTTTTTTATTATAATTATATCTATAATAGCTACTACTTTTATTTTATATATATATAAGAAATAACTTATTTTTCTAAATATCAATAGTATGTCATATTGATATAGCAACATATTTTGTATTACTATATATATTACTTTACTTTATTCTATTAACATATTCTTATATACTTTTAAATATATTAAGTAAGCACATGTTTTATATTAGATTATTATGTTAATATATTGACTATTACCATGACTCGTACTAGTATTTTATCACTATTATATTCTTTAATTTTCTGTATTACTGTGTACTATTACTATTATCTACCAGCACTATATATTTTTTTTAATTAAAAATAATATTAATTGTTAAGTACCTTAGTTCCAACTATTCTTTCTGGTATTTGTGCCCAGGAACAGAATATCTTGGGAAATAGAATTTTCAGTCACTATCAGCAACCTTCTTCAGTGTAGAAAGAAATAAGTATTTATTATGTATTTATTACTGTTGGATACAAATTTTAAATAACTTTTAGATTCTAAATTAATTTTATTATGAACTTCCTTTATAAGTTAAAAAAGTAAAAATGTAAAAACAGCAAATATGAAAGCCTAATGGGCCAAACATGTAATTATACCTTCCTTTATAAATAAAATGCATGTCAAATGTTATACTAGCCTTTAAAATTTTGAGTTAACCTGATTTCTGTCTTAACACAAGCAAAATTTGTTACCAACCTTTTGCATGGGTGCACACAAAACCTATTTTTATTTTTCTCTCTCTATCTTAATCCACTCCTTAATTTCTTTTATTTTCCTTATTTTTTTTTTTTTTTGAATTTGCTTCTGTTCTTTTTTGTTTATATCTTTCATCCTTTTATATTATTTTTATTCTTATATTTATATATTGATTTTATTTTTACCTTCCTGTTACTAGATCACATGACTCTTTCAAATTGCAATTTTTGTGAATTTCATTGAAAACGACTTTCTTAAAAGCCACATCACCTGATGAGGTTTTTAGTTATTCATAACTAATTGATCAAAACATTTGTCATGATCTTGTAGTGCTATTAAAATCGCTATAAAAAGTATACATACATACATGCAGATTTATACACAGACAAAATAGTTCTTATTGCTGGCCTATTTTAAGAAATAGCGGTCCCATTTTTTACTACAAACAGAAAAAAAAAGTTTAGTGTATAAGTGCATGTCTTATGATTTCTCACTTTTCTATACTGTGTGTGCACATGCCCCCTCAACATGAAGGACTGATGGATTTAAAATGGTCCTGCTTGTCGAAAAATCACTGATTAGCCTGTAACTATAAAGCTGATCACCACTGTATAATTGACATATTGGTCTGTGACAGGAAGGCCACATCCAAAGGCATAGTTTAGCAATGTGTACCTACTAGGTCGCTTACAAATGGTATAGACTTCCGCCTTGGTTTAATCTCTGGCATACTGTCTATACTCGTATAAAATGTATTATGTTCTGGTGGCCTGTCAAAAGAAAATAAAAATTAATAAAATAATTTTGAGGGAAAAAATAAAAAAACAAGGCAAAAATGAATCAAGAAAAAAAAATACATCATTATCATAACATCTGTTTTACATATTGGTTGGTTATCTCTCGAGTCCCATCATTATTATCATCAGTGGTGTAGCGCCGCTGACATATGATTGCCTGTTTTGCACTCCCCACCCTATACTGCTGGCATATGACAACCTGTTAAAGCCCTCAAAATATTTAATTTCATTGAACTAATGTTTAAACAATTCCCTTCAGATTAATTCCCCCTTTTTAAATTTTAATTTAACAATTTCTTTTCAATAATTTGAAAAAGGATGTAAATATTAATCTGAAGGGAATTATGTAAACGCTAATATGAAATAAAAGAAACCAAATGCTTTTTTCAAAACAAAAACATAATTCAAATTTAAAAAAAAAAAATGCTAAAATTAAATTAATTGGCTAAATGAGAACATTTGGACACCTGAAAATGTTATGAAATGCTAAAATCTTTTTTATTTACTTTATTGTTGTTAAAGTGCAAATTTTTGGCAAATAACATGGCTGTATCAAAGAGAGAATAGTCCGATGTAGTTTTCTCATCTTTTTCTTCATAATGTTATTATTTAGAGGTCAAGCCTCTCGAAGAGAAAAAAAAAAGAGAATATTTGAAATTTGAATGTCTAAATTTAAATGAGAACATTTGAAAATATGAAAAGGTTAAGGAAATGATAAAATCATTTTGATTTACCTTTTTATTGTTGTTATTTCCGAATTTTCGCCAAATAACATGGCTGATAGTCTGATGTAGTTTTCTTTTCTTTTTCTTCATAATGTCATTATTAAGAGGTCGAGCCTCCCAAAGAGGAAAAAAAAACGTCTTGTATCCATGCTTTTTGAAATCCGTGTGTGTAATTGCTCGGTTTAAGTGTGTAATTTAAGAAATTTGTTGCTGTTAATAATGTTCCAATCATTTTAAAAATAGTTTAATTTTTTTTTTAAATATGAATTGAAAATAAGGGTAGAAATTTATTTTTTGTGACAGAACTATCGCAAGGCATAAAATCGGTTGAAAATTTACAAACATACTTTTCACGCTTTTTTTTCGGCAAAGTTATCAATAACAATCAAAATTCACTATCGACACATTCCCTCTCTATGGAGAGGATTGCCAAGTCTGTAAGCCTTGTCTGGCTCATTTTTGATCGAAAGTAGTTTTTTATGAGCTTCAGTTTTGAGAAAGAGCGCTCACAACTGGCAATGCTAATAGCTCGGGTAAGGAAAATGCGCAGCAAGATCACAATATTAGGGATGGAATCTCTGTATAAAGTTCAAAAGTTCCATTGATTTTATCTTTTCCCAAAGCTTTCACAAAATACTGTAATCTCTTCCTTTCGGCAAAGAATTTATCTTTTTCTATATCTTCGTCAACTTCATCAAGCTGACAATCATAATTATCAAGCAGATTTGACGGTGTAAGAAAAGCGTATTTACTTGCAAGATTGTGAACTTGTTGAAATCTGCAAAATATTTTTTCAGTCAACCTGTCTATGACAGACAGCATTTCCCGTCACAACTCAGTATCAAACCCCAATGCTGTATCAGTCAGTCGTTCACCACCACCCATTCGTTTCTTTTTGCAGATACGATGCTCCATGCTTATCCCCAGTTCAGAGCAGAGTTGTTTTGCTCACCATCTGTTCTCTATTCTGAAGAAGGCAATCTCTCAATGCCATCAGCCTGACAGCACTTTTTTACAAATCCAGCCCCTTTTCTTGAAGATACTTCTGGGCAACATTGATTTCTGGGAGAATAGTTTTCCAAAGGCTCAGAAATAAAAGAAATGGAAACGACAATACCGAGTTGAGAATTCAAGATGCATCCAATCTTGTGGTTGCATTTTCTCCTCCTTCTGTGAGCTGTTGCAGGGCAATAACGACTTTCAATAATTTTTTTACCCCAACATTTACTTCTTCATATAGTAGTCACAGTCTGCTTGATACTTAGATCGGTCAACTGAATCAAAACATCCCAACAATGTGTAGATGCAGAAAAGAATGAGAATAACCAGTCCAGTATGTCAAAAAATGTAACAGAACAAACTGCTACAGAAGTGGCATGTACAGAAACCAGATTGTACTGAATGGTCAGTACATGGCACAAATAGAACTTTTTGGTTGATTTTGTAGATTTGCTTTTGCACACCCAATCGGTGGCCTGCCATAATAGCAGCATTGTAAAATGCCTGGTCAATACAGTCACCAATCTGAATCCCATCATTCTCCAGTTCTTTCAAAATCAGTTTAGAAATGTTCTCCACATTTTTACCTTTTGTCTCGATGAAGTGGAGAAACGACTCCTCCACTGTCACTTTATTTTCGTCAATTTTTATATAGTACAACACCTCACTGAATCTAGTCCTTGTGAGATATGTAAGGAGTGCTATAAAAAATTATGCAAAAATATTTTTTTTCCTTGATCTAATCAAAGATTTTGTTTCTCACCTGCCTTGCCAAAATGCTCACAAATTTATTTTGAATTTCTGGTGACAGATAAGAAGTAGCGATTTTCTTTCCCAGGTTAACTTTCACCAAATGTTCACAGAGCATAGGGTCATACTTGGCCAATAAATTTACATTCCCTTTGTTTTCTTGATCTCTTTCATCTTTTTTGATATCTTCCCGGTGACCTTGTAGTGTCAGATTCTGCCTGGCAAGAATTCCCCACCACTTAGTTTCCTTCTCAATAAGATGTTGCTCTATTTTGTCAACTACCTTTCCTTCAGCAAGTGGGATCTCTCGACCCTTCCAGTTGAGAAACGCTGGAGCATGAAATGTGTTCGCTTCATGTTCATATACTTTTGGGTTTAATTCCTACCAATTTGTAAAACCCACATCAGCAGAAAAAACTTGACAGTCCAGTTAAAAACAGTCTGCAGCAGAAGTAAAATAAAGCTTCTCTGAAAAGAGAACACACCATCCATGTTCTTAAAATTTTCTCATCGTTGCACAATTCTCGATAGAACCATTTTTTAGTTAGCTTTCTAACGTTGCTTTTTGTTTCTGGTCGGACTATTTCTTGAATTCATGATCAAGGTGCTGCACAGCGGCAGATCCCTACTGAACAAGCATAGGGCGAATTTTACGATTAATCTCAACTGGCCATAAACCAACATCTGTAAAATCAGTTGCAGTGTATGTTTTCATGCCAACTAGTGATTGCCTTTCCAATTCTTCAACTTCAGGTGCATCGTCATCATTGGCAGTTTACTGTCAATGTCGACTTCTGAAATAACAGTATCAACGTTAGTAATATCAACTTCATCTTTGGTTTCAGCATGATTTTCGACTTTTGTTTCGGCCATTTCGGCCATAGAAGTCTTTTCCATGAATTTCAACAGTGTGCCTTTATTCTTTTTTGCTTCCACTTCTTTTGTTTTTCATTTTTTATGGCATGCCGCACTACTCTCCTTCATTCTCTTCATTATGGTACCTTCTTTGAAAATTCACACAAATATTTTGAAAAAAGTTAAAAATTCTATTTTTAAAATTAGCACAGTATTTCTCTGTATAAGCACCTTCTTGTATTATTCCATACTAATACCACAAAAGGTGAGATATCCCCTCCCCATAAAATCATTTTTCTGAGATACCTAACCCTAAAAATATATACATTCTCTCTCATATATATATATAGAGAGAGGGAGAGAGAGAGACCCGTCACTCCCCCCCCCAAAAAAAAACAAGAAACTTACGAGGAAGGAGTCTTTCATTTTATTTTCTATTTTAAATGTTATATGTTTTTGACCACTTTTTCATTTTGTTGAGTATTTTATTTTCTATTTTTGAGCAGTTCAGTTTTCAAACGTGCGCAAAAGCAAATCTGAAAACAAAGCTCCTTGCTCCTACCTCATGAAAACGAATACTCTTAAAAAGTTAATATTTAAGGTGAAATAAAGAGCATTTAAAACTACTTTAAAACACCAATAAATGATTTAGGTAGGTTGCCAGGTAACTTTTCGAGCAAAAATAATTAAAATAATAATTAAATACTTTTCAAAGTACTTCCTTATTTAAGAAAATGTTACAGAAAAATACAAGGAATAGGCAATCTTGATTAAAGTTATATGCAAGATGACGGCTGCGAACAGATGTAAAATATGGAACAAAACGCAAATTTTAGTGAAACGAAATTAGCGAGTCGACTGTACAGTGTACAGTCTAGCAAAAGAAAAATAACATCAAAAATTATATCCCCTGATATGACGATCATAAAATCTGTTTATTCCGTACTTGCTTCATATTTCTACAATTCCAAAATTACGTAATTTTCTGTTGCTAATTTTCCGTTGTATCATTTCATCATCAGTGATGTTTGAAAGTACTTTTCTTGATAAAAATGTTTTGTTTAATTTTTCAACACTTTTTGGAACATGTAAATCAACTGCTTTCTTTGAAAGGTTACCTAGAGAATTTATGTAATTTCTTAAAAATTTTGTTTTAGAAATAAAATAAATTTACATCGTATTTTGGTGTTGTTATCATTTTAGTTTTAGTGATAATTTAAAAACGATAAATATTTATTATTAGTACCAATAATGAAAAATTAGATTAAAAATTTAAAACAATCAGTTTTGGAATCGGAAATTAGGGACACATTTTTCCAATTCTGATACCTCCAGAAGTTCCGATTTTTTTTACAACCTTTTCAGTATAAAATTTCAAATTTCTTGTTAGCTTTTATTTATTTTGATTTATTTTATCCTCACAAAATGTCGCCACCTGGTATGTGCTGCTCGTAAAATAGGGACACATTTCTCCGATTCCAATACCTCCAAAAGTTCCTAGTTTTTACAAACTTTTCAGTATAAAATTAGGGGTATTTTGTTAACTTTTATATATTTTTTCTATTTTTACCCTCTCAAAATGCCGTCCCCTGACATGGGCCGCTCGTAAAATAGGGACACATTTTTCTGATTCCGATACCTCCAAAAATTCCAATCTTTTACAACCTTTCCAGTATAAAATTTCAACTTCTTTATTAGCTTTTATTTTTATTTTTTATATTTTTAACCTCTCAAAATGTCGCCCCTTGACATGTGCCACTTGTAAAATAGGGACACATTTTTCTGATTCCAATACCTCAAAAAATCCCGATTTTTAAAAAACTTTTCGGTATAAAATTTAAAATATTTTGTTAGCTTTTATTTATTTTTTCTATTTTTACCCTCTAAAAATGCTGCCCCCTGACATGGGCCGCTGGTAAAATATGGACACATTTTTCTGATTCCGATACCTCCAAAAGTTCTAGTATTTTACAACTTTCTCGGTTGTTAGCTTTTATTTATTTTTTCTATTTTTAACCTCTTAAAATGCCGCCCTGATGTGAAGCGCTTATAAAATAAGGACACATTTTTCTGATTCCGATATCTCTAAAAGTCCCAATGTTTTACAACCTTTTCGGCATAAAATTTAAGATTTTTTGTTCACTTTGATTTTTTTTTTTTTACTCTCTCAAAATGCCACCCCCTGGCACATGCTGCTCAGGGCGGCCCCATCCCCACTTGCTATGCCACTGATTATCATCATCGTTATGTTTGGTTTAATGCCTGTTTTACATCCTGATATGTACTATACAGGTTTTAGAAATTGAATTCCAAAGTAACTTATCTCTGGCTTACTTATCCCTCTTTACTGCAATTTAACATGTTCCTGCTGCTTGTATTGCTTTACCAGTAATTATAAAGATATGCCACTATTTGTAAAAGAATTCCAAGTGACATAATATTTTTTGTTTTTAAGAACATACACCAAAGTTCTACAAAGGAAACTGAATAATCGTTTTGAACTGCCCAATAAATATATATATATATATATATATATATATAAAAACGTGTGATATTTATTTAGAATTTAACCTAATTAAAAAACAAAAATACTGAAAATACAGATTGGAAGGTGTACATACCTGTCATGGAACGAAGATGTCATACTCCAAAATTCATGTAAATTGATCAAGTAGCTTTATTTTTAACTAAGAAAATCAAATTTTATGAGTATCTGAAAGTAACTCTTGTCTTGTCTGCCATTATGAAAAAAGTTCAAGAATCAAAGGGAGATAACTCAACAAAAACTCAGTTACTAGATTTGTTATGTCGACAAATTACCATTAATTGTTTAAAAATTACTTTCTTTATAAAAATAAAACTACTTCCTTAATTTACGTGATTTTATAAATAAAATTTTTGGAATATAACATTACTGTTCTGTGGTTCAAGTACAGGGTATTTAATACATTTTCCAAATTTAACAAATGACTCCACTTACCCGCCGTTGGCATGACGGGCCCACCATTTTTCACGTGAATCCCCATTCATTCCATCGATTTCAGGCTAAAAATATAAAATACATATGTCATATATTAATGAGTAGCTAAAAAACAAAATTCATTTTCGTAGTTTAATGACATGAGGCACTCTTAATAGAGTATGGTGTTGATGCAAGAGAAATAACTCATTAACTATTGACTGATTTTGTTTAATAAGTTAATTACAAATAATACGTTACAAAAATATGGCGGCGACTAGAATATAAAAAAGGCATATAAACTCTCCCTTTAAAGCAATCAGGGAGTGAAAAAAAAAACATCACAGAATCGCTTATAAAAAAAAATAAATAAACCATCTTATTTTATTTGTTGTTAAGGATGGTAAAACCAACATAATATTGAATAATTTTTTTTTATTAAAAGGAAAGCAACCAACAATAGTTGTAGAAGAATTGTAAAGATTATTAAATAAAACTGCAATGACTTTTTTTATGTAAGAAAGTTTATAAGAAAATTGTGGCGACTTTTGTTTCTTAATGAAACGCAGTCTATAAAAAATATAAATCAGTGAGTTATTTCCCTTACATCAATGCTACAACAGCGCCTGACATTAGAAATGTCTTTATTTTGAAATATATTAACAAGTCACTATTTATGAAGGCTAAAAGCAATTCGAGGATAAGGACCGAGATGAATTGTCAGTTAAATGAAGAATATTATGAACGGATTGAAAATGAGGAATGGAATAAACAAAGTTTGGTTATATCATGCAGATGGTATATTGCACACATTTGTCCACCCTGGATTTGAAGATGAAATTCATTTTCATAGAAATGTCTTTAAATTTACTAATGAGTTTCCACTTATCTAAGCTAAAAAGCCACTGTAGAATAAATATTATTAAGATCAATAGATTGTCAGTTATATGAAGAATATTATGAGGCGTTTGAAAATGACGAATGGAATGAACAAATGTGTTTGCTTTTTTTAAGAAATCACTCCCAACAAAGACTGTAGTCACTTGATGTTAGGAGCTAAAGAAAATATATATGTATACACACACTAGCAAGGAGATCCGATGCTGACCGGGGTTGAATGATGATCAACGAATGTTTCACATTCCTATATTTTTATTGTCATCAAAATCGGTGAAATTGCTCCTTTTTCAATCAAATCAATTGATTGTCTGCTTCAGTTTGAGACCCACTAGAGCGCACCGGGAAGAAGCTTTAGATGCCTCCCCAGTGACTTAGTTCACTATACATTGCACTGTAGAGAACCTACCATTATTTTATAAAATTATATTTTTTTTTTATATATAATGCCTTGAATTAAAGTTTAAAATGCAGAAGTCAAGTATCATGGTTCAATTATGCTCTAAACAGAAACATTCATTTAAAATGAGCCTCTGTCATATCAAAGAACCTACAGTAGATATATGCCAGGCCTTTCAGTTTATGTGGTAAATAACCAGTTCTTTCTTTTATCAAATTTTACTGATTATTGATATTTATTGAAGACATTCCAATACAAAACCTAAGAACGCTGCCAGATACATAAAATACATTTGTATAAAATTTCATAAACTCAGTTCAGCCATTTACCAAAAATAAAACTAAAGTCCACTCCCTATAGTTTATTACAAGTATTTTTCAATACTGGATTTGAAGATAACCATGTTGTAGGATTTTGTCCTTCTCTATCAATTAATTGATTATTTTAGTTTGAAAAAGCAGTTTGAATGGAAGCTTCTTTGGCTGGTTTGTCTGATTGGATTAAGTTTCTTCTCTCACTTTGGGGAATGGGGGTGATTAAATGAATAATGACACGGATTAACAAGCTGGTTGTGCTACGTGTGCATCTAGTTATTGCCATAGTATAACTTTCACTTATGTTTTGACAAGCCATGACTGAATAGAAGTCTTGAGTAGTTCAACATTTCTAGTATTAATGTCACTGAGACTAAACTTTCAATCTCAAAAATAGTTTCACTTAAAACCGAATTTTACCTAGTATTTTATCCGTTATCCAACAGGTCCTTGCATTGTGAAAATAATGCTCAAGAGAAGAATAATGGTCCGTATACTCCAAATAATACAGATTCATCTAAAAAATTGAGAAACATAACTTTAATTCTTGTTTATAACTGAGAAGGAAACAGGAGGTGACAATACTTACATCTCCTAACTGACTGCAAACTTTTTGTATTGCATCAATCCAACGATTTCGAGCAGGTGAAGGCAGTTCTGGCCGTTCTATTTTAATCTTCTGCTCTTCCTCGTAAGGCTGATCAGGTGGAGGGGGAGCAGAGTCACTATAGTCCTGAGTGCTCTGTCGGCTGACATCTGCTGAAGAAATTCGGCTATTCACTGGACTGAAATAAGAAAACCCAAAGCAAGAGAACAAAATTAGCTAACTATACATAAACAAAAGGAACAGAACAAGGGAGAACTCAGTGAACACAAAATAAGAGAAATTCTACTTAAGTATCAATAATGGGTTGTTTTCAAGAATGCAAATTTAAAAAAAATACAGAAAAATCTTGATGTACATACTTGTCATGTAATGAAAACATTAAAACTGATCAAGTATTTTTTTAATAAATTTTTAGCGATTTATAGTAAATCATATTTTGATTCCAGTAGTTCGATTGAGTTGTCTCTTTGTCTATAAAAAGTGAAGCAAGGCACACCATCTTCACTTCCTCATAAAATTAGATTTTCTTAGTAAAAAAAAAACAAAAAAAAACTACTTGATGTAGTTACGTAATTTTTGGAATATGATATTTTTGTTCCATGTCGGGTATGTACATCAAAGATTTCTTTGTATTTTTTTTTTATTAGGTTGAATCTTGGACAGGAACCCAATAATGTATAGTCATATGAACAAATATTGCAGTTCAAAGAAACAAAATCCAGGAAATTCTATTCTAATTAATAATTACCATTTTATTGCTTTAGGTTTCTTGTTTCTTTCATCATGACTGTGTTAATCTGTGGACTACTGTCAAAAACTAATATTTACTTGCTTTCCAAAAAGTTTAGAAAAACCAGCTACACCTAAGGGGCACTGAATTCCAAAATAGTTAAAAACAGACCTGTCAGCATTCTGTGGAGGAGTGCCTCATGCAACTGCTAATAAACTAGCTCTTCTCCCAGAAGAGTTAAGCTGAATCATACTTTATTCCAATAAGAAAATGCTCCAATAATTAAAAAAGAAAAAAGTTAACTATTCTAAAATTCTAGAATGGATTGAATGTGAGGGATCATTTTACATTAAATTAATATATAAATTGTTCTCCAGTCTAAATTAAAAAATTTTTTTGTTTTTCTGATAAATTTTTCAAGGTGTTAACATGTAATCACCAAGAAAGTAGAAGGCGAGTTTTAATTTAGCTGAGGATGTTAAGCTACAATAATACCTAGATTTATTTTTCATAGAGAAGCTTATGAACACTTCTCTAGTAAGAATTATTCTGACAGTCATTATTGTCAAGTATTGCATGGACAGGTGATATGAAAGTGGAATGATTTTATTACATAATTTTGTCTGCCATTTTAAACTGAAATTGTTGAATGAATTCATTCAAAGATGAAAGAAACCTTTTCTTCATAAAATAAATCTCCATTGTCAAAAAAAAAAAAAAAAAAAAAAAATCAAAACTATTGATTTCAAACACAAACTGATTTGAATTTAAGCTTTCTTTAAATTTCATGATTGTAATGTAATAATTATTTCCCTTTCTTAAAAACTATGGAAAAAGAGATAGCAAGTTGAATTTGTTACTTCCAGGCAAGTACTCATTATAATATTGAAAGACTTCAGAACTAACAAGAGATGACTAAAACATGCCTTACACAGAACAAGGGTCCAAACTGAACTACGCTAGGCTAAAATCACTGCAAGGAAGAACACAGATTTAAAGCAGAGAGAGAAAACAACAAAAAGCTAAATATTATTTGGCTTTTTAAAACTTATTGAGTTTATTGGCATGCAAATAAGAACAAAATACATGTGGCATTTAAAAGATGTGTATCAATAATTGCAAAACATCAAAATATATAAGTTTAAATTACGTGAGAAAGTGTGTATTTGAAAATGAGGAGCAGCAAATATTTCAAGCTTTTTGAATATTTATTTTCTATAATATTTATGACATATTCCAGTTTGTGAGATGATAATTACCATTGTAACTTAATAAAAAATTTGAAATGTTTGCAATTATCCATTTGCAAATTACACACACACATATATATATATATATATGGAACACATACTGGTTGGTTGCATTCCAATGACTACACGGAACACAGTAAAGAAAAAGGCATTCACCAAAATAAATAATTTTTTATAAAATTTTAAATTATGATAGTGAATGGATTATTTCCTTTAGTTATTGTAATGGAACCAACCAGTATATATACTCTGCAGCTGGAAACAAACTTTATTGAGCTTGTCATAATTTGGATGATAATGTAAGAGATATATACCTTAAAATATATATATTTTATATAGAAATTCATGTGTGTGAATATATATATATATATATATATATATATATATATATATATATATAATGACTATAAGTAGCCAATGACGAAAGAAAAGCTGAAATCGAGATGAATTTCTTAATTAGTTGGGTTGGGAACAGTGGAGAGCTGTGTTTAGAAAAAGAGGACAGAAAAAGTAATTTTGGTAAAAATTTTATACTTTACGTTCTTTAAATCTTCAACTATTTATTCATTATATTTACTTTGATTATTTTGTAAAGGTAAATTGTTTTTGATTTTGCAGAATATGATTGAGTTTTGCAAAGGTAAGGGGAAAAAAATAATAACATCAATGTTTGGTGTATTTTTGATCAGGAAACCAGTATATTTAGACAGCCTGAACTGATAGCACCAAAGTGCATGTGGGAAGAAGGAGAGAGGAAGACTTTGATAAAACAAAAGTAATTAAACTTCTCTAGCTTTGTCAGGAATTAGTTGAGATCTCAAACATTAAATGATAAATTAATATTTTTAGTTTTTAACGAGAACTGTCATAAGAGAGGAAATCAGCCTTGGATTTCAATCAAAAAGCAGAGAACAAGCATGCATAAAATGTTTAATTTAAACAGAAATCTGCTTTTTCATGATTAAAAAAAAATCATAATTCTTATAAAAAATGGAGAACTCACATCCCTGATATATGTATAGAGATCATTTGTAAAAGGCTAATAACAATATAAAGATATGCCAGATTGTAAAAATGAACACTGAACAACTGTTTTCAGATTTCTTCTTGATCAGTAAACTTATGTATGTGAAGCTGGAATATCAAATTTCAGGGATATCAGCGTTTATTCAAGTGTTTCTACTTACTTACTTCAAGCTACTTTCAGCTTCATCTGAATATTTGTTAGTCTTTTATGAATTGATTATATATATGAAAGAGAGAGAAACTTGGTCACCTCTTTGAAAGCATTATTAAATAATGCTAATTTAAAAATTTAGAAAATTGAATGTTATATAATTTTTTTAATTAAATGATTAAAATATCTTTTGTTTTGTTTTCTGAGACTTTCATTGTTAAAACAACCTATGCATAGAAAACTTAGTGTTTTTTTCTTCTTCATCTTGTTGGTGGTATTAACCAGATGGGTCAGCCTCTTGAGAGAGAAATGTATATATGCGATGTTATTTCAGTTGTCAAGTATGAATGGATGTATATTTGCATGCTTGGCACAAATTTTGAATAGACAAATGTTGTCATATATTCGAAAACATTATGCAAGTATAATTTGAAAATTTACAAAACCAAATGTTATGAGGTTCCGTCAATAAGTTTCCAGACTTTGTTCGTATGGGCACTTTTATTGATAGTACATAAATGCAACTCTAATACCCTTCAAAGTAATCTCCTCTGGCTGCAATGCACTTGTTGTACCATTCCAACAACTTCTGGAAGGCCCCATGGAAGTCCTCTTGTGTAAGCGTATCAACGACCCTCATCACATTCTCTTTTATCTCCTAAATTGTCTCATAACAACAGCCTTTAAGGTTCTCCTTGAGCTTAGGGACTAACCAAAAGTTACAGGAAGCAAGACCTGGACTATATGGAGGATGAGAAACTATCTTGATGCTCATCCTGATGAAAGAGTCTTTAAGGATGGACTGCATCCTTGGGGGGAAAAAAAACTTTGCGCAAATCTTCTGCATCTTCAGTTCCTTGTGAATAATGTGTGTACAGTTTCTACACAGACATCAAACTATGCACTTCTTGTCTCTATGAACACACAACAGTCCTTATTCATGAAATTATTTGGCCAATCAACTATGATGTTCTGACTTCCTTACTCTCTCAACAACTTCTAATCATCCCTCACAGACTCTCTGCTTTCCTTGAATCTCTTTTTTCACTCAAAAACTGATGTTCGATTCATGCAAGATGGTCCAAAAGAAGACTGAAGCATTCATACGTTTCTCTGTCATTTATTTCAAGTTTAAAACAGAATTTTATTGCATATCATTCTTTAAAGTGTCTTCACATCCAGATTACATTTTTGAAATTTACCAGTTGTGCTAAGGAACTTTAGTAGGATGTAATCCAATACCTGTTGTAACTGTTCATTTGAACCTGAAATCATAAAAATTGGTCCGTCATCTCAATAGATGTATAGCAATATAACATACTGAATTTTCAAGAGTCTATGACAATTTTAAATACCTGTATAAAAACAGTCTAGAAACTTAGTGACAGCACCGGCGGTGCTGAGCACCGCGTATAAAGTTTTTTATTAAATGATTAAAATTATCATTTTTAATTTTAAATTTGATTTTGATCATTTAATAAAATATTGTAAAAACTAATAACATTTTTTAACCCTTTCAGTGACACATCCGTCAAAAAACAAAGATTATGACTAAGATAGTCATAGCATTTTAGCTTTCCTTTAAAATTAAAATATAGCAACATCTTTTATTACTTGGTCTCTTGCTAAGGAAATATATGGCATAATCATGTTGCCACACCAGTTCTCATTAGATTACTAAACAATTTAGGAATATCAGGCACTTTGTGTAGGACATTGACACTATCCTGCAAAAACTTACTGTTATTATCTCCCCTGATGAGTATATATAAGTGATTGTTGATTGCTTGTGAATTTAATATTTCTATGTAACTTCCCTCCTTCAGAAGAAGCTGATTCAACCTGCCTTGGATCAGTGCTGCTTTATCTTTTTGTTTATTTCTTCTCAGTGGTATTGAGAGATTTAATCAATTGTCCAAAATCAGTATATTAAAATGTAAGTAACCCACCCACTTCTCCAAAATACAAATGATTAACAACATCCAGATTATCTTCTGAGAAAGGAATTGGATTTCTCAAATGAAATAAAAATAAATCTTCGAATCGTTTGATTCTAGACAAAAAAGTAGATAAACATTAAAGAAAAAAAGAAAAGAAAAGCAAAACAAAACAGAATATTAAAATGCAATCAATTTGATTATCTGTAAGACAACAATTAAGAGACAAGACTATTAAGCAACACACTGAAAGAAAAAAAATTAAAACGAAAAAGGCAGAAAACATTTAAACTATTTCCTTTGACAATTTCTTTCTTAAAAAGATTTAAACCAAATAAAAAAAAGTGCGAGAGAAAATGAAAACTAAACAAAATGCCCCAAAGTTAATACTGAAATACATCCAGATAGAAAATTAAAAAGAAAGAGTGGTTCTTGTCCATAATTCTTCCTACATTAAAAAAATAAATAAAGAATCTGTATGATGTATGTACCCATATATGAAATAAAAATATCATACACCAATTTTACACAAATTGATCAAGTCATTTTATTTTTATGAAGGAAATCATTTTCAAGCGATTAATGGTAGGCATTACATCAAAAGATCTTGCAAGTTTTGATTATTGTTGAGTTATTTCCTTTTGCTTCTTGAGATTGTTTTCAAAATGATGCGAGACAGTCACTCCTCAGTTATTTATGTGATTTTCTAATTTAAAAATGAAACTAATTGATCAATTTACATCATTTTTGGAATATATTTTTGTTTGATTACAGGAACGTACATCGTACCAATTTTTCTTTAGTTTTGTGCTGTAGTATCAAGGAATTCTGGACAAGAAGCAAAAGAGTATTGAATAAAACTAATTTCTTCATTATTGCTTTAAAATTTTATACAAATAAGTCAAATGAGCAATCTCAGAACCATTTTAAAGTGTTGATTTTAATCTTATGCTTACAAAGTTTACAAAAACTTAAAAACTAAAGATAGAATGGTATCAGCATTATTGAAACAAATATTTCAGATGTTCTAATAGTATTAGAACACCTGAATTTATTGCTTTATGAACTTGAAGTCTTTTTTTTTTTTAGCTCATCATATCAAGTGACTTCATGCCTTATCTGGAGTGATTTCCATAAAAAATATATGCAGTACACCATTGGTGGTAATCTAAGAAGACCAACAATGACGATTGTAAAAGACCAATGCATGTCTGCAGGAATAATCAGAAATATTGTCCGCAGACAATAAAAACGTGTCTTATGTGCTAAGTAAAAATCACTTTATGTCAGAAAAGGTAATAGAATCAATACATAAGGCTCACATAATACAGAAATGGATGGTGGAAAAATTTCATGATTCCATGATGCCAAATATTTGGCCTCCCACCTTCTCAGATATTCATATTTTGGATGACTATGTATGGAGCTTAGTTGAAAGTTAATAAATACTCTCTTAACACTTATTCATCCCTAAATGTTCCCAAAGTTAGAATAATGTGAATAAGGACCACCTGATCCTGACATGTAGACAATTTATACCTCATCTAAAAGTTGGTAGAAAAACTGAAGGAGAGTTTAATAAATAAAATTGTGATCTATGTATTTATTCTCATCTTCAAAAATGTTTTTCAGTAAAAATACATTTTTTTTAAGATAACTTTTCGTGTACAAAATAAATCCCTCAAATAAGTTATATACTTAGTGCATGTATATATCAGGGTGTTTTGTTTGATTTTTTAATGAATAATTTCATCAGCACGGGTTTGCCTTTGAATCTTTCTATAAAAATTGCTTCAAGCTAAATTGGATATTGTTAACAAGCTAGACACTTCAATGATATATTGTTTTCTTTATCTAAATGAATCAATCTGTAATTGTTAAAATTTTAAATTCACAAAATAACAGGTTTTATTTATCTGACAAGTATTTTTACAGTAAAAATAGAATCTCAAAAATATTCACAATGTTACAAAAAATTCAAATCTTAAATCGTTTGTTCCATTTATATAAATATACTGACAATTATGTTTACAAAATAGATATTTTTTCTTACGTACATTTATTATTTCAACAGAAATATTCAGCGCAATTTATATAAAAAATAAAGATAGCAAACATAGAATTTCCTGAGGTCTGCTAGTTATAATAATTTCTCTAAAAATAAATAAATAAAAATAAATAAGTATTCAGCCCTTTTAGATTCCATAATACTATTTACCAAATACTAACAACCAACTGGGTAATATTCTTTATTACATATGAGCAAGATCTTCTTAAAAGGGAGATTAAAATGCTGACCTAAACACTGCAAATAGATATTAAAAATAGTAGAAACTCTCGGACACTGATGACAGTGACAATATGATATAAGGTTGAAGACACTTATAAAACAAATACTTTAATTCGATACAATATGCTAGATAAAGATTAAATAAAAAATCATTCAATTATTCAATACTGTGTAGTCTTATCTATTTTAACCTTGTATGCTTTTCTATCAACCAAAGTTGTTTTATTTTTCATATTCAATCCAGACAAAGCTCATGAGATGTAAATGACTACTGTGATTAGGAGCTCAAGTGGGGTTAGACTGCAAGATATTTGTTCTCATCACGTTTAAATTTCTGCAGGTTGGTACAGTTGCGAAACAGGAATGGTATCCTAAAAGCAAGCAACCTGAGATAAGAAACTAACAGTAGAAAGTTTTGTAGACTTCTGTAGAGAAGGGGTGAAATTTTGCTGCTATTTGGGTTGGTTGAGGGTAATTATGTTGAATAGGTACAAGCACAATAAATTCTTCGAAACAAAGCACAATATTTCAAGATTGCTGCAATGAACAGGGCTGGAGATGAGCAAACAGTGTAAGACCTATTAGGTACAAAACATTTGCTTATTTGTTTTGTTTTTGGCATATGGACCCTTTTTGGATTATTTAATGTTGAATCCAATAATTTTGGAAAAAGATATGCTTCAAAATCTTTGTTTTAATATTTAGCCAGTGATTGATTTTGTTTTGTGGAGAAAAATTGCTGTTTGTTATTGGCTTTGTAGAACATGACTGAGTTTTGCGAAGGGAAAAAACAAACAATGCATTGATGTTTGGTGCAAGGAGCCAGTATCTTTAGATAACCTGGTCTGATAGCATCAGAATAAAGAGGAAGAGGCTAGTGGTTGGTGCACCAAATGCAATGAGACAACCATATTCCATGCGTAGATAAATGCCAGCTTTATAAACATACAGAATACTGGTAAGTGTAGTTCACCTTCTTTACAACAGATTTGATAGTATCTTCAATGTATTTACTCAAATTCAATTTTCAACCTGACATCGCATTGTAACTGCCTTCAATATCCGAAATGTTTTAATGCACAATGCTTTAAGCAAACTACAACAATATTTTAATCTTAAAATTAGTATTTTACAGATTCCAGAAAATAAATTAAACACTGATCACACAACAAAAATATCAAAAAATAGGAAAAAATAACTAAAATAGATAACAAAACAAAAAGAACAGTAATATCAAATGAAGAGCATTAAATATGTAATAAATGATTAGCAGAAATGAGACTGTCAGTTTCAGCAACCAAAGATGAGGCAATTCAGACACTTTTTTTTCACATCTTAAAAAGAATTACATGTCTACATATAACACTACTACATGACGGCACAGTTGAGCAATGCACATCTCACCAACCTGTTGTAGTCATCACCTTCATCGTTCGAGCAACTGGAATGTAATAATGGTGGACAGTCGACTAATCAAACACAATTTAACATACACACACACACACAAAAAAAAACACGCACAGAAATGTAAATTAAATGAAAATTAAATTACTTTTATTATAATAAAGTCTATTGAACTAAGTATTATGGTATCCATTTGATGCAAAGTTAGAATGCCTAATAAGGATTAGTATTTCATGTAAAAATGGGCACAAATTGAACCATATTCAACTATCAATTTGGCATAAAGGACTAATTCCAAGTAAACGGGCTGTAACTTTTGCCAGTTTTTAATGGACTAAAAAGTCTTTCATATCATATCTGTGTCTGTCTGTTCCACTTTTTAGCCAGTAAAAAACGGGCTACAATGTCTAGTTATAAGTATATAATAAGCCTGAATAATCCAAATTACTAATCCTTATTTAAAAGTTTAACAAAAAACTAAAACATCAAAAAATACTTGGAAAACACAAAAAATTCAACTGAATAGTCAACTTTCAAAAGCAAAAGAGTTTAATAATCATCTGCTGATGTCAAGAAATAGAAATTAAAAAAAAATAAACACATACACACACATTGAATTGCATTCATATAAAAAGATAATTCTCTGAAATGCAAACCATGATTTAACTTATGTGGTTGAAAATTCGGAAAACAATTCTTTCTCATTTATTGGTTAGATATGCCACCTTCAACATCGCCTTGAGGGTATTCCCTCTAACTGAAATAGTGTCACTCAAAAATTTAAGTTAACACTTTTTACATTAATCATTTGTGCATTTTAATCTATGAAAACGAGGAATTTAATTGTATGTGTAGTCGATGTATACATATCTCGGTTACTGTCATTATAGTTTTGAATTTTGGAGATGATTTAATTAGAATATTCAAACTATGGTTTCCATCTTGAGTGGTATTCTCATATTTTTTCCAGTGTAAACTCTGACCTTCTCAAGTGCATCTTCTCAAACTCAAGAATCGTTCTGTCAAACTCCAGAATCTATACAGAATCTGAAATGGAATCCTTTATTTAATCTATGGGAATAGCATTCTCTCGTTCTGTCAGTTATAACTGGATAGAAGTCTTAATTCTAAATGGTATTCTTAGTATTGCCTACAGTGAGGATTGAACATTCAACCTCCAAAAGAGTGCAACTTAGAATTGAAATTTACTGAAGACTTTATCTGCTTTGCCATGGATCTACAGTTCCATAGAAAGCTTTGAGTAATCAAACAGTTCATACAATTGATCAATGTTGATAATCCAATAATGCTCTTCATCTTTCAGCTGGCAATCATTTCCATCTCTTTTTATCTTTATCCTTGAATGACTCTTAGCCTTGATAAGTTGTGACCCCGATAGTAAAAAAAAAAAAGAAAAAAAACCCTTTTGGTTATACTCCTGATCCTTTTTGACTTCTAGTTTCTACTTTCCATTTGACTGAATTATTAGACATGCTCAAGTGGATAAGAAAATCATTCTTAAAGGTGGAAGGGAGGAGGGGATGTCACGTTATCTGGAAAAAAATCAAAATTAGGAGGAACCATATTTTACTTGTCCCTGTTGTCCCTTCTGCAGAGCAGAAACCAGAAGTCAAAAAGAGCAAACAATCTTGACTAACAAAAGTTTTAAATAACATTTTATCAATTATGTATCAGTGTTTTATGCTTTTCATTTCATCATGAAATATTGAATATATTGAACATCTTTTTTACCCCTTTTTGATAGAAAATCCATATTTAAGTTGTTTTTTTTCCACATAGGCATCACCACTTATCAAGGGAAAGAGGTCACTCGAGGATAAGGGTCAAGGAGTGTACAGTAAAAATTGGACAATATAGTAATGTAAATTTGGTAAATTTGTTAACTTATATGGAACGGCTCATCAAAAACTTGTTTACGTTAGACTTGAAGACAACTATACTGTAGTCAGCTGGAAAGCAGAAAAATAGAAGACAATTCCGTAGGCGCGCAGTTCTAAGAAAGAAGCTTTGTTCATGGAATCTACGTTTAGGTTTAGGCACAGATAACGAGTGGGGGAAATTAGTGATAGTGTTTTCTGCTAGAGGGGTGTTTCTTGTAAAAGTAGGGGGCACCATAGATTGGAGCTCAGTCGAGCACTTGCTATGAAAATAAGGATAAAGCAGAGACAAACTCGCAACATCTCTTCTGCGAGAAAAAAAGCTGCAGGGAAGAGAAAAGGACATCCCCAACAAGGCTACGAAGTCTATTTTGAACTCTATCAAGGCAGGATAAGTCCTTTCTAGCAGCTCCTGCCTAGATGTGGCAACAGTACTTCATCCTTGGACGTATCTGTAGGCCTTTGATATGTCAAGAGCAATTACCCTAGAAAGGTAGCCTCTGTTGAGAGATTTGCTAATCCTATGAGATAACTGTAAGCACATCTGCTGTAAATCTAGCAGAACGGAAACCAATTGTGTGTCACTTAAAAAGTTATTTTTGCCGAGATGGTTGATTATTTCTCTATTTAACACAGATTCCAGCAACTTACTCATGGTGCACAGGAGACTTATTGGCCTATACTGAGAGGAAGATGAGCGATCACCTGAATTCTTAAATATAGGGCATACTGATGAGATTTTCCAAGGTGATGGGAAGCAATTCTCCTTAAGACAACGTTTAAACAGTTTTGTAAGGATGACCGTTAGTTCTGGTTGAAGTCTTTTAAGTACTATAATTGGAATATGGTTAGGGCCGGTTGCTTTACTGGAATCAAGGTTTTTGATTAGCTTGGCAACATCATGTACAGATATTTGTATATCACATAGTGTGTTTTCTGATACAGGAGGAAATATTGGGGGTTGGCAGCCTTAGCCACAAAGAGTAGAATTAGCTGCAAAGTTCTTGGCTTTGTTTGATGCTGATGAGATTACCTCAGGTTCCTTTATGATAGTTGGGATAGAACACATACTTCAGGATTCTGTTTGCTATTTGCCAAAACTGGTGAGTATCAAGCCACTGCTCAGCTACTTTGGACCTAACAGACTGAGCATACAACTCTCTTGTGTTCTTTATTACTTTTTTACAGTGGTTGCTAGCAGTCCTGGAAGCGGTTTATTATCAGTACATCTATTACGTTGGAAGCAATGGAAAAAGTGATTTCTGTGCGCAATGGTAGCAGCACATTCTGGAAAGAACCATGGCTGGCTGTTAGGTTTTTGCTGGAATTTTTTTGAGGGTATGAAACTGTCTATACCTATAATTAACCATTCCGTCAGGTCTGATACTATAGAGGATACATCCTTTTTAAACATGGAACGCAGAGGTAGATCTGATATAAATGTATGGAAGCTATTCCAGTCAGCCATAGAGTATCGATATACTGTATGATGGAGAGGTACATCTGAGGACTTATTGCATTTCATTTTTATCTTAACTGATACAACAGAGTGGTCGGAAGATCCAAGTGGAGACAGAACGGAAGCTGAACACAGTTCAGGGCAAGTTGTGAGAAAAAGGTCTAGGAGACTTGCATACTGACCGTCAGTATTGGGCACACGGGTGGGTTCGTAAACAGTGAGTGAGGTCATAAGCAATGGAGAAATCATGACAGAACCTCCCCTCATCATCTGTCTTGTTCGAGTGAGTTAACCATGCATACACAGATTCCCTCTGGCTGTGTGTGTGTGTATATATATATATATATATATATATATATATATATATATATAGAGAGAGAGAATATATATAGCCATTTATATACAATATACAATGGATATACATATTATAAAGTTATATATATATAAGATAAAAACGAAATGTAAGAAGTCCCCAGACGTACCCCTCCCCCGTACTGTATACCGATACTCTATGGCTGACAGGGATAGCTTCCATACATTCATATCTGATTTACCTCTGCACTCCATGTTTAAAAAGGAAGTGTCCTCTATAGTATCAGATCTGACCGAATGGTTAATTGTAGGCATAGACTGATTCATACCATCTAAAAAATTCCAACAAAAACCTAACAGCCAGCCATGGTTCTCCCCAGAATGTGCTGCTGCTTTTGCGCACAGAAATCACTTTTTCCATAGCTACCAACGTAATAGAGGTACTGAGACTAAAGCTGCTTTCAGGACTGCCAGCAACCACTGTAAAAGAGTAATAAAAAATGCAAGAGAGCTATATGCCCAGTCTGTTAAATCCAAGGTAGCTGATCAGCGGCTTGGTTCCCACCAGTTTTGGCAAATAACAAATAGGATCCTGAACAGAAGTGTGCTTCCTATCCCAACCATTATCAATGGACCAGAGGTCATCTCGTCAGCGTCAGACAAGGCCAAACTATTTGCAAAGAACTTTGCAGCTAATTCTACCCTATGCGACGAAGGCCATCAACTCCCCATATTTCCTCCTATAACACAGAACAAGCTAGGTAACATACAAATATCCATGCATGAGGTCGCCAAGCTAATCAAGAACCTAGATTCCAGTAAAGCAACTGGCCCTGATGGCATCCCAATTATAGTGTTAAAAAAGTTTCAACCAGAACTTACTCCCATACTTACGAAACTATTTAAGCGCTGCCTTAAGGAGAAGTACTTTCCGACTCCCTGGAAGACCTTATCAGTTTGCCCTGTATTTAAGAATTCAGGTGATAAGTCATTTCCCTCTCAGTACAGACCAATAAGTCTCCTGTGTGTCATGAGTAAGTTGCTGGAATCCATATTAAATAGAGAAATAGTCAACCACCTCAGCAGGAATAACCTTCTTAATGACACACAATATGGTTTCCGCTCTGCAAGATCTATCGCAGATGTGCTGGCGGTTATATCCCACAGGATTAGTGAATCTCTTGACAAAGGCTTCCTTTCTAGGGCAATTGCTCTTGACATATCAAAGGCCTTCGACAAGGTATGGCATAAGGGTCTACTTCACAAGATTTCCAGCTACGGTATAACTGGAAATGTTTTCTCAAACATTAAATCATTTCTCTCTGATAGGCTCATAAGAGTAGTGGTAGATGGACAAAAATCGGAGGCCTGCAATATAAATGCTGGAGTCCCTCAGGGGTCAATCCTGGGCCCAACTCTCTTCCTGATCTACATCAATGACCTCCCTAAACACATACTAAAATCATTCATTGACATCTATGCTGATGACACGACCATCTACAGCAACACATCAAAGGCTGTAAAATGACAAAGTTCTCTCTGATTCTCTCTCCTCTGATCTCGAGCGCGTGGTTCAGTGGGGGAAGAGGTGGCTGGTTACCTTTAATGCATCCAAAACCAAACTCCTATCTTTACATCATCAACGCTCTGATCCCCATCGGGCATCAATTGTGATGGATGGCTCTCGTCCAGGAGAAGCCCCATGTTTTGACAAGCTTCTGGGTTTGACCTTTACTCCTGATCTGAAATGGAACACGTACATCAAGTCTGTTGCCAAGGTCGCTGGAAAGATTGTGGGATCCTTCTACCGCTCCAGAAGATATCTCACTACTGATGCAATTCTCTATCTATATAAAAGCCAAGTATGTCCAAGGATGGAATACTGCTGCCATATCTGGGCAGGAGCTGCTAAAAACAGCCTATCCTGCCTTGACAGAGTACAAAATAGACTTCGTGGCTTAGTGGGGGATGCCCTTTTCTCTACCCTGCAACCTCTCTCCCACAGAAGAGACATTGTGAGCCTATCCTTGTTTTATCATTATTTCCATGGCAGGTGCTCGTCTGAACTCCAATTTCTGGTCCCCCCTCGCCAATCTTTCACGAAAAACACCCGTCTAGCTGAATCCACCGTGAAAAATTTCCCCCACTCTATATCTGTGCCTAAATCAAAACATGGGTTCCATGAACAAAGCTTCTTTCTTAGAACTGCACACCTGTGGAACTCTGTTCCGTCTGCCTACTTCCCACCGGACTACAACTTGGATGTCTTCAAGTCCAACGTTAACAAATTCCTAATGAACCGCCCCCTTAAGTAAACACTTCATCAAATCTCCACACTAACGTAATGTACTTGCAATAACCCTTATCCCTGAGTGGCTTCCGGGCCTTGATAAGTGGTGATCACTGTGTAAAAAAAAAAAAAAAATATATATATATATATAGACTATTTATAGATGCATCAATATATCTTTATAAAAGGCTTGGTCAGTCTATCTACATATCTGGGAAATAGTATTTTGACAGTCTACTTGTCACATTTAATTTTTCAATAGTATTTTGTCAATCGTGGTTATGCTTGAGATGTTATCATTAAACAATAGACATCTTAATTATGTATTCTTGAGTTTAAAACATGAGGTAAAAATAAATGCAAGGCGATGTTTGAAAGTTTTTGTCTTAAAAAAATGGCACAATGGTTGATAAAAGATAAATTGATTATTTCAAAGTGCATTCAAGCAGAAGAGGCAAAACAAGAAAATGAAGGTCGAGATAGATTTTTAAAAAAATTAAGCAAATATACTGGATGATCTTCACATATACAAGGGGCATGCAATAAGTAATGCCCCTGACCCACTTCCAGTTGTCTGATCTAGTTGAAATTTTGCATGTGCAATGATTTATATCTCTACGGGTAATGTGGCAAATTACAGCTCTGAACTAATTGTGGTTTCTGTTTTACAGGTGTTTGAACTGAGTAAAGTGTGAAATGGAGCCTGTTGAATGTTGAGCAGTGATCCGGTTTTTGTATTTGAAAGGACGCACACCACAGGAGACTTTTAATGAAATGAAAGAAACTTGTAGTGATAATGCCTCATCATATGCCCTTGTAAAATGCTGGCATCGTGAATTCAAACATGGCCTGAAATCAGACCTGGTCGCCCCCCACCTCTGCCATTGATGAGGCATCTGTCCGTCAAGTTAAAGCTGCCATTTTGGAAGATCGGCGCATTACTATTTTCCAAATAGCCCAAGATGTCAAGATTAGTACAGGGTCTGTGGTAACTATCATTCATGACCATTTGCATATGCATAAGGTGTCTGCCAGATGGATTCCCAGGTTGCCCACACCATTCCAGAAGCGAGAACACGTTGAGTGCTCGAGGATGAATTTGGAGATGTGCCAAGAAGATGAGTCAAAGTTTTTCAAAAGACTGATTACACAGGATGAAACCTGGATACATCACTATGATCCAGAGATCAAAGCCTAGTCAATGCAGTGGAAGCACTTGGACTCACTACCTCCAAAGAAGGCAAGAGTGCAGCCCTCTGCTGGCAAGGTCATGCTCACAGTCTTCTGGGACCAGGACGGAGTAATGATGACAGATTTCCTGGCAAAGGGTACCACAATTACAGGAGCCTATTATGCTTCACTTTTGAGGAAATTAAGGGAAGCTATCAAAATCAAGAGGCAGGGCAAGATCAGCAAAGGTACCCTCTTCCTGCAGGACAATGCTCCGGTCCACAACTCGCATGTCAGAAGCACGGGCGTGTGGTTATTAAATTCTCCCCCATCCTTCCTACTCTCCTGACCTTGCACCCTCTGACTTTCACTTCTCCCCAGCCATGAAGTTGTTTTTGAAAGGAAAGCATTTCCCAGATGATGCAGCCTTGATTTCTGAAGTCACGTCGTAGTTGGAGGACCAACCTGGAGTGTTCTACAAAAACGGTCTCCAGAGCTGCATCAAATGATGGAAAAAATGCATAACTTTGAGTGGTTCCTATGTAAAGAAAGACTAATAACTGCCAAGTTTCGTTGCTCTACTGCTATGGGAAGTGAGTCAGGGGCATTACTTATTGCACGCTCCTCGTATAACAGACAAAATCAAGAACAAGATTTCTTACAAAGGAATAAAATATAAGTAAAACACACAGATCCTTCTGTGTGTGTGTGTGTGTGTGTGTATGTATATATATATATTGAGATAGAGAATATATATAGCCATTTATATACAATAGATATACATATTATAAAGTTATATATATTCACTATTTGCTTTATGCACAAGTTGTGCTTAGTGGTAGTATGAGATGATACTCATAGCAAATACACATAGATCTCTCTCTCTCTATATATATATATTATATATTTAGAGAGAGAGCATATATATATATATATCTCCATTTAATGTGTGCATATATGTACACATTATAAAATAATACATATTCAGTATATGCATGAACAGTGCACTATACCTAAGTTGTGCTTAGTTGTAGTATGAGATTATACTCATGTTCATTAGTGTTTCATTCTCGGGGTAAATCCCCCCCCCCACACACACACACTGTGTGTTTATTTAACTGCCCTTTTGCTTTGATTAAGACAAATTTTAGTTAATAACACTAAAATAATACATTCCAAAACCGATATAAAAAAATTAAACTGTTCAAAGCCATCTTCATTAAAACCCAACAATCTACAATTAATAACATTACATACAAAACTTTTACTTAACATAATACAATTTGAGCTTGTGATATTAATTCTGGCATCACGGAATTTAAATTTTTAACATCTTTCCTGTGACAGTACGAGAACATTCTCTTAATATCTGACTTTGCACATACATTACTTTGTTATCTTTTGAAATACTTTTTTTTTCATTTACTTTTTTCACTTGATTGGATGAAACATTGAAAACGTTCATGAAACATATGAAAGATATATTAATTCTTTTTGATTTTAACACAATGATCATTAGAAAAATGTTACAAAGTAAATATAATTAAACAGTCATTATTTTTAACAATATTTTCTTATATCTCTCTCTATATATATACACACACACAAGAAAAAATATAAGTAGTATAAAAATCAATTAATAGTGTTTATACTAGTGCTATGCTCTACTCAAGTGTTCAGTACTGTTGAAGTTTATATTGAAAAAAATATATGTATGAAATATATTATATTTCTCAATCTGTCTTCTCCAAATATTCAGAAAGGAGTTTAGTAGAGTCTTTTCTCACACACATCGACAAGGTCACATATATATATATATATAAACTTCCGTGTGCTAGAATATTTTCATCTTAAATTCTACACAATTATGTAGAATTCAGCATAATAAATAAATGAAACCAATCATCTAATTAGAAATCATAACAATTTAATAAGTCATGTACACTTGTTTTTTAAAGGAGTATGCAAATCAGTTAGCCTTCATGTAGTCATTTGCATATTCATAACTGAGTATATTAAGTTTGTTTCATATATACGAGACCAAGACTGATCATGAAGAAAAAAGAATGTCTTAAAATTTAAAAAAAAAAAATCAAACAATGTAAGAAACAGAAAAAATTATGGAAAAAAATAAAAAGAGAAGGGAGAACAGTGAGTGCAGAAGAGAAGTTAAACAAAACTTGTTTGGTTTGGAATAATAAAGACCAAACAAAAAATAATCAATTCAAAAAAGACTGCAAGCTTAAAACCTAACACCAACCTGTTGTAGTCTCCCTCTTCATTGGAACAACTGAAAGAGGAGAAAGTTTAAAAATTAAAAAAAAACAAAAAAAAAACAGTGGTAGTATTAATGGAAAAATGGAAGATGTACAAATCTTACAGAAGGCAGAGCATTCAATATGCAAATTATCATTGGATTCATCTAGCAGTTCATTAAACACGCACACAAAACCGTTCCATTAAATATACTTATAAATGAAACAAATGAGAAATAGATATGCTCCAAAATGTTTTATTCAAGAACTACAAAAAATAAGCAAGAAAAGAAAACACCATCAGAGAGCTATGAAGTACTAAGGTATTAATTTTTAATATATAATTTACATTACATTTTTTTAATATAAATGCATTGCAATTTGAAAAACTAATAGTTTTTATTTAAATTACCTCCCTTGAAAATCAATGAACATAAAATGTTTCATTTATACTTTTTTTTTTTTAATAACTTTATTCATCTTAATATCGACAAAACTATTTCATATATAATGGAGAATCAGACAAGTCCTAACAGGTATTTCCTTAATAAACAATTATTTTTTAATCATATAAGATCAAAGATAATCTCCATCTCTACTTATTTATATAAATCACTTGTTGCATCCGAGTTTTTTCTCTATGGACTCCAAAACGGCTTGGCCAAATTTTTCAACTTTAACAAAAATATACTTTATGTGGCTGAGAGTGTTCTTAGATTTTGTATCAAAATGCCTCTGATACAAAAGAAACGAAGTATCAAAAGTTGATAATCAAAAAGATCTAATGCAAAAAAGCCAGTCTAATTTTATTATACAGCCTACTACCAAAATTGCATTTGAAGTTTTATCACTGCATAAGCAAAAGGGCCCAGCATATAAAATCAGCAGTAAGTTCTCTGATAAGATAGGAGCATGTTCGTAATGAATGTTTCCATTTAGAGCACAATTGAATCATGATACTTAACTTTTGCATATTCAACTTTAATTAAAACCATTATATATATATATATATATATATATTAGCAAAAGTACCCTGGGTTCAAAAACAGCCTACAGAAAATGGGCTCCGATTTATGAAAGTATGATAGGTTATGAAAAGGAAGGGTTGTAAAGAGATAGCTTAGAATTTGGGGGTATCAAAACCAAAGCAAAATATGATGAAAGTAAAAATAAAATAGATAAACCCCATAATTTATTATACCATACCTGTTCACACTGAAACACTTATCACAATATTCTGTGGATCTATATTAAAAAACGTTGTTAAACTTTGTGACATATTTCCATTCTATGGAGGTCAGGCACGAACAAACACTCCATAATTTTTATTATACCATATTTCTTCAAACTGAAACATAATTATCAAAGTATACTTACGCAGATAGATATGAAAAGTCTTTATTAAAGTTTGTGCCTATTTCCATTCTATGGAGGGCAGGCACGAACGCAGACCCCACAATTTTATTATACCATCCCTATTTAAGTTAAAACATACTTATCAAAGTATTATTATGTACATCTATATCAAAAACACTTGTAAACGTTTTTTATTTAATTTTTAAATTTTTTATTTCCATACTTTGTGGACCAGGCGTGAGCACAGACCCCACAATTTTAATGAACCATCGTTCTGCCACATCAAACATACCCATTCCAGTGTCTCGATACATCTATCATTATATGTAATCAGTTTTTTAAAATAGTCAACCATATAGGAGCCTATTCGTGACCAGACACACACACACACACACACACACACAAACATTCAGCTTTATATTATAGATACAAACAGTAACAGTGCAATATAGACTAAGTCACTGTGGGGAGGCATGTGAAGCACCGCAGTAGGTCCTAGACTTGAGCAGGCAATCAATCAATTTGATAGAAAAATGAATAGACGATTTCACAGATTTTGATGACAATGAATGTATTGATTTTCATTTAATCCCAGGCAATGTTGGGTCTCTCTGGTAGTTATATACATATATATCTTAAGCGAAAATAACATTATATACTTTTTAAAAAGGTATATATTTTTTATAAAATAGTCAAAATTGCTATGAATAATAAGCTCAATTAAGATATATTATTGCCTTCAGAGCATATATACTGTAAATTTTCATTCCATTTACAACAAAAAGTGAATCCACAATCATATTTTTTTATTAATATATGGGCAAATATTGTATATTACTTTTTCTGGAAGCATCTTGCATGTGTTTTACTATGTTGCTATCACATAAATCATCAGAGACAGGAAAGTATTATAGACAGTCACATACAAGTTGATGGAATAAAAAAGAAAACTGGTTTAAAGGAGGAAAAAAATAAGTTCATGATTATATATGTATGTATGTATGTGTGTGTGCACATGTATATAGCATGGTCACATTGACACGCTAGTTGATACCATTTTCAATTCAACTGACTAGTCATTTTAGAGTTATAATAATTTTTGTAAAATTATTGCCATCAGGGAAAGTGAGATAACTTGCAACAGAGATCAGAAGTCATTGTTATTAATCACTTGGTCTTATGAAAAAAAAGCCCCCAAAACTACCATTATATATACATATATATTTTTTTTTTGCATGGTAGTCACCACTTATCAAGGCCCGGAAATAACTCGGGGATAACGGTTATTGCATGTACAGTAATCAATGGGATAATATTGCAGTAATCGTTAGTAATGGAGATTTGATAAAGTGTCTTACTTAAAGGGGCGGTTTATCAGGAATTTGTTTATGTTGGACTTGAAAACATCCAAGTTGTAGTCAGGTGGGAAACAAGCAAACAGAAGAGAGTTCCACAGGCGTGCACTTCTAAGAAAGAAGCTTTGTTCATGGAATCTACGTTTTGATTTAGGCACAGATATAGAGTGGGGAAAATTATTAACAGTGGTTTTAGCTAGACGGGTGTTTATCGTGAAAGATTGATGAGGAGGGGACCAGAGACTGGAACACAGATGAGCACTTGCCATAGATAAAACAAAGACAGACTCGCAACGTCTCTTCTGTGGGAGAGAGGTTGCAGGGAAGAAAAAAGAGCATCCCCCACTAAGCCACAAAGTTTATTTTGTACTCTGTCAAGGCAGGATAGGCTGTGTTTAGCAGCTCCTGCCCAGATGTGGCAGCAGTACTCCATCCTTGGACATACTTGGCTTTTATATAGATGGAGAATTGCATCAGCAGTAAGATATCTTCTGGAGCGGTAGAAGGATCCTACCATTTTTCCAGTGACCTTGGCAACAGACTTGATGTACGTGTTCCATTTTAGATCAAGAGTAAAGGTCAATCCCAGAAGCTTGTAAAAACATGGAGTCTCCCCAAGACGAGAGCCATCCATTTCAATTGATGCCAGATGGGGATGAGAGCATTGATGATGTAAAGATAGGAGCTTAGTTTTAGATGCATTAAAAGGTAACCAGCCACCTCTTCCCCCACTGTACCACGTGCTCAAGATTAGAGGAGAGAGAATCAGAGAGAACTTTGTCATTTACAGCCTTTGATGTGTTGCCATAGATGGTTGTGTCATCAGCATAGATGTCAACGAACGATTTAAGTATGTGTTTTGGGAGATCATTGATGTAGATCAGGAAGAGAGTTGGGCTCAGGATGGACCCCTGAGGGACTCTAGCATTAATACTGTGGGCCTCTGATTTCTGCCCATCAACCACTTCTCTTATGAGCCTATCAGAAAGAAATGATTTAATAATGAGAAAACATTTCCAGTTATACCGTAGCTGAAAATCTTGTGAAGTAGGCCTTTATGCCATACCTCATCGAAGGCCTTTGATATGTCAAGAGGAATTGCCCTAGAAAGGAAGCGTTTGTCGAGAGATTCACTAATCCTATGAGATATAACCGTTAGCACATCTGCTGCAGATCTTGCAGAATGGAAACCATATTGTGTGTCACTAAGGTTATTTCTGCTGAGGTGGTTAAGTACTTCTTTATTTAATATGGATTCCAGCAACTTACTCACACAGAAGACTTATTGGTCTGTACTGAGAGGAGGATGACTTATCACCTGAATTCTTAAATACAGGGCATACTGATGAGGTTTTCCATGGTGTTGGGAAGCACTTCTTAAGGCAATGCTTGAACAATTTTGTAAGTATGGGGGCAAGTTCTGCTTGAAGCTTTTTCAACACTATAATTGGAATGCCGTCAGGGTCAGTTGCTTTACTGGAATCAAGGTTCTTGATTAGCTTGGCGACCTCATACACACATATTTATATGTTGCATAGCGTGTTGTCTGTTATAGGAGGAAATATGGGGAGTTGATGGCCATCATCGCATAGGGTAGAATTAGCTGCAAAGTTCTTGGCAAATAGTTTGGCCTTGTCTGATGCTGACGAGATGACCTCAGGTCCATTGATGATGGTTGGGATAGAACGCACGCTTCTGTTCAGGATTCTGTTTGCTATTTACCAAAACTGGTGGGAACCAAGCCGCTTCTCAGCTACTTTGGATTTAACGGACTGAGCATATAACTCTCTTGCATTTTTTATGACTCTTTTACAGTGGTTGCTGGCAGTCCTGAAAACAGCTTTAGTCTCAGTACATCTATTACGCTGGTAGTCATGGAAAAAGTGATTTCTGTGTGCAATGGCAGCAGCACATTCTGGGGAGAACCATGGCTGGCTGTTAGGTTTTTGTTGAAATTTTTTGGATGGTATGAATCAGTCTATGCCTACAATTAACCATTCGGTCAGGTCTGATACTATAGAGGACACATCCTTTTTAAACATGAAATGCAGAGGTAGATCAGATATAAATGTACGGAAGCTATCCCAGTCAGCCATAGAGTATCGATATACAGTACGGTGGAGAGATACGTCTGAAAACCTATTACATTTTATCTTAATTGATACAACCAAGTGGTCAGAAAATTCCAGATGAGATAGAATGGAACATGAACATAGCTCAGGGGAAGTTGTGAGAAAACGGTCAAGAAGGCTTGCATACTGACCGGTAGTATCAGGCACATGGGTGGGTTTGTGAACAATCTGAGTGAGGTCATAGGCAATGGCGAAATCATGACAGAACCTCCCCTCATCTTCTGTCTTGTTTGAGTGGGTCAGCCATTCCACATTGTGGACATTGAAGTCATCACAAATGTGAATCTTAGTCGAAGGATGAGCAGACAGGATGTGGTCCATTTTCTCAGATATACTTTTAAGGATAGTAACTCCGCTGTTGTGGGGGCGATAGAGGGCAAATATAAATGCAGTGGTGTAAGCAAGTGCAACCCGGAAGCACATATAAGGTAAATTAGGGTCTTCTCTGGAGATATCCCTACTACACGGAAAGCCATCTTTAATGTGGGCACATATTCCATGCCAATGGCGATCTTGGGGGTCAGATTTAGATTACAAGTTAGAGTATTCTTTAATTATGAACTCATATAGGGAAGTATTTAGTATTACATCTATAAAACTAGTGAGTCTTTAAAAAAAAAAAAAAAAAATCGAGATATTGGACAGTAAATGGACCAAATCTCTACCAGCTTGTGTTTATGTGATCATTTGAACAACTGTTCCCCCATGAGAGTTTATTCTCACAACGTTTTCTCAGACATACTCTCCTACCTTCATTTGTATCTTGTTGAACTCAGAAATATTATGTTGAATAACACTCAAGATGAGAACAGTCGTCAAAGTAATCCAAATAAAATTATTCTCATCTCAAAATTTCAGAATCTTTACCAACTTAACTTGAACATTAATGGATGAACAGGCCAAGTTATACACATCTTCAATATACACTCCTTTTAACAAACACTAATTATTGCAATAGGGAGTGAGCTTATAATAGAAATTGGTTAGAACTGATGTACAAACAAATCGCCAAAGTAACTGACTTAATAAACAACATGTCTGCTTATACGTAATTGCACAAAATGTAACTGATTGCAAGGTAAATCATTTGCATAACCAGATATGGCTCACAAATGTGTCTACAACAGCTTGTTTGGGATAGTTTCCGATTTTATTATAGTAAGAAGCATCATGATCTTGAGCATGTGGTATAATGAAATAGGTGGTTGATTACTTTTAATGCATCTACAACCAATCACTGGAGTCACTGGAAAAATGATGGGATCCTATTGATCCAGTAGATATCTACCTGCTGATGCAATTCTCTACCTATATAAGAGCCAGGTATGTCTAAGGATGGAATATAGCTGCCACATCTGGGCAAGAGCTGCTAGAAAGGTCTTATCCTGCCTTGACAGAGTTCAGAATAGATTTCTTAGCCTAGTGGGGGATACCCTTTTCTCTTCCCTGCAACCTCTTTCTCACAAAAGAGACGTTGTGAGTCTGTTTTGTCATTATTTTCATGGCAAGTACTCGTCTAATCTCCAATCTATGGTCCCCCCTTGTCAAACATTCATGAGAAACACTCGTTTGGCTGTAAACACTATCAATAATTTCCCCCACTCTTTATCTATGCCTAAACCTAAACGTAGATTCCATGAACAAAGCTTTTTTCTTAGAACTGCACACCTGTGGAACTCTCTTCTGTTTACCTGCTTTTCAGTTGACTACAATATGGTAGTCTTCAAGTCCAATGTAAACAAGTTCTTGATGAGTCGTTTCCCTTAAATAACCCAATTTACCAAATTAACACTTCTAGCAATTACTATGATATCGCCCTTTTGACCAATGTACACTCTTTAATCCTTATCCCCGAGGTGGCCTCTGGGTCTTGATAAGTGGTGATTATATATATATATATATATATATATATATATATATATATATTTATAAAAACATGAGCCTTCCTCGGTGTGATACAATTTTTTTCCTTTTTCACTGTTCCGATCTTACAAAGTTGCCAAAGATCACATACATGTGTTCCAGTGTATTTCACTATGACTATGAGACATTAACAAAACGTTTCTTCAACAATACTGGAAGAAATCTGATCTTCAGCAATGCCATAAGATCTTGATATGAAAAAATAAAATATCAGTCAGCTTGACAAATGCTTATGGAGTTGAAAATTTTGATTTAAAAATACATTTATATGAAAAATATCCTAAAGCAAGTTAATTGATTTCTTAACAGATTTTTGAATTTCTCAATTTTTCTTTGTTTATTTCTAACAAGAAGCAGACTAGTGATTTTTTAAAAATTTATTAAGCAAAATTTGTAAAAGAAAAATGTGTAAAAATAAGGTGAAAATTAATATTTGATTCTCATTTCTTTTTATTAATGAAATCGTGTGAACACTTCCCACTTGTATGTATGTTTCATGCTCCAACATAACTTGCACATTATTCAATATATTTACTACAAGAGGTATTTGTTGAAATCCAAAATAAAAATGGAATAAGATAAAACACTTAAACTTTAAATATCATATTTTAAATAAAAATCATTACAAAATTAAATCAGAGTTGTAAGTTACAATGTCAGCAATAATCAAGATGCAGATTGAGAGCATGAAAAGTCCTCTGCCCAGTTTTAACAACTTAAGAGAATTCAAAGTTCATACAGCAAATAAGCTGCTTGATACATATACATAAATCCAACTAGTTATTTACAACTGCCCTTTTCTCTTTCTTCTGACACTGATAGCATATTTAATATAAATATATATAAAATATATCTGTACATCTGATCACTAATTTGAAGTAGATAAATTTTTATTTAAAAATATACATAGGTTTAGATGACTTAATAGATATAATAATCACCTAAAAATAAAAATTATTCAAGAATGAAACTCATTTTAAATTGAAAAATATAGTAGAAGAAGTTGTCTATCTCGAGTTTAAAAATATACAAGCAAATAAAATTTCAAAGATGACTTTATTACATTCAAGATAATGCTGGGTAGATATATAAAAACAAAAGTTGATATATCCAATGAAGTTGTGTAACATGGAGCAGGTCTTCAGAAACATTTAAGAATAGTTTAGAGTTAAGTTTTTCTCTTGAAAAACATGCAGCTAAGAATAAGAAAGCATTTTCCGGAAGGTAATGAATATCATAGAAAGAAACATTGATAACTCACCTATAATCTTGTGTGCTTTGCCTGCTTACATTTAGAGAAGAAACACGACTGTCAACAGGACTGTTTGGAAGAGAAAGATAAAACAAAGATAAATGATATACAATGAATTATAAGATCACAAGAGTTTAAATATGCTAAAACACTAACCAGGGACTGTGACATTGAGGGTGTAGTGTCAGAAAATATAAGTGTGAGAATACTGATCCTCAAATATTTCACAATATAATTTCTCTTTTAAATATTACTTTAGGGAAAATTCTATCAGATACGTCATGTTTCTAGTCTCAAACTTTTCTATTAATATTATTGGGACATGTGTTCTTTACAATTGTCTGCGATCTATTCCCTGCTTCTTTTGTTCCAGTTTGTTCAACTTGTTTTAATAGTTTTCATCAATTTGCCGTTTCGATAGATCATTGTAAGACAACTTCTTATTCCAGTAGCTTATTTCCGAAAACTGTAGGCTTGTGGGAACTTTATCTGTTGACCGTTTTCCTCATGCCTGTAATCTTGGTCTTTTCAAGAATCATTTTTTTCATTCTTGTTAGTTCATTGACTTCATGCTTTGTCTGGAGCAAGTTCCATAATAATAAAGTAAAACTTGCTGTTTTTTTTTTTTTTTGGAGTTTATGAATGTTGTGGAGTTAGTCTGACCGATTTCTAAAATTCCAAAGCATCTAAATCCAATTACTAATTTTAAAGTTTTCCAATATTCAAACTTTTGATTCTTTGGAGATAAAAAAACATAGACTTAGACTTCAACTATTAGACTAGCATTCTTACAATTGATACTCAAACTCCTTCCAAAACTTCAGATTTTCTCCAACTCCACAAACCTGGTAAGATCTCCAAAAAATACACTAACAATAGACGTAACAGATGAAAATAAAATCACTGGAAGCAAAAAGTGGAAGTCATGAAAAAGAATTATTGGAATATGAACACGTGAAAGAAACTATTGAACAAGCAAATTTAACCAATTTACATTATGCTTGATTACACTAATGTCATTAGTGATTGTCTGGCATAGTCAATGCCACGGATTAGTTGATTGTCTTAACTATTTGTTTACAATCAAGTGTTCCGAGGTTCATGTCAGCTTTGCTTCTTTCAGGAAAAACAACCATCCCATTTCCAACACAGGCACAGTAAGGTGACTGCACTTCACATGATGCAGATGGTTGTTGCCACTGAACAGTGTCCGATTAATTTATATTTCTATTTTGCTATAGAAAACTTACGACCAATCAAAATACAGAAAAATTTCTAAATTTCACAGTAATGGTTACATTTCCAACCAGTTTCCCTGACCAGCAAGAACAACACGCATCACTTCTAGATCTGTTTCTGACCACAGTTCTCGATGATTGTATAACAAATGCTGACAGCCCACTCGGGAACGCTGATCATGCAGTGATAATGGTCAAAATCGCCCTAAACTCTAGACCCAAAACTGAAGAGCCAGTGCTCAAAACGAGATATTATAAAAAGGCTGACTGGGAAGCCATCAGAGGTCTTATCAGAGATGCCCCATGGAGAAATATTTTTTCTCTTCCTGTTGAACAGTGCGCAAATGAGACCACTGAATGGATCAAAATGGCAATTGAAGCACATGTTTCCATGCGGAAATTTTATAGCAAACCCCACTCTCCCCAATGGTTTACTTCTACTTACGCAACTGCCATTGCTCTAAGGCAGTATGCATACCGCAGATTTAACTGACATAAGTTCAGTTCAAACAGACAGAAGTATATAGAAGCTAGAAGTAACGTGAAGAAAGAAGTAGCGACAGCTAAGAGAGAATTTACTGAAATCACTAAAAAATGCATTGAACCACAAAAATTAGGAACTCGTGACTTCTGGAAAATCTACAACAGTGTAGTAAATAATGGGCAATCAACTAGTAATACACATGGACGAAAAAAATGTTTTGGATAATTACAGATTTTAAGGTAGTTCTACTAAAATAGCCATATTTTTCAAACCAAAGCCCTTCAAGTCTTCAAGTTACTACTATTTTGTTCAGAAATGAATATACTTTCAAATGAATTAATAAATATGAATGTACATTATATATTTTAAGAGTTTTAAGCAAATAAAGTGATAAAAATGTGAACATCATAAAATGGCGTTTTCGGTAAGGTTTTATAATGACCCTCCCTGTTTTGTAAAGGCTCGTACCATGATTATATGAAGAATTTCGTTATGAAATTTGGAAACCAATCACAAGAAGTGTTAATCTTAATACTGTCAAGTGTCCGAAGTATTTTTGACCATTTCTTTTTTTGTTGTGTTAAAAATAAGACTTTAATATGACGAGTATCGAACATTTCGAAAAAAAATTTCATCGGACACCCACTAGTAAATAAATCATTCTTTTTACTATCTTTATCAATTAAAAGTATTATTCTATGTTGAGGAGGACCGCGGTAATTGATAATAATTTAAAAAGACCTACCCGAAAAAAATGTTTATTTTTCGAGTTTGGTCAAATTAAGTTAGTATTAGTAGCAGCAGCAGCACTGCAGCAGTTGTAGTATTAGTCATAGCACAGTATAAAAAACAACACGCGTTCTTTCATTTTTATTTACGAACGAATTAAGAAAAACATGAAAATATGAATATAAATCTTCTAATGTTTAATTAGAGCTATTTTGTTATCAGAATAACATTAGTTTAGAACTATTCGGTTTTCAGAATGTATAATAACAATCCCAACCAATTCGGCATTATGAATTTATTATAATTTCTCACATTTCTTGTCAAATTTAAAAACATGGTTAAAATAGCAAAGTAAACTTTTGTAGATATATAGCTTGCATGCACTTTTATTCATTGCATTAGTTTTGAACAGCGAATTAAAACAATGTTTTACTGCGAACAGCCACAAATGTTTTTTTCAAAGTCAAAAGATGTATGAAAATCTCGATTGTATTACTATACACATAGATTTGAAAAAGTTGTCAGAAAACAAATATATAACAAATAAATGTTATCAAAGGCAAGATAAGTTACTTTTTTACCTAACTGGATATGTTTTTAGTGTTTATATTTAATGTAACATGTTTATTCAGCTCGAAAAACAGTGTTTACCGATGTATTCGAAAATTTAAAATGGCGGTCGACTCTTTCTTTGAGGCGGTAAGTTTGGGAAAATGAGTTATAAATAAAAAAACACACAAAATACTGTTAGAAACTCACTCAATATATGTTACCGTGACATAGGCGGATATATATTCGGCAGGTTTTTAACAGTATTTTGTCTAGTTTTTTTATTTTTAACTCATTTTCCCAAACTTACCATGTGAAAGAGATAGTCGGCCGCCATTTTTAACTTTCCAATACATCGGTAAGTACTGTATGTTTTTTGAGCTGAATAAACATGTTACATTAAATAAAAACATGCTTTGCATAACATTTATTTGTTATAATTTTATTTTTTTTATTTTTTTATTATTTTTTGGACAACTTTTTCGTACCTCTATGGCAAGTAATACAAACGCACAAATAGTGTTGACTGTTGAGCATTTCCTGAGAACAAGAAAAATGTCAGTTAGTTGACACTTAAATATTTGAAGTCTTGATAATGACTTAAAAATAAATAGTAAAACAAAATACTGTTAGCAACCCACCTACTAAAGTTATGTGTGGCAAGTCTCCTCCTAATAACACTAAGTTCGAGTGACCCCCCCCCCCAACAAAATACCTTTGTAAGCCACATACAAGCGTCTAAAACAAACAAAAAATAGATCCTTCCTTAAAGAAAAATGCACATAAAAAATAAATTGATTAACTGTCCTAAAATGCTGGAAATGGTGAATTATTTTACATTAAATTTTTGTGAAACTAACCGCCCCCCCCCTCTAATATTGTTTTTGTTTCTGTCAAGTCTTCAGTATGTTCACACATAATTTTCCTTAGCCCTACAATTAATTCAAAGTCCGAATGGCAACCCTCCCCATATTCTCATTGCATAGAAACCCTCTTAAAACCACACATAATCGTCTTTAAAAAAATAAAACAAAAAACATACAGGATTTATCTCCCATAAAAAACCCAGTTAACTGCCCTAAAATGCTAGAATGACCTGTAATGGGGAATTATTTTACATTAAATTCTAAAATAATTTGTTTATCTTTCATTAAAGTTTTTCATGGCATTTCATAATTGCCTAAAAAGGTAGAATCACATTTTGGAGGGGTTGTCAGAAGGGGTTGGGTGGGGTTAAACAGAAGGTGTTAATCTACAATAATACCAAAGAAATATTGCGATATATTCATTTTTAAATGGTCCTACGTTTAGATTTAAGTTTTTTGTACATAAAGCACATTACAATTCAACTTTGAGTTCTCCAACTTCTTTTCTGTTTATGGATACATGACATTTTTAAGGAATTGCAGCATATTTATGCACATTTACTGCAGATTATTTGGAAATCATGAACTTTGAGAGATTTTCAGTCGCATATTCTGATTCCTTGTACAAAAATACACTTATATGGTAAATTCCACTGCTTAGTCTTATGTTTTAACAAAGATATGACATTTTTACTGAAAAAGTAGTGTAAAAAATGTGACAAAACGTATATGGTCGTAAAGAGGAGAAAATATCCAAACGTGTGAGGCACAAAAATAGTCATAACTTCCTTAATTTTAATCAGATTTTTAAAATTTAGAGATTCTTTCTTAGCTCATCAAACTCTTTCTATGTATACCAATATTGAAATATTTTAAGCCATTTCAATTTTTTCATGTGTATTGCTAAATCAACAATTCCTCCACTAACCAACAATCACGAGGTTGTTTGCTCAGCAACCGACAAGACTAATATGCTTGCCAGTCGGTTTGCCTCCAACTCCACACTGGACCCTTCCAACCACCCCCTGCCTGACTTTCCTTTGCAGACAGACACCACGCTAGACAATCTAAAAATCACCCCTGCTCAAGTGCATGCTATCATAAAAAACCTTGACACTTCAAAAGCATGTGGACCCGATCTCATCCCAGCTGTGCTATTAAAAAAGTGCTCAGCCGAAGTAGCTCCTCTTCAAACTCTACAGCAAATGCCTTAATGAATCTTGCTTTCCGGGCTGTTGGAAAACTGCTTCTGTGGTACCAGTATTCAAGAAGTCTGGTGAAAGAACTGACCCATCAAATTATCGCCCCATTAGCCTCCTCCCACTTTTCGCCAAAATATTTGAGACCATAATTAACCATGCTCTAGTCCATCACCTTACAAATGCTAAACTTCTGACTGATAAACAATAGGGATTTAGACAAGCTCGTTCCACAGCAGACATCCTCACTGTAACCTCTGAACGTATATACCATTCACTGGAAAAAGCGGGAGAGGGCAGAGCAGTAGCTCTAGATATATCTAAAGCTTTTGACAGGGTATGGCATGAGGGTTTCCTCAGGAAAATTAGATCAGTCGGTATCACTGGTAGAATACTTAACATAATTAAATCCTTCTTAGAGAAAAGAAAAATCCAGGTTGTCCTCGACGATCGTAGATCTAAACAATATGATATAAATGCGGGAGTGCCTCAGGAGTCTATCCTTGGACCTCTATTGTTCCTAATATTTATTAATGACCTCCCCGACAAAACTGCCTCTGAGATGGGTAAATATACTGATGACACTACACTCTATAACAGGCATGACAGGAAAACAAATGAACATATATCTAAAGAAATGGCAAAAACACTAGAGGATGACCTCAAATCTGTAGTGGAATGGGGACAAAAATGGATGGTCACATTCAATGCTGCCAAGACTAAACTGGTTTCCTTCAATAATTACAAGAAACCTTCTCTGCCACCAATAGCAATGGCCAGTGACTATCTGAGAGTACATCTTTCAAACTGCTTCGCCTAACGTTCACAGGAAACATGAGTTGGAACAATTACATTGAAAGCATTGCTAGAGCCGCTGCGAAGAAGGTAGGCTTTCTCAACTGTGCTAGAAAACTACTAACACCTGAAAGTATCCTGCACCTCTATAAGGCCACCATTCGCCCATGTATGGAGTATTGCTGTCACATTTGGGCTGGTGCATCTGCTACTAGTCTCTCGCTCCTAGACAAGGTTCGAAAGAGTCGCCAATCTGATAGGCCCTGAACTGGCATCTAAGTTTCAGCCTCTGTCCCATCGACAAAATGTTGCATCCCTCTGCCTGTTCTACAAGTATTTTAATGGTGAATGCTCTGGCGAACTGCAAACACTTGTGCCCCCACGACGTAGACACCCTCGACAAACCCGACAGGCAGCTAAATCCCACCCCCACACAGTGAGCCTTCTACTCCTGTAGTTTCTTCCCCAGAACCGCTAGACTCTTGAATTCCATTCCAGGTCCCTGCTTCCCCAACTGTACTGACATGCAGAAGTTCAAGTGTAACGTGAACCGACATCTTGCTACCCAAATCCCAACATAGTACCCCAGTAGTTGTTGCCCCTGATAGTAGCCCCCTACACCAAAGTGGCAATGTGCTTTGTTTGGGGTGAAAATGTAATTAAAAAAAAAAAAAAAAAAGTAAACATGTTAAATCTAATTTCTAGATTTTGGGAAGCAAAATAATCCCAGTTTCTGATTTCATAAGAATCTCTTGGTTTTTTTAAGCCACTTTTTGTTTAAAAAAATATGGGTTAACTCATTCAATTATAATGGTAGATAATATGTACTAATACTTTGGTTTACAACCGGATCAAGCTGATAATGTTAGCAGTGTTGCATTGTGGCTAGTTTTATTTTTGTTATCTGCAACCACATGTGCGTTTCCATCATTTTTAATTAAAATGGATACAGAATAATGTTGTTATAAAATTACAGATAAGAATTCACTGTTCAGTTGTTTATTAAAACCCTAGTAAGGGAAGTCTAATTCATAAATCATGGTACTAAATCACCATTAGTATATAACCACACTTATTCATACAAGTGATGGGATCATATTTTACAGTATTCATGAGGTTTGCTCCAGTTGAAATCTACTTGAGATACATGTGTTGGACTACATACTTCTTGGTCATGATGTCACTATCACATAAGATCCTCCCTACATACTTATTCAATACTGAACAGGATTAGACAAATGATGAAATGTGAAACTTAAAAATATGAAACTAAACAGATGTTAAATATGTGTAACAGTTTTATATCAAAACTTCTATCTCTCCCTCTCTCTCTCCAGCTGTCTCTTTATCTTTCTCTCCTCCATTTTTCTGTCCTTCTCCTTAACCCCTTCTTTATTTTCTGCCAAACCCATTCCTCGCTTGCTTCAATGTGCTTAAAAACTATAATAATGTAATTTATATATTGGAGCTATCTCTTAAATGTAATACTGCAATCTTATATTTATTGTTCTACTGCCTAGTAGAACAAAACACTGACATTCTTGATTTTGAGTAATTTCATTCCCCCACCCCACAAGCTTTCACAATATAAAGAGAAGTTATGTTGATAATGACAATAATCTAATATGCAACAGGATTATAGATGAACAATGAAATATGAATCTAAAAGGAGATCTGCCTTTCAAAATTTCCAGATGTGTTCTTACATTTTAAAGAAAGGATTTTGTTCCATTAGCTAAGCATGTGTGTAGCAATATCAGACTTCTTATGTATAAAAAAGTTTAAAAAATAGAAAATTCTATGCAAAGTTAATTTAAGAAAATAGAATTTTCCATTAGAGGTTATGTTAGGAGGAAGTATGTGGTAGAAAAACTAGAGATGTAAAGTTGGGCGTCAATGTGATCAGACATTATTTTCTAGGTCTTTACCATGTTAAGATTGGAAAGAGAAGATGCAATTCATCTGAATGTAAATTACTGTAGGTAGTAAATGGAATCACAGAAAAAATAATGGAGTTATTTGTTTTTCATAATATTTAGTTTGGTTGTTTAACAGCATATCAACCCTTTTTGGGTTATTTTATGCTGAATCTGCTAATTTTGGAAAACGATTTATGCTTCAAGTTCTTTATATTTTCAAGTATTTATTCATAGTGTTTAGTTTGATTGTTTTGTAGAGGAAAATTGTTTTTGTTTTTAATTTTGCAAAATATGGATATGGACCTAATATTTATTTAGCTTTGAGAGAGTGGGTTTAAGAAAGCACATGTGAGAGAGAGATAGAAAGAAATATCTTTACCTGTCATTAATGAATGACTGTGGCCTGCTGTTGGGCCGGCTATTATAATACAAGGGTTCTGAGTCAGTGTCGCTTCTGCCAGGATAATACATGCCACCATCTTGATAATAGTCTGGTTCTCGCTCGTATCCCCGATCAAAGGATTCGTTATTGAAAAATTCTTTACTGTCCTCGTGCTGCAGCCGAAATTGGTGTTCTCCTCGAAACTGATGAGCGGAACTGTTATGATGGTGTTGCACTGGGAAGTTGACGTCGCTTGTATAGTCACTGTCTTCTGACATACCAGCTGAAACAAATAAAAAGACATGACAAGATATCTCCCAGAATGTATTGTTCTATCAAACACTTGCAAGAAAATAGAAAGAATGCATCAGATATTTATGCTGTTTGCTTGAAGCATTGTCCTGAGTATATATAATGGTAATTTCTACAAAGTCATACAATGTACAGGCGTAACAGATAGATACAAATGGAAGAAAATTAAGGTATAATGATTGAGTAAGCTATGAAGATTCACCTTTTATAGTTTTATTCATTTTAGTTAAACAGACAAGATGATCAATGGCCATTCATGAAACAATGAAAAGAAGCGACTATAAAAAAAAGAGACCTCGTATAAACATTTTGCACATATGAAGGACGCATTTCTTGTTTATTTGTGATTGAAAATGTTATACTGTTCTTATTTTTTATGTTATTCTCATAACATTTTGATTGATGTAGCCTCTAACTTTTTTCAGACGTGTCTTCGCTAACTCACAAAGTGCAATGTTGAACTTGGAAATCTGTACAGAATTTTTAATAGAACCCTATATTTAATCTGTAAGGGTAGTTTGCTCTTGTTCTGTCAACCATTAAGTAATTCTTAATTGTATTCTTAATGTTGATTGTTCATACTGAGTATTGAATCATCAACCACCAGAATAAGGTCACTAATTATTGCTTAGTACTTTTATCTGTTGTGCCACAGGTCCTTCTATATGAGTCTTCTAAAGGTTGAAGGCAAGGATATTTTTTCCTCAGCACCGAAGTCAATAGAATACTATAAAATCAACCTATAATCTTAAATGCTTACATTTCATAATGTTTATATCCTCCAAAACTTTTGAAATTCCAATAAATAAAACATTTGTAGAATGTCTATGAGTTCCTCAAGTTACCAAAGAATCATTCTATTTTTTTTTTTAATTGCATGAATGTTAAATGAATTCAGGTAAGTGGGAAATAATAAGTTCAAGTAAACATATCCCTACTAATGTCTTTGTTTTTATCCAACCACTGAAACCTAAGGGGTTACTGTTATGGGGGATCAGATTTATAAGAGAGAGGTAACCTAAGTGGACAGAAAAACCTTTGTTTATATTACATTTAAATTTCTGGATGTTGATGCTCAGAAAAACAGGGAGCAAGGAAGGAATTCATGTGTAACTGATCAGAGCAAAGAAACTACTAAAGTAAAAAACCTCTAAAGTGAAGGAGTGAGATTTTGTAACTAGTTGGGTGCATCGGCAGTATTTATGTTGAAGGGATACAAGCGCAGTCAGTTTTTTGGTGCACATTTCCTGAAAGTACTTGTAAAACAAGCACAAAGATGTAGCAATGTGACAGACTGGAACTTGACAGGTCATGTATTCTATTAAGTTGGAGGCTCTTTTCTACACTCTGTCCAAGAGGCAGGCGCTAGTAGCTGGTGCACTACATATATATTGCAACAATACTGCATGCATAAGCAAATGAGGGTTTCATAAAAACAGAGAATACTGGAAGATGCAAAAAAGTTTCCTAGCCCGGCAAGAGAGCCTACCCTTTTTTGCAGCAGACTTGGTAGTATCTTCTGTCTTGCCTGTCTTTTTACAAAAGTTGTTATTTACCTGCCTCCCCATGAAAGGAAGTGGCCGTGTAACATCAAATAGTTTATGGTGTATTTAGCTATTACTTAACTCCACATGGATATATATTGTCAGTAACTATTCTGCAGAAAACAACAACAAGCAAGGAAGATTACTCTAAGAACTTAACACAAAAGTCTTATCTTAAAGGAAAGGGAAAGGGAGACAACTTAATGTCATGTTGAAGCTTGAAATAGCATTTTTACCATTAAATATGCAAACTGAATGAGCCTATCTGAAGAACAGATCCATTTTGTCCTTTTTAAGGATTTCCTAGTAGAATAGGAACACTGGTTTCAATTTGTGTTTATTGATGAAGCCACCCCACTTGAAAGCTTTACTGGTTATATTAATAACACACCACTACTCTCACTCTTAGAAAGGATCCAAAACAGTTTCAAATCTAATAGGTCCCATAGTGTCTGCCAAGCTCTGACAACTCACAGCAATGATGTATCCTTGTGCCTGTTTTACAAGTAATGTAATTGAATGTGCTCTGACCTTGGCGTATATATCCCAACTAACCTAGCAAGCAGCAAAATCCTTTATTGTTGAGGTCTCTAGATGCAAAAAAGCCTTTCACTTTAATAGAGTCTTCCCTTGGAGTGCTACATTTTAGAATTTCATTCCTTGTTTCCTGCTTCCCTGACTGTACTAACCAGCTGAGGTTTAAATGTTTCACCTCCCTAGAATCCCTTGTAAGACACAATCAGCAGCCTTTTATGCTCCAGGTAACAATATGCTTTGTTTAGAGTAAAAAAAAAAAAAATGATTTTTGTTTTTAAATGGATTTACAATTTAAAACAACAATAAACCTTTTACAAGCATTTCTCCCTAGAAAAAAAAAAAAAAAAAAAAAAAAAAAAAAAAAATCAATATTTTTGTAGACAAGAGTGAAGATTTGCAAAAATGATTTAATATTTTTTCAAAATAATTTTGATTGACTAATTATTTTTGGAATATTCCAAAAGAGGCTGATATTTATTTTTCAAGGTGTTTTTTTATATAAATAAAACATATATATATAAAATGACTTTTTAAAAATTTACAATGAATTTTTAAAAATCTTTTTTCATTATTTACATCAGTAATAAAAATTTGTTTGTTCCAGATCACCTTTAGATTATAACAAATATAATTCATTAAGTCCGACATTATGTTTCTCATTAGCATGCACAGTGAATAATCAAGATTTTAGAGTAACAATCTGTACTTAAAGGCTTGCTGTGCCTGAAATAATTATTTTGTGTATCTATGTTAGGGGTTGTTAGTATATATATATATATATATATATATATATATATATAAACATTTATATGTAATTTAAGTACTTATGATAGGAATGACATAAATAACAGTCTTATATGAAAGCAATAAATGTAGCTATTTTTTTCTTGAAGATACCACATTAAAAGGAATAGACACACAAGTATATACTCAATGAGTAAATACTTGTGCCTATTCCTTTTAATGTGGTATCTTCAAAATTATATATATATGTATATATACACATATACAAAGAGTTATGAAAATGTATTTATGACAATTAAGCTACACAGAGGTTAACGCATTTCATTTCTTTAGAGAATGGTCATGCTAAAATACTGAATGAAATGCAGAAGCCTCTGTGTAGCTTAATTGCCACGGGTGTTTCTTGTGAAAGTTTGGCGAGGGGGAGCATAGATTGGAGCTCAGCTGAACACTTGGCATGAAAATAACGATAAACAAAAGACAAATTCGCAACATCTCTTCTGTGAGAAAGTGGTTGCAGGAAAGAGAAAAGAACATCCCCTACGAAGCTACGAAGTCTATTTTGAACTCTATCAAGGCAGGCTAAGTCCTTTCTAGCAGCTCCTGCCCAAACGTGGCAACAGTACTCCATCCTTGGATGTACCTGGCTCTTATATAGATAGATATTTATAGTAATAATGCAAATTTTAAAATAATTTTTTATAGTTGAGCTAAATTTTAATCTGCAAATTGATTTTCTTAAGATGGTTTTTTTAACATTATCAAGCATATGCGTGCACACTCACACACACACATAAGTGATAAAAAATTTATTTCGTTTTCTTTTGTTGAACTGCACTTTCCATTTTTTTCTGCTTGCCAGGAAGCTTTACAAATAGCTAAAATTTTATTCATAAACTGATTCCTTACGATATTCTAGGATATTTTTCAGATCACTCATTTTATTATTTGATTTTTTTAACCTCACTCTAATCCAACCACACTTCGGATTGCAGATTCTTCCATTTGGACAAAATGAAACATGATTTATCTTCATTTATTGCTTGATCCTTTATTTTGACACTTTAATTTTTATTTAATTCAATGGAAGATGCATTTATATATATATATATATATATATATATATATATATATGAGAGAGTAAGAGTGTGAGAGAGAGTCAGATATACAGAGAAAATAAACTAAATAAAAGAACATGAAAAAGAAATAGAACAAAAACAAAATGAAATTTAAAAAAAAATGACAAATATAAAACAAGAAACTGAAATATGAGGCAAAAAAAAGCATTTTCAAAGATCATGAGAAAAAGGAAGCAAACAGAATTTGTTTTTTTAACTTAACATTTTTTGTTTTTAAGGTAAAAAAAAACATTAATTCTATTTGTTTAAATGAAATTTTTACTCAGAAAGAATAGTGCAAAGAGATGTGACATGATTGAACAGGTGACCACTAGTCTTTGTGAGTGTGAAATGCTTCACAAAATAGTAAGAATTGATCAACAACAAAGAACAGTGTTGAAAAGTTGAAAGCTAAAAACTATCTTTTCAATACAAAAATGATTTTAAGTGTAATTATGTTGAAAAATAGAAAAAAACTGTACATCAAATAGAACACCGGACTAAAAGGACATGCAGAGCTTATTAGACATTTGATGGGCAAGTTTCTGCAGAGGAAATAACATTTTTGCTTTATTCTAGAATTTAGTTCAATGTTTGATGACTATCAGGGCCTTTGTCCTGGCACTGACAGGAAAATTTGGGAACCAAAGGTTACTATTAATTTCAAATCTTTTTAAGAAATGTTGAATCAAATAAATGTTTCTTTTTAACTCTTAAATTTTTAATAAGAGGCTGAGAACCAAAGTTTAAGTGCTTGTTAATTCATAAAAAAATCTTTTGTAGAGGATGCATGAATTTGTCCAATAGATCTAAATATAAATGCAAACAAGGCAGATATTTATTGAAGCAGAGTAAATGTTGAAAAAATGTATGGGAGCACAAAGGTGAAATGATCTTAGCTGTTGATCGTATGTAAAATGTATATTTAAGTTAAATTTAAAATGAAAACTATGAAATGATCAGCAATTACTTTAAGATAAATGATTATTGAGGAAATAATTCTTCATGCATTTATGTTATGTAAAGAAATATGAAAGATTATTATGGAAATGTCCTCCTGTATGATTTTCAACTGGTAATTATGGAAGGAAATATAAAATTCGCATATGGTAAATTGGGTAGCTGGAAGAGGACTCGAAAGTGAAAGAATCTTATCTACTTTTAGAACCTATGTGGATGTTTGTCGATCAGAAGGAGAACCATCTGATCATCCTAGGGGATGATGGATGACACATGCGGAATTGTGAAGCAACTGATGCACAATCCTTAACCACTCCTTTCCTGAGTTACTACTACTGGATCCCAATGACAAGGAGAAGTTTAGGATGACCAGAGACAATACAAAGATCAATGGAGAGTAGATACAGCACTTCGTATTCTCAAATGGTCACCCATTTAGCACTGACCAGGTAACTGATGCTTAACTTCAGTCATCTAATGAGAACTGAAGTGTCAACATGATTATGTCGTATATGACTTATGATAAGCAAGAGGAAAACTGAAGTGTGGATTAAATATAAAAAATCTGAAAACTAATAGAAATGAACATCTTTCTTTTTCAAAACACAAGCATGTTGAAACTGAATGATGAAACAGATTGTTTTATTTATCTTTTGTTTATTAACTTATTATTGATAGAAGTTTCCCTTTATATTTATATTATTTCATACAAGAGTTAGTTAACCTTTTGTATGCCATGCACCATTTTTTTTTTTTTTTTTTTTTTTTACACCCTTTCTCCCAAAAGACATGTTGAGCAGAGTTCAATTTAAATACCCCACACAAACTTTATTTCATTTTAGTTCTTTAAAGTATGGAGATCTGGGCATATCAGCCAGTTATATAATCATTTTACACAGAGTGAAGTATCTATGTATGTTTCTTTTATTAGAGGAAATTAAAAAAAAAAATACACAAAATTGCAGTTCACTGCTTTATTTATTAATCATGAGCCAGTATTTTTATAGATTTAAGAAATATGGTTTAATACATTATTTTTTTTCTATTTGCTCCAATGAAGAAATTTTTTTTTAAAACTGTCTTAAATAGAAAAGAAAAACGTAGCAGGGATTACTGAACAAAGCATGGAGTTGATATTTTTTGCAATTTAGTTTGCAATAATTATAATCATAATTATATATAGACTTGAAAGTTTTCAACCTTTAAAACTATATAAAAAAACTTTATCAAGTCTTTCAGTGGAAAACTACTTTGTAAGTCAATCTCTTGCAATCATTATTTATATTACTTTGAAGCTTTTTTTTTTTTTTAACAAAATATTAACTGTCTCTAATGAGTTGTCTGGTGTTTGTACATCATTCAATGAAACAAGGGTGAGATAAAATAAAATATTATGAAAAAAAAATACATATGTATGATATAAATGATTTTTGTGTAAAAGATATATTTATTTAATTATTTGCATATTAGTTTATGTTATACCACTGGTTTTGTGCCACAGAACTTATCAATAACATCTTCAATTAGTCTTCAAATAAAAGCTTTTTAGTGTTCTGGTGTAAAGAATGAATATCAATAAAACTTACTGTCTGTTTAAAACGATGGTAACTAGCTGACAATTATATAGTGAGAGTGGTTATAATTTGGAAGATGTCTTTATGAATACTCTTATAAAAATGTTTTTTTAACCAAAGCACACAAATCTAGGAGAACAGAAAAAAACAAAAAAAACATGTAAACTAAAGAACCAAAAATAACAAGCACAGAAGCCCCCCTCCCCCCCAAAAAAAACATACATGACTTAATAGCTGTTTTAGACAGTATAGTTCTTGGTGGTCTTTCTCCCTTGTGTGGGTAATATTTTATTGGGTATACTTAAAAATAAATTCAACAATAATATCCACTAATGTTTATAGTTGACTAGTTTATATAAAAGACATAACACTGGTTTATTTTCTTGCTTTTCTTTTACTTTTATTGGAGTTAAGTAGTGTTATAAATATTGGGTAATTGTGATGGTGACAGTGATTGAGTGGTTGACGACATAGTTAAAACCTGGGTGTTCCAAGTTTGAATTTAGTTCATTCCACAGAAACATTATGAAACAACTCCTGCACGAGTTGTTGAAGGAAAGAATTCCAGAAAAATTTTAAGATCAAAATAAAATTAAATTAAAAAATATTTGCACTTATGGCTTTAAAGGTTTTATTTGCAAATATGTGAGTTTTGAACCAAAGAATGACAGTTATATATATGACAGTGAAAACTTTCAGGTTCTTATATGTAAGACTAATTAAAAAAAAAATACACAGCAGGACTAAATATGAAAAGTGATCAAAAGTAAAATCTGTATTTTAAAATGCAGATTAATAAACGTCCCAAGGCATTAACAAAACTAATTTTTCAGATAGATTACGTTACAAAAATTTCAAGGAATCAAGGAAATTTTAAACATATATATATATATATATATATATATATATATATATATATATATATGAGAGAGAGAGAGAGATAGATGCATATTTTACTAGTGCGCTAATCTACTAGTTATCATTACTGGTTCCCATATTGTATTTTATTTTATTCTATGTCTGTTTACCACCAAACTGTTTTTACATGAACAGTTTCTTTAAGATGTCTTATTCTTCATTGTTTTTCTGTATAATTTTACTTCATCATACTAGTTTTCCTTTTATTATCCATATTTGGTCAATTACAAATTCTGCTCGAAAAGAAGCAATTAAAACAAAATTACATTGATCAAAATGTTGTGAACATAACCAAGATGAGGATAGTCGTCTGAATAATCCATCACCAAAATAAAAATAATCAAGCCTCATCTAAAAAATCTCAAAGTTAAATCCTTAATGATGGAATATACAAAAGGTGGATGGGTAGGAATAAATTTGTGTTGAAATACAAACAGAATACAAACAGCAGGCAAGCAGGCACCAAAACAATAAGACTAATACAATGGCAGTCACTAGGATTTAAAAAAAAACTAATGATGTTATATGATCGTTTAAATGAATATTTGGAAAATACACAGGGAATCATAATATGAACATAGGTGTTTTAGGTGGGTGGTGGTTAGGTGTAAGAGACACTGAGGTAATCTTACTTGGTAAAGGACGACCAACAACATCCTTCAAAGAGTTGATCAGATTATGTTGGCCCATATGCTCATCACTGTTAAGTGATGAATCGAGCCCTTGATCAGCAGATACAGGTGAAACTGGAAAAAGTAAACACTCCATAGATAAAATGAGTCACAACCAGTTTTTCAAGGAGAAGTCAGAGGAATCTAGGAAACTCAAACGTTTTGGGAGAATGAAGATGCAATTGAAACATGTTCAAAATGCTTTGGACTTCTTTTAAGCCAATCTTTTAAATTGGTTTTTATTATTGAGAAAATGTTTTTATCCAACCATTTTTTTTTTCTAATATTAAATTTAAACTGATGTTTAAATTTGAGAAAACTGATACTTTATTTTTTATAAAAATACAAAAGCAAGACAATGTAATATGTTAAAGCATCTAACAAGATTTAGTTTAAAAGAAAAAAAGGTCACATGATAAAATGCAACCATTATTCTTATTTGTTTTCAATAGTTTATTTTATTTCATTAATGGATCAGCACTTATTAAGGTCAAAAGCCACTCAAGGATACGGGTTAATGAGACCAAATGATTGTTGTGATATGAAGAACGTTATGATAGGATTTACAATGATTTTTGGGATGAATCCAGTTTGAATACTTGTGGAGAAAATTCATAATCCGAATCTGTTGACACTGGATTTGAAGACTATCATGTTGCAAGCTGCAGGGAAGCAATCAAATGGCAATATGTCTCACAGACCAGAAGCGCTTGCAAAGAACCTCTGTGAAAATTCCATCTGATGCTAGGCACATGAAGTGAATGAAGAAAGCAAAGTTTTTTTTTCATTGTGGTAGTGGAACAAGTTTTTGCTATGAATGTGTTGCAAGAAGGAATTAGAATTGGAGCTCAGTCAAGTATTTTTAATAAAAATAACAGAGTAGAGAGAGACTAACAACAACTCTTCTGTGAGAAAGGAGCTGTTAAGGAGCAAAAGAGATCAACTCGCCAATAATTTTCAGAGTTCATTTTGAACTCTGACTAGACAATGAAGAATGCTCTGACTGGTGCCTTCCCAAATGTGGCAGAAATACTCCATCTCATATGTAGAGGAGTACATCATTAGTCACATATTGTCTAGAGTGGTAGAATGAGTCAACCATTTTTCGGCAACCTTAGCAACAGATTTGATGTAATCTTCCATCTTAAATTTAGAGTGAATGTCAGTTTAAAGGGCTTATCAAAACAAGGAATTTCCTCATGGAGAGCCATCCATTTCAAGTGGAGCAAAGTAGATATCCAAGTATATCGTGATGGGTTTTAGAGATGTTAACAAAACAAGCGGCATTCCAAAAGAGGAAATGTCAAGAGAATATTGAATTCACAAACAGTGTTCAATCCATGAATATCTACGGCAGGGAAGATTGTGATTTTAAGTTCTTACAAAGAGGTGTCAAGGTCTTCCTACATTAAGGTGATTGTTATTGTAAACTGTTCAACCATCTGGTACTGATGAGGCTAGACATTGCTTAAGTTCAGTGATCTAATGAGAACTGCTGTATGAACATGATTATGCCATATATTTAGAGGTATTAAAAGTAATAATCATTTTTTATCGACATTTCACTATTTGCTCCAGATCCAAAGATAAGTGTTGCCATAGATAGTTGTCATAGTCATCTTCATGTCAACAAGTGGCCTCAGAATATGATTTGGAAGATCATTAATGAATGATTGAATCAACTATTTAGTGGTTATCATTAAACATGTCCCCAAATATTTTCAGTTGAATATTAGTATCTTTAGCTGCGAATATCACCAAAGATTTTCATTTTTGTTTAATATAGAAAAAAAAATTACTAAATACAAAAAACATTGCTGTAGATCTGTTTTGTTTAATAATAAACAAAGAGGTACTTATGCAAAATAAGGACCGTGCTATTGTCAGAATTTGAGGAACAGTTTATGTAAAACACAGAAACCTAAAGAAACATTGATCCAATGAAACTAATATCATTTAAGCATCATTGGTTTATTATATTATAAAGAATTAAATATTTAGTTTGATTTGAGCAAGAAAATCAGAAAAAAAAACCTCCAAAATATTTTGTTTGCTATCGGTTATTTTATTAAAAAAATAACTATGTAATTTATCTTATGAGTGTTCTTTCTTGATTTAAATTTCCTTAAAGTTTCATAAAAATTGTCCAATAATTATTCATTGTATTTTCTTCATAACATTTTTTTTTAAATATTTTTTTTTCATTTTTTCTGTCAATTTTTCATTGAATTATCTTTATAATAATAGAAATAACATTTTTCATTGAAAAAATAGCAATTGTGAAAAAAAAGTTATGAAACTATGTTACAGCACCTTTTGGCATTCTATGTAAAATTTTGAATGATAGCACAATCCTTATTCTACATAAGTACCAAAAAATAAAAGGAAAAAGGAAAATAATTTTAAGTTTGAAATTTGTGATTCATGAAAAATTTGGTATCTTATTTTTTTTTTGCCTGACAAGGCTTATTGTGTGCTTTGATGAATAACATCTCAGAAGGGCAAAATATTTATTAGAACAGATAGATTTAGCAAAAAGAAATTTACACAAAGAGAAAATAAAATAAAAGCAGTGTAAAAAATGAAAACATAATATATATTATGTAAGTGCTTGTTAATTATGCAAAAAAAAAAAGCAAATATGCACCAATTTACACACAGTTGGAGATAGCTTAGCAGAAACAAAGTCCTCACAACAAAAACAAATTTAACTATAAGGACAAAGTTTAAAATATCAAATACAAAACATTTGAAATATTTATATCAGCATTAATAAACTTAAGTAGGATGAAAAAATTCAGAAAAAGTATGAAATATTTTTTGGTGCCTCTTTGCTAACTACATTAAATACAATTCTATAATAAGTAATTGATTGGTTTTGCAGCAGGTAGTCTCCATTCAGCGTCAAGAGATAATAGATAACCACCGTAAGAGTGCCTACGCAGGGAGTCTATTGTGAAGCAAAGGTTGTGCAATCTCCGACCACACCATTTCTTGAAAACTGACAATGTTCGAGTCAAGGAGACGCCCAGTATGACCAAAAATAATGCGGAAATAAGCAGAGAGCCCGCCCATATACAGCAGCTGGTATTTCCAAATAGTCACTGACTTAGTATCAGCCAGGCGTAATATTGCTTAACTTTTGTAATCTAATGGGAACTGGAATGTCAACAAAATTATGCTATAATAACTAGGTGGATGTATGAAAAGGACAAACAAGTACCAATCTGTGTAGGTAGCCATATCGAGCATAACTTGTATGGACATAGAAAGTGACTGTCACCTCAACAGAAATTATTAAGGTGCTTGTCCAGAATTACATCCACCCCCAACTAATATAAAACAAAAATAAAGAAAAATCTATATGACATAACTACCCATGATATAAAATAAATATTGTATACAAAAATCCACGTAAATTGATCACATAGTTTAACTTTTATAAAAAACATATTTTTAGCTAATTTGAATTTTTCTATGCTCGCCCTTCCCCATGTTAAGAATGGCTTTTTAAACAGTTTCAAGATACAGAGAGAGAACTAAAAAATAATTCATACTTACTAGATTTATGTTGCGATATTTATTAATTCCCTATTAATCACTTAAAAACGACTTTCTTGATAATAAAACTAGTTAATTTATATGATTTTTGGAATATGATATTTTCATTTTGTCACAGATACAGATTTTTCTTCATTTTTGTTTTTATATAGGGAGGGGGGACTTTGAACAAGCACTAATATTTGGTAGTGAGGAGACAACTGCCTGGACAAGAACCAATATTTCCGTACACAGAATAACAATTTTATGTAGCATAAAACTTGAATCATATTCACTGTAGTTAGAGAATTGTTAGACCAAGCAGCAGCAAATTTTTCTATGGATAATGAATTTTTTTAAGATTGGACTAGAAAAGATACCAGTTTTTGTATTTTTTTAAAATTTTAAATCAAAATAAAAGAGAAAAAAAAACAAAAAACGCTACATCTATTTTTAGATTTTTTGCCATCTAGTCAAATAAAGTTATATTTAGCTTTTTTTTTTTATTTTATGAGTCAAAGAGATTTAAATCATAATTTCCAAGGAAGATAACTCGATCAGACTAAATGAATTTGACAATCCTAAATAGTAAATAAGATATTCATGTAGTTACTGAGGATTGTTATCTCAATAAGCAGTAAACTTCAATGGAAAATCAAAAGATTCCATTTTTTTTTAAATTTTAAATGGAAAAAAAAAAACAGTTTAATGTAAGACTAGGTGGTAATATTTATTCTACACGAGAGAACAGATTTAACCAGTGTTTATCAGACAGAAGAGTAAGATCAAACAAAAAAGAACTGTTACGGAGATTGACCGTTCTAAGTTTAAAAGGAAATAAAAGTTTGCAGTCATAATCTAGTTCAAATACTTAACTGAAACATTTTAGTTTTTCCTTTTGAAATAATACTAAATTGTTATTTGAATTATTCGGACTTCTGTTCTCATCTAGAGTGTTATTTGCACAATGCTTCTCGTTTGAGAACAGTCTGAATAATTCAAATAATATGCATTATCAATTCTCATTTCAAAAATTCAGAAACAATCTATCGGACAGGAGAATATGAAGATTAAAGAAAAAGGAAAGAACTTTTATGGAAGTTGGCTATCTAAAGTTCAAAAACAAATAAAACTTTGAATCTTTAAGACTATAATATTTTGCAGTCATATTCAAATTCAAATATTTAACTGAAAACATCTTAGCTTTTTTCAAAATATTAAATATGCATATTTTAATTTGAATATATTAAAATTTATTTGCAGCAACTGTGGTTTGATGTTTGCAGCAACTGTGGTTTGAAACATATTTTATAAATTAGTTTTGGTTTAAAAATATAAAATTTGAGCAAGTTGAAGTGGTAAATTTCTAATTTAAAAAAAAAATGAATTTAGAATATATGAAAAAACATAATTTCTTTCTATTTAATAGATTTTGGGGGAATAATTTGAAAAGATTTAAAGAAATCTTCCTTGACTTACATTGCGAGTAGGTTTGTCTCCGTAGCTGGTCCTGATTTGAGTCATACTAAAAGAAAAAAAGTAAAAAATATTTTAATTTCATTTACTTACTAAAGCTATTAATCATTCAGAAGAGAATATAATAAAAATAAGTTTTTCTGAGATATCTAATAGGAAAATACCCTAAAAGATATAAAATGAGAAATTTATATGTATATCTGTGATAGATATTATTTCATCTAAATAATATGCTAGTGTGTCTGCAGGAGATATGAAGGTTTTGTCCATCATCAGTATCCTTTAGCATTTTGGTATGATGAAAATCAAATAAAACAGAAGTATGGTATTTTTAAGGGTGACTTTTATCAACCCAAAAGTGCTAAAACGTACAAACAACTCTGTCTTGGTTATTGTAATCCAGAATTTTTCTTAATTTCCAAGATGACAGGATGAATAAAAGCTGGATATCTCCAATGGATGCAGTAATATATAGCATTTAAATAAAATAATATTTGTCTCTTGTAAGACTTATGATCGGGCATGCTAGTCCCCCCCCCCTCCACTAATGCGAAACACTAAGTATAGTATCGAGTGATAAAAATATCTACAAACCTATATCAGTGACCAATATTTACGCTGTCATTATTATTATTCAAAAGTTAAACATTTATAAAATAAAAGTATCATTTTTTTAAAAATTAATTTATTTTGTAAGAGATGAGTTTTTGTCTGACCCACCCTAACTTTTGTGATGACCTTTTGTCATTTTAACGAAATTTAAACAATACTTATATAAAAAATATTAGAATTTTAAAAGATTATTTTAATTGGGGATAAGCATGTCCATTATCACCCAAAGAAATACTTGAGGAAGTACCCGGCCACTCTAGAAAGAGAAGAAGAAATAGTATCTAATGGCTACCTGATTAAGCCCCTGATCCATAATAGAATTGAGAGCTTCCAGTTTGCTCTCCAGTTCAACCGCATCTTTCTCAGGAAGATCTGCAATTGATAGTCACATGTTAGCAGAAATTAAGGGATAACATTGATACAAGGAAAAAAAAAAAAAGCAATGTTGTTTATGATGACATGAAAAGAAAATTACAAAACTAGAAGCTAATCTATTTCTTTCTTAAAAATATTCAATGTTTTTAAATGCATTGAAATTTAGAGAAATCTACCCATAAAGTAGGATGGATAAAAACTAGACGAGTTTTTTCTCAATAAAGCAAATATAAGCTTAGGTCTTCCTTTCTGTCATCACTTCTTTTCAACTTTATATCTATCTGCTCTGACAGTGTTCAATAAATATTGGGTTTTTGTCCAGAATTCTCCCTATATTAAAAAGCAAAAATAAACAAAAATCTGTATAATGTATGTACCTGTGACAAAATGAAAATATCATATTCCAAAAATCATATAAATTGATTAAGGAGTTTCATTTTTATATAGAAAGTCATTTTCAAACAATTAATGAGAATTCATAGACATTACAACACAAATCTTGCAAGTCTGAATTATTGTTGAGTTATCTTCCTTGTTTCTTGACATTTTTTTCAAAATTGTGGGCAAAACAGTCATTCCTTGGATACTTATAAAATTTTATTTTCTTGTTAAAATAAAACTACTTGATCAATTCATGTGCTTTTTAAATTGTATTTTCATTTCATCACAACAATATATATATATTCTTTTTTTTAATGGAGGAGTTCTGGACAAGCACCAAATATTTTTGCCTGACAAAATTTTTGTAAATGAAACAAAATATCAAAATGAAATAAGCATTAACTCTTATCCCTAAGAGATTTTTAACCTGGATAAATGGTGACTCAGTAAACAGGATTCTTAATGCTTTATATTCTATATAATATTCTGTTTTTGCTTTTTCTTGTTATTTCTTGTTTATCTTATATTTTAGGAACTATTCCAATTGATAACCTAAATTCTTGGATTCCTCTGGTTGGGGCTTATTCATATTTGTCTTTTGTAAAAATATATACTTTTTGTATAGATATTATTTCATATGCATAAGATGTTTCAATATCACAGTCTAAATATGACTAATAATTGATAGGTTAATTATTAGAGCTTTAAAATAATTATAGGCTACCATGGTAATGTGTAGAAAGCAACCTATAAAGAAAATGGCCGCTGAGTTTTATGTAAAAAAACTGAAACTAAAAGAAATCCTCACTCCACATATAAATCCTAATTGTTCGTAAGGAAAGTTTGATTCATTCAAAAACGTTTTTTGTATTGAACAAGAAAATCCATCTTTTGATTATTTCCAATTATCAATTGACTGCAAATAACAGTCCAATATGCATAGTAAATTACAGATATCACACTTTCAAGAATTTACTATTAAATGATGCTTAGCAATTTACTGAATCAATTTGAAATTGTCAGTCAGCTTCATATCAAGTTGAAATATTTCTTCAGTCTGCATGAAATCATTGTCATAAACATCATTTACAAGATTTGTTGGATGCATTTTAAGAATGCAGTGGCTATTTTCTTTCTAAGTCACAGTGTCTACACATTATTAGGCACCATTCTGAAAAAGTAGATATTTAGAATTTGAAATATTTGAATAAGATGGGAGAGGTTGAGAATTTATTTCTAGAACTAGCTTAAAATATTTTTAATGTCAATTAATGTTTTCATATAATCATTAATATTATATATATAATGATATTAAATACAGGATTGATTTGATGAAAAATTTAGATTTAAGTGTGTCTTGTCCTACTTGTCTTTAAGTTGATGAAAAAGCACTGTTAGAAAAACAATTTCTTTTAATTAAAATTGATTTCATTTAAAAATCCCTTTAAAAATGTATATATTAATTTAAATAAAAAGCATGAAAAAACTCACTTGTGAGATACATTTAATATTAATCTCAACATAACGATTCACTGTGATATATAACTCTGAAAGGTATCTGTGCATGATTTTCTATAGAAGAATTGAGCTCGCACAGCATGCAATCCACTTTTTGAGTAGAGTACAGAAGGTCCAATGGCATTAAATAAGACAATTAGTATATACTAGAGTATCAGGTGTTTAGTCAACGTTTACCTTCTTTTAAATAGGTTGCCTTCACACAACCCAGATGTCCTATCTGCCCAATAAGCTCTGAACTGCTGATAGCAATAGTCTAGTTATGGAGATTATTACAATTTTCAGAGTTTTTTTTCTCTAAGATGAACTTCCTTTACCACAGCTAATGTACCTCATGGTAAAGCTCCAGATTATCAGAGAGAACCTAACAGTTGCTACACCTTGCCCAAGGGTAACTTGAAAACTAGACAAGGTAAGGACATTCATCTCCCTGCAGTATTAGACAACATAGCCAATGTATAAATAATAATTCATTATATTTGTTTTTGATAAAGCCCATATGTAAAGTGAACTACTAAATCCAATCATCACTGTGTTAATGCCTTCTTAAAATTAGTAATTCAGATATTCTGAAAGCCAGCTGAACAAAGAAAAAAACTTATTTTTTCTCCAGATAGAAAAAAATGATAATATAATGAATCATCAGTACATTATTATAAAACTATGCATTGAACACTGTTGAAATAAATACTGAAAAATGTTGCAACATATTTGTTATATATATATATATATATATATATATAGCTTTATGAATTATCGTTTCAGGAATTAATTGAGCTTTTATCTTGAGAGGTTTCAATTTTAAAAAAAAATTATATTAATCTTTGTAATTATATATACATACTATACAAGACAGATTTCTTTTTAGCTAATTAAAAAAAAAACTATTAATAAGTCTTTTAAAGCCGTTTCCAAGCCAATTTATTTCAAAACTCATTATGTATCTATTAAGTTCTCAGCAAATAATTGTTTTGTCCTCTGTTAGATATTTGCTTTTCTAACTTGTATTCTATATAAAAAAAAAAAAGAACAAATGAAAAAGAAAAGCAGTTGGTAATCCTAAAATACAATATTGGTGGAATCCAAAGGTAGAATGAAATGATCTCAGCTGAATTCATTTTGTTTGGCCACGAAAATAACATACCGTTAAGTATTACATTGACCATTTTTTTTTTTTGTATTTTATTTCAAATATAAATACCAGACTCTTTGTCAATCAATTTTTTTATTAATCTAAATGAGATCAGTACTCCTTCAAATGATTTGGTTCTTTAATAAAAGTTTTCCAGTCTCACCATACATACTTCTGTGCACAGGCAGAGTTTTCTTATTGCATGGAGTTGCAAATAACATGATGCCAAGGTGTCAACATTGTTAATTTAGCAACATAGTCACCCACATAATTTTCATTCTAACTTGATACCATTTATATTTCCTTCGTTTAAAATTAAAAAATGCTTTAAATGAAGTTAAAACACAAAAACTTATCCAGATAAGTAGAAGAGTAACTTAGCTTGCATTTGGTAACATTTATTTGTTGTGTATTTATTTTTTCACATCTTTTTTGTTTCGTTGGCTATTCTTGAAAATTACTTTTTTTTAATATAAAATTTGTTAAAACTAAATGCTCTAAATGACATCCCATAACAAAAGACTTTAGGCTGATCACATTGTTCTATAAATGTTAAAACAGAAAAAGAAGTTTTCAAAGTTTACATCACAACTTGAATAGAATTAGAACTCTTGCTGCAAATGGATAATCTTTATAATTACTTTTCTAATTTTCCAAAGGACTGGGATTAAGATGTTAAGCATGACATATTTATCATTATATACAGATTTGAATGTTAGTGTTGTGATATTCCCTTGAGTAACAAGTACCAGTGATGACATTGCATTATTGTTATATAACTTTTTGCTTTTCCTTGGCGTATATATTTGTCTATACTATTCTCTCCTTGAGTGATATTTTGACAATGTTTTGACCAACATAACCTATGACCTTTAGGTGTATCTTGTCAAACTTTGGAATTTTTCTGTTGAACTCCAGAATTTTTTTGTCAAACTTGGAAATCTGCACAGAATTGTAAACAGAATCTTTTATTTAATCCACAGGGATAGCATGCTCTCATTCTGTCAGCTATAACCAGGTAAAAGTCCTAAGTAATTTACAATTGTATTTTGAGTGTCAATGACACAGGATTTGAGCTTTTAATCTCCAGAAGTACTTGGTAAAATTCTGTTGTAAATTATACTCTTTTTTGGAGATTAATGGTTCAATCCTTAGTATAGGTGACACTTACCATACAATTGCAAATTACTTAGAACTTTCTATCCAGTCATGACTGATGGATGAAGGTTTGCTACTCCTGTGGATTAAATAAAGGATTCCATTCAAAATTATATCTAGATTCCCAAGTTCAACAGAAAAATTCTTGAATTTGACACGATACACCTGAAAAAGATGGAATGTTTCATTGGCCAAAACATTGTCAAGATAGCACTCAGGATCCTCATCTAAAAAACATTCAGAAACAGGACAGATTTCAGATAATTATCGATTTATGGTATAAAATTAATATATTAATTATAGCAGAATATTTAAAAATTAATTAAAAAATACAAAGATTGTGCTATTGTTTCAAAAAGAGAATTCCCTGATAACTTTGAAATGACTGAAGCTGCAGGAAAAAACTAGGGCAACTTTGTAGAGGATGTTGAGAAAAACTGCAAAAGGCAAAAGTATGAAAGACATTTGTGGTCTCTAAAAATAAGCAAGAGCAAATGATGAGAATATAATGAAACTTTGATTACCTTCATAACCTGTGTGGCAGAAAAAAGATAAATAAAATTGATTAATAATGGGAAGAACAATGCATAGAATAAGTGCATTCTACAGATAAATACTCGATTACAAATTCAACTTGAATTATTGTTTACCTTTTATTTTTTAGGTGAGTACAAGCATTGATATAAGGGATTGTCATTCAGTCTGGAGAATGCAGGTTTTAAACAGCATTGTTGTCAGTTTGTCATTAAATTTGAAATAGCATTATCGTCAGTCTGTCATGCTTAAATTTGAAATAGAATTTTTAGTGTTAAATGCACAGATTCAATGAACAGATCTTAAAATTGTACATGTTTTTTTTAAATTAAGAATTATCATGTGGAAAGCAATGTGTAATGAAGACTAACATTTGACAACTGTTATCTATATATATAAAAGCCAAACGTCTGTGTGTATGTATGTATGTTTGTTTGTAACGCTAAAACTTTTGAAAGACGGAACCAAACTTGACAAATTTGGTATCATATCGAAGCCCCATCACCCGGATGACAAATATCGAAATTTCACGTCAAACGGACCACTAGAAGTTGGTCAACTGATCAGTTATCTTCGAGGGGGGCCCCAAAAAAACCTGTCATTATCTATATATATAAAAGACAAATGTTTGTTTGTAACGCTAAAACTTGAGATGAAAGATTCCTCTCCCCTAAGAATAAAACATATGTTCAATATCTGCTTTTGTTTTTTTCATTGTTTATACGGTCCCGAGCAACGCCGGGTAGCCCTGCTAGTATAAAATATTTCTGAAAATTATTTTTTAAATATAAAAATTTATTTCTTAAATATTTTACATGTCACAAACATAATAGTTAAATATTTAATTTATATATATATATATATATATATATATATATATATATTAACATATAAGAAAATGAAGGTATATATTCTGCCTTTTTCCTTACGTCCATTTGATATTGCTAACTTTGTTAATGCCAACAAATAAAATTTTGCAGTGAAAATGGAAAAACAGTCCTATACAGTATCAATGTTAGGAATTGCTGCAGTCTAATAAGAACATTGTTAATGGGGGGGGGGGCTCTACTTTACAAGATGTTGAACATTAAAAGCCTGTTATTAGCCAGAATACTATAAGATGATTAAGCCATGCATCTTATCCACAAGATCTTTTTCCCTTCTTCCCTCGATTAATATAAAATGTTTGTGGACAGTTGAAAATCTGGGCAGCAACCTCGCAGCATTATAAGGCTAAGAAGTAGTTGGTCTTTGACTATGGAATTGGGATTGGCTAGCTCAGGATCTGCAAAAGCAACCTATGACAATCAGAGCTGCTGTAATTACTTGAGAAAGTTGGACCAAACTAACCAGGGTGATAGCCATGACTTGTACAAGTAATGGTAAATAAAAAAAAAATTGAAGACATTTTGGTTATGTCAAATAATCTTTCTTTTTTTTTTTTTGACTTCTGCTTTCTGTTTAGCAGAAGTCTTATAAAATCTTGTCAGTGTTTAATGAGGCAAAATCTCTTCTCATTAATACTTATGTAATTCCAGTTTTACTTAAATTTGATGGCAACATTCTGTCTAATGAAACAATGGCATTCTGTATCTAGTCTGATGCACTGTAGCATCTACTGTGGCTATAAAGTCAAAGCTGGAGTTGCCTCTCCAGATGCAGGCTTGGGTAGGTGATAAGGAGATTTAAGTCTGTCCAGTTACCAAGATCTCCTTCTCTGCATTGTAGACAAAGTTCAATGAAAAGGCAAGCCAATATGGTCAGAGCCAGCGCAGCTGCAGGAGTTGCCAGAATGTTATCGCAGTGTCACTTACCGGGACACCAAACAGGATTTTTTGTCAGGATTTGCTCCCTTAGCCTTTACCAAAGCATTAACAACTTAAATACTCTACATAAAAAACAGTCTTTACTTTGAAATGATTTTTTTTTTAGATTGATTTCATTTTTAATAAAATATGCCATAATCAAAAGATATTTTTTCATTCTTTATTTTGAATTATTTTTCCAGAATGATTTTATTATAAAAAAAATATCTTTTTCAAAAGTCTAGATTAAAAATAGTCTTTAAATTGATATGTTTGAGTTTACATGAAAACTGATTTTTAAAAATTAAAAATATATTTTTATTATAATACATTAAAAAAAAAATGTAAAAGTAAAGACGTTTTTCAAGCAAAGTTTTAAAATTAAATTGGAATTACGTAAGTATTAATCAGGAGAGATTTTTCCTTGTTATACACTGGCAAAGAAAACAAGTTTATTTAACATAACTGAAATGTTTTATGTCCGAGTACAAGTTAGAGATTATGAGGAGCGTGCAATAAGTAATGCCCCTGACCCACTTCCAGTTGTCTGATCTAGCTGAAAATTTGCATGTGCGGGTTATGTGGCAAATTACAGCTCTGAACTAATTGTGGTTTCTGTTTTACAGGTGTTTGACTGAGTCAGGTGTGAAATGGAGCCTGTTGAATGTTGAACAGTGATCCGGTTTTTGTATTTGAAAGGACGCACACCACACGAGACTTTTGATGAAATGAAAGAAACTTATGGTGATAATGACACATCATATGACCTTGTAAAATGTTGGCATCATGAATTCAAACATGGCCGGAAGTCTGTGGAAACAGCTCCCAGACCTGGTCCCCCCCCCACTTCTGCCATTGATGAGGCATCTGTCCGTCAAGTTGAGGTGGAAGATCGGCGCATTACTATTTGCCAAATAGCCAAAGATGTCAAGATTAGTACAGGGTCTATGGAAACTATCATTCATGACCATTTGCATATGCATAAGGTGTCTGCCAGATGGATTTCCAGGTTGTTCACACCATTCCAGAAGCGAGAACGTGTCGAGTGCTCGAGGATGAATTTGGAGATGTGCCAAGAAGATGAGTCAAAGTTTTTCACAAGACTGATTACACAGGATGAAACTTGGGTCCATCACTATGATCCAGAGACCAAAGCCCAGTCAATATAGTGGAAGCACTTTGACTCACCACCTCCAAAGAAGGCAAGGGCGCAGCCTTCTACTGGCAAAGTCATGCTCACAGTCTTCTGGGACCAGGACGGAGTAGTGATGACAGATTTCCTGACAAAGGGTACCACAATTACAAGAGCCTATTATGCTTCACTTTTGAGGAAATTAAGGGAAGCTATCAAAATCAAGAGGTGGGGCAAGATCAGCAAAGGTACCCTTCTCCTGCAGGATAACGCTCCGGTCCACAACTTGCATGTTGCCAGATCAGAAGCACGGGCGTGTGGTTATGAAATATTTCTCCATCCACCTGACTCTCCTGTCCTTGCACCCTCTGACTTTCACCTCTTCCCAGCCATGAAGTTGTTTTTGAAAGGAAAGCGTTTCCCAGATGATACAGCCTTGATTTCTGAAGTTACGTCGTGGTTGGAGGACCAACCTGGGGTGTTCCACAAAAACGGTCTCTAGAGCTGCATCAAACGATGGGAGTAATGCATAACTCTGGGTGGTTCCTATGTAGAGAAAGACTAATAACTGTGCCAAGTTTCGTTGCTCTACTGCTATGGGAAGTGGGTCAGGGGCATTACTTATTGCACACCCCTCATGCCAAATAATTCACTGTATTCAGGAGTAACATGAAACATTGTATACACCAAATACTGATTATGCAATCCTAACATCTTCAATTCAAGTGTGCACGTGTCCCTTCTACTTAAGAGTGGAGCCCAATTTGAAGAATACTGTCCAATTGGATTTTAAACCAGCTCCTGTTGTGTAATTGCAACAAAAATTATCAAAACCTGTCTGCTATATTTTCCCATTTATCGTAAAAGATATTTCTAAGCAATCATCTCACCATGAAAAAAAGAAAGCATGTTTTTGTATTTGTTAATTGTTCAGTTTTTAGAAGGGTGTTTTCCAATAGTCAAACTCTTAAAATGTTGATACATTTTGATAAGAAACAAGTTGTTTTCATTTTCATTATTGCATAATACAGAAATTATTAATGTCTTCCATGGAATCCTTAATAAAATTCACAATCATTTTTTCAGTAGAATGATATTTGCTAGAAATAAACACCAGTTGCTGCCTGTCTTGTCCATCAAGTCTCAGTTATAAATATCCAACAGTCTTTGTTTTAGCGCCATTCAATGACATGAAGACATTTTGGTGATCGATTAATTATTTTGGTTAATTTTTTTTTTTTTTTTTTTTTTTTTTTTTTACAAAGGCATCCCCACTTATCAAGGCCAAGAGGTCACTCGAGGATAAGGGTTAAAGAGTGTACAGTAGACAATTGAACAATATAGTAATCGTTAGTAATGGAAATTCGGTAAATCTGTTACATTATATGGAACAGCTCATTAAAAACTTGTTTAAGTTAGGCTTGAAGACAATTCCATAGGTGTGCAGTTCTAAGAAGAAGCTTTGCTCATGGAATCTACGTTTAGGTTTAGGCACAAATAAAGAGTGGGGGAAATTAGTGATAGCGTTTTCTGCTAGATGGGCGTTTCTTGTGAAAGTTTAGCGAGGAGGGACCATAGATTGGAGTTCAGCCGAGCACTTGCCATGAAAATAACAATAAAGCAAAGACAAACTCGCAACATCTCTTCTGTGAAAAAGAGGTTGCAGAGAAGAGAAAAGGACATCCCCTACGAAGCTACAAAGTCTATTTTGAATTCTATCAAGGCAGGATAAGCCCTTTCTAGCAGCTCCTGCCCAAATGTGGTAACAATACTCCATCCTTGGATGTACCTGGCTCTTATATAGATAGAGAATTGCATCAGCAGTGAGATATCTACTGGATCGATAGAAGGATTCTACCATTTATCCAGCGGCCTTGGCAATGGATTTAATGTATGTGTTCCATTTAAGATCAGGAGTAAAGGTCAAGCCCAGAAGCTTGTCAATACATGAGGCCTCCCAAAGACGAGAACCATTCATTTCAATTGATGCCAGATGGGGATCAGAGCGTTGATGATGTAAAGATAAACGCTTGGTTTTAGATGTATTAAAAGTAACAAGCCACCTCTTTCCCCATTGTACCACTTGCTCAAGATCAGAGGAGAGAGAATCAGAGAGAACTTGGTCGTTTACGGTCTTAGATGTGCTACCATAGATAGTAGTGGCATCAGCTTAAATGTCTACGAATGATATAAGGATGTGATTTGGAAAATCATTAAGGTAGACCAGGAAGAGAGTTGGGCCCAGGATGGAACCCTGAGGGACTCCAACATTAATACTGTGAGCTTCTGATTTCTGCCCATCAACTACTACTCTTATGAACCTATCAGAGAGAAATGATTTAATAATTGAGAAGACATTTCCAGCTATACCGTAGCTGGAGATCTTGTGAAGTAAACCTTTATGCCATAGTCTATCAAAGGCCTTTGATATGTTAAGAGCAATTGCTCTAGAAAGGTAGCCTCCGTCAAGAGATTCACTAATCCTATGAGATATAACTGTAAGCACATCTGCTGTAGATCTAGCAGGATGCCAACCATATTTTATGTCACTAAGAAGGTTATTTTTGCTGAGATGGTCGATTACTTCTCTATTTAACACTGATTCCATCAACTTACTCATGACGCACAGGAGACTTATTGGCCTGTACGGAGAGGGAGATGAGTGATCACCTGAATTCTTAAATACTGGGCATACTGATGAGATTTTCCAAGGTGATGGGAAGCAATTCTTCTTAAGACAACGTTTAAACAGTTTTGTAAGGATGGGCGCTAGTTCTGGTTGAAGTCTTGAGTACTATAATTGGAATACTGTCAGGGCCGGTTGCTTTATTGGAATCAAGGTTTTTGATTAGCTTGGCAACATCACGTACAGATATTTGTATATCACATAGCGTCTTTTCTGATAAAGGAGGAAATATTGGATGTTGGTGGCCTTGGTCGCAAAGGGTAGAATTAGCTGCAAAGTTCTTGGCAAAGAGTTTGGCTTTGTCTGATGATGACAAGATTACCTCAAGTCCATTTATGATAGTTGAGATAGAACACATGCTTCTATTCAGAATTCTGTTTTCTATTTGGCAAACCAAGCCACTGCTCAGCTACTTTGGACTTGACGGACTGAGCATACAACTCTCTTGCGTTCTTTATTACTTTTTTTACAGTGGTTGCTGGCAATCCTGAAAGCGGCTTTAGTCTCAGTACATCTATTACATTGGAAGCAATGGAAAAAGTGATTTCTGTGCACAATGGCAGCAGCACATTCTGGAGAGAACCATGGCTGGCTGTTAGGTTTTTGCTGGAATTTTTTTGAGGGTATGAAACTGTCTATACCTACAATTTACCATTCCGTCAGGTCTGATACTATAAAGGAGTTTGGTTAATGAAGCATATAGATTAACAGTTGGATGATGATGAATAATGTGAGAGGATTGAAATTTTCATGTACCAGCAATTCTTTCTCATTTGTCAGAAACATTGTTCATGGAATAGGAGGAGGGGAAAGTGAAAGTTACCAATAGCCACAAATAAACTCAACATCGATTTACTACTCTTATCATTCAATTACAGAAAGAATTGTGAATTAATGATTCCATGGGTGATTTTTTATCTTTTTTTGGAGGGGGGGGGGGTCATCTTACATTTGTTTGAGCCTAAGAGTTCATAATTATTTGAGTAAAAATCTGGAAATTGTACTTTAAAACACAAAAAACATTTTGTTCATGATATGGTATATATAAAGGAATAGCATGAGAAAAATGAATCCATATTTCTCCTGTCTGTTCTACTTTTTCTCGAAAACTACTGAGCTGATCTGGCTTATATTTTGTATAGACCTTTTTTAAAAGATGCAGAGAACTAAGTATTATAGTATCTATTCAATACTCAGTGACAGATTAATAGAGATTCCATTTCCGTTTGATAAAATCCAGTTTCCTTTTTTTATTGCTAACCATCTATTAATTGGCCAGTTGTGTACAAATCCCAAGAGTGATAGAAGCCTTCTATCATGTCTGAAAGTGACACAATGTTCAATGAGCGAGATCGGAGATGCGCCGCTGTACAACTTATGCTCTCTACCAATCAAAGTTATAACAACAGGACCATTGCCAGCACCCTCAAAATGCAAATCCAGATGGTTCAACACTTGAAGGCACACTCAATGCATCAGATAACCCACAGTTATGGTCTTTGGTTTGGTTTCATGTGAGGGCCACATCATGCCACCTCACATTTTCAAAGTTAGCTTGAAAGTCAACACCAAAGTATACCTGAATGTGGTGAAGAGTGTGGTGACCAGGTGGCCGCTGGCAGACCCTGGGTGTGGCAGCAGGATTGGGCGCTGGTCCACATGTCCAAAGAGACCCAGGCTTAACTTCAAAAGAAGTGCGATGCCTTTGTGCCCTCCTCTCACTGGCCTCCTCTCTTCCCCCGACCATAACCTGCTGGACTACTTCATTTGATCATACATCAAAAACATTAACATGACCTCCCACAACACCAAAGCTGGCCTGATTGCTGCCATCTGACAAGTATTTGCCGAGCTCCTAGCAGCACTTGTGGAAAAGGCATGCTATTAGTTCCGGACTGATATCGAAGCAGTGATTGTGGCTGAAGGCAGTTATATTCAATAGATGTCAGCTCTACTACATTATCAAGTTATTTGAATTGATTTTGTCAATACAAGTTATAAAACAAAGCTATAGTATTATCTTCTTTAGGGTGACACTTATTGTTCCACCCTGTACGTTCCACCTTTTCTTGGAAACTACTGACCTGATCTGGCTGAAATTTTGTATGGAACTTTGTTTTGATAAGGTGCAGCAAACTAAGTATTATGGTATCTGTTTAATGCACAGTTAAAGATTAATAGGGATTAGAATTTGATGCAAAAATGAGCACAAATTTAACCATATTCAATCATCAATTTGGCATAAAGCACTCATCCTTAGCCAATGGGCTATGACTTTTTCCTGTTTTAGTGAGCTTTATCTACTCATATATCATAATACTCTCAAGTATCTCACTTTTATGCATTATTATATTTCACTCATTTACCAAAATGAGATTAAATTAAATTAAAGATAGTGATTAATCTGATATTATTAAATTTAAATCTTGTTCCACAATCAAATTAAAATAGTACAATTTTAAATAAATACATTTCAAAACATGGAATTTGTTTTATTGATTCAAAGAATATTTAACTGAAAATTATGTTTACATTAAGAAGACAGAATATTTATTTTAAAAATAATTAAATTGCTATTATTTTAAATAGACATTTTTGTTTTATTTTTATGAAGAATATTTAACTGACAATGAAAAAAAGTTCGTTTTTTTTTCTTTGAATAATATTGACCCTAAGAGTCATTTAATCATAAAGGAATATTAATACAAATTGATATGAAAAGAAACTTGAATTTTCACACGGTGTCATTATTATTCTAATTGATTCAATAAATTTATGAAATTTTTAAGTTTCTCAAAATTTGTAAAACTTTATAAAAAAATGAACAAAATTATAATTACCTTCCCAATTTCTTGCTGGATATGCATGATGATGATGATGAAAGTAAAAAAAGATGAATCAAATATATTAATTTATTTTTGCTTCATGAAATTATTTGGAAATAATAAGTGAATTAATCTGACGATTTCACAAGAGAAAAAAATTGAAAAAAAATTAATTAAAGGTTTTAAAGCAAAGAATAACAGTTTTATGTGTGCGTTCTGTGTGCTAATAACCGAGAAAGAAATCACAACAACTGGCAACAAACATGGGTAGACATTTGAAATTTACTTTTGTATAATATGTATATAATTACATATTTGATATAAACAATGGTCACATATGACTTAATAAATCCACAAGTTTAACATGTTTAGAATCTGAGAGTTCCTAAGTTCACTGACATTCTAAGAAAATTTGAAGATCTAAAACTAATTGAAATGAAAGAAGAATCATATTTGTAGATTTAAGCAGACTTTAGTTTTTAGTTATTCTCTCAATATGTGCAAAAATTGTCTTATCTTCTATAATATAAAAGGCAGTTGTCTATGTGCAGTATGTTTGTATGTCCAACGAAACATAAAAAAACTACAAGACAAATACCTATGAAGTTAGTATATTCTTTATCAGCTGTTATATGTCATATAAACCCTTTTCAGGTTATTTAATGCAAAATCCAATAATGTTGGAAAAAGTTTTTTTTGCTTCAAGTTCTTTATATCTTCAAATATGTTTATGTTTGCAGAACATGATTGAGTTTTGTAAAGGGAGAGAAAAAAAAACAATACCGATGTTTAGTGCATATTAGGTCAAGAAATCAGTAGCTTTGGACATCCTGATCTGATCCCACCAGTGGAAACAGGTGACATCATATATTTAATGCTTGAACTTTTAATGCTTGAATTCGATCAAAAATAGCTTTAAAACAATAAGCACAACATTAGTACAATGAAAATTTAAACCTGTATATGGCTGGAAAATGTAAATATGCCTTATGACAAAACTACAATGAAATGATAAGTCCAACTACTCGAATCCAATAGAGAATTAAAAAAAATATCAATATCAAATGTTCAATGATGTTTTCACAAATTAGTCATAAAACCGTTAGCAATAAACAGAGACTATTAAGCTAATTAAGAAAACTTAGGAATATCATGATAGTTAGACAATACAAAACTCTGAAAATGTGACAGTGATACATATTCATTCACACAATTCTGAGATCGCATGTTTAGGGCTGTAGAACACAATGTGAAAGGAAATCACCAGTACATCTGAGCAAACACCGGTGTGATTATGCAGAGGGTCTTATGTGAATGTATATCATCACAGGTTTGGCCCATTCAGCCGCAGCACAGGGTGGCATTGTGGTGGGGCAAGAATCATGAAGGCAACAGAAGCAATTGTTACATTCCAGTGAGTAGACAGCAGATCTAATCCAAGCAAATCATATACTCCAGAGGGAAGGGGGTCACAGCAGAGAATATGTAGTATATATCTGATGGTACAATGCGATAGACACTCAAGAGAATGACTAAACCTGCTACTTGATGAAAAGTGAAAACATAGAAACCCGTAAACTGCATAAATAATGTTAGACTTATTATCAGGAATAATTCAATTTTTACCGGTTTATTACGTTTATAAAAGTTTAATCTTCACATTTAGCTGTCTCACAATCTATACTTTGGGGAACACTGAACTAAAGGTAAATAGCCTTGTAATTATATATATTTCATTAAATAATCTAAAGAATTTCTGTCTACATACTTTAGTTCTGATCCTTCCAAAAAGTTTTAGCAGACAACACATATTCTTGCACATACCATTAGCAAGCAAAAAACTTCATATAGAAGCTGTACTGATTAAGAAAAAAAAGATGACAAATATCAACAAAATGAATTTCAATAACAGTGATAACATCCTTAAACGCCTCTAACCCTAACATAGAACCTATTAATATAGTTAATAACATGTTTCCTGGGGAAAATGAAAAAAAATTAAATCCTTCCATATATATTAATATATTTATTGATAACTATCATTGAAGATAGATCAGAAAGTACTCAGGTAAAAAGCAATTATGTTTACATAAGCTAGTTTTTGCCAGAAACAAAACCACTCATGAGGAAACCCAAAAGGATCATTACTAAAATATGTAGACAGAAATTGTCTACAATATTTAATGAAATGTGCTTACAGGAGGAAATGCTGCCTATATATATATATATATATATATATATATATATATATATATATATATATATATATATATATATATATATACACAACATTTATATATATCAAGCATTAACACACAAAAAGATTCATCTTTTTGGACAAGCCATGCTGGGCAATATAACTTTACTGAGGATATATACAGGGCAAAGTGAAATACACTTTCAAAGCACATTCAGGTATTAACAACTCAAGCAACATTTCATTTTTAGTTTTGTTTGTTTCGTTTTTTTTCCTAATGCTAGAAAATCTCACAGAGGTAAAACATCAAGCAATTCTTGACAAAGAGGTTTTACCTCAACATATAAAGATTTTTTTTTATTCAGGTGACAGAATTTTTCTACTCACTTTTGAAAACAAAAAATGCAATTGATTTAAAAAATTATAAAGAAAAAGTATCCAATTATAACATCTACAAAAAAAAAAGTCCATAGGATCAACAATACACAAATAGGATAGGTTTTAAAAAAATGTTGGGTCATAGAGTGAAATAAATTTGGTATAAATTTTATGCCACTTGTCCAAAAGTCCCCCACCCCTCATGAAAAAGCAAAAAGTAAAGAGAAATCTGTATGATATATGTAGCCGTGATATAAAGAAAATACTGTGCAACAAAAATCACACAAATTGATCAAGTATTTTTATAAAGAAAATAATTTTTAAGCAAGTTTAAGTTTTTCTAATGCACCCCCTCTCCCTTGTTAAAGATAGCTAACATTTAGGTGAAACTTTTCTGAAAAAAAAATAGTTGAATTCGTTCAAAGTATCAAAAATAAAATAAATGACATATGTACAAGTTATTTTTACTCATGTCATTTTATTGTACTTTACTGAAGTTTTCAGTTTTATTTGATCACCAGAAAAATATTTCTTTGATATCAAAACGATACTGGAAGAGAAAGCTATTTATTTATTTAGTTTACTATTTTAAAATCTGGTTGTTTGTTTTTTTCAATCATTTTTTTTTTAAATCAGGTGATTGAATTTTTTTATTATTTGATTTTTATTTTACTTTTGTTTTATATATGAATTGTTAATTATTCGTACATTTTAAGGACATTTATTTTGTTATTTATATTAGATTGTTTATTATTCTACAACTAGTGGATATCTTTCACTTAAATAATAATTGTTCACACTAATATTAATATAAAAATGGCATCATGTCAATAGTTTAACGTTTCATTATAAATTATCAGCTATCTCTATATATAAAAGGCAAATGTGGCGCACGCATTTTTGTATGCCCAAGAAAGGCTTTTTTCGACGGGGTTCTCAGGAGGGTTACTATGTCTTAGAACTATTTATATACCCCCTAGATAGTAATATCTACAATTTGTGAACGCATGTCGTGTCTAGATTTATTTTGATCGACTTTTATAAAATGTGCGTTATTTCGTTCTATCATTCGTTATTCGTTTGGCTTTTTAGTATAAATAAAGTGAAGCTAACATCGAAACGAACACAGCTCCTCGGCTCTCCCACCAGGGACATCCAGAAAGCAAATCAGCTTTGATCAATGTGGTGTAAACCGTCATATCAGACAATTGCTTTTCATTTGGACACCTCCATTTTTTATGGGGAACTGGTCCCCCCCCCCCAACCCAACATCTTGGGGAAACAAAACCAAAAAAACTGCCTTGCAGCCAAACTTAACTGCGGGATTGAAGTTTGACCTCATTAAATTTACGCACCTGTCAATTCACTTTTTAATCATTAAATTTCATCCATTCTCATTCTCCTACCTTCGTAGAATCAAGGTAAGTCATCACACTTTTTTTTTTCGTTTACGCCTCGATGATTCGGGTTCGAGCCTACCTCCTTCTCCAAAACTTAATTATGAAAACTCCCAGTAGAGCTAAAATCGATAGATCAGCTCTCACAAGCATATTTTTACGTTTAGGAAAATATCTTCACATTTAACATGTATTTTTACGGTAATCGTTGGAACAATAACACCCATATACTTATCTATTAAGAGATTCATAAAGAATTGGAACTGATAATTGTATCAGGATCGGGAATTCAGTACAGAATCGGTAATTGTATCGGAATCAGAAACATATTGTAATCCTCCCATCACTAATATATATATATATATATATATTTATATATACACACACACACATACATACATACATACATATATATGTGTGTGTGTGTGTGTGTGTGTGTGTATTTTCAGCAATTCAGACAAACAAAACTATTTCACCTCAAACGTCAATGAAAAAATTCGCTATAAATAATTGATGCCTGTTGACCAACAAAAGAACAAACAATCCCAAAATTTTGTTTAAGGCAATGCTTTAAAATTGTCAATTTTATGGGTTTTGGTTTTTGTAATTTCTGACTTTGAAGCAGACACTGTCTATCTCCATATATTAAAACTCTATTTCTCCCGAAACTAAAAGTCACAGAGCGGCGCTAGAGGCCTCAAATGATGGGATTATTTACGGACCGTTCTTTTATTGATCTTTAGCCGGTTAAAATTGTTTATAAGGAGTCACAAATAAGTCAAAATTGAAATCGTTAAACATTTTGTAAATCTATCTTTGTTTATTTTTAATTTTTGATCGGTTTATTTTTTCAAGCACCCACTCAATGCTGGGCATTCCTGCTAAGAAGTTTTAACATTGTTCGTTGTGCATCACATTAGGTTATTTTTTGGGGGGGGGGTTCCATCACATTCGCTGTTTTTTGGTTTTTCTGATTTTTTTTTAAAGAAATTTAAACATTGTTTTTTATATTTAAACAGGGTTATTACTTTGCTTTGTTTTGATTTGCCCCCCACCCTCACACCTCTAAATACCCGGGTAATGCTAGTTTATATATATAAAAGGCAAATGCGGTGCGCACATTTTTGTAAGTCCAAGAAAGGTTTTTTTTCGGAGGGTTCTCCATGGGGGTTACTATTTTTTAACTTTTTAATCATTTAATTTCAACCATTCTCACTTCCGCTGCGTCGTGGTAAGTTATCATGCTTTTTTTCCGCCTTAGCCTCTAGGCTTCGGGTTCGAGCCTACCTGCCTACCCAAACTTTTTTTTTTTTCTTTTACACCTCCAAACACCCGGGCAATGCTGGGCACCCCTGCTAGTCTAGTATATAAAAAGCAAATTGTGTCTGTTTGTATGTGTGTTTGCAGGTCTTGTAAAAACTTTCCACACAAGCAACGGATCCTCATGAGATTAGTATCGTTATCAAGCTCTATCCTTCGGATCACAAATATCGAAAAATTGACCAAAAGCATTCATTTTTTCACCCTCCACTGGGCAGTTTTGTACAAGAAGAAGTCGCTTTTTTTTTGCAGACATTTTAGCAAGTCATCGCCACCATATAATTGACTATGCTTAATTTCAACACTCTTCACATTATGGGTTCGTAACTACTACCACTTAACACCTCTCTTCCCCCAAACTGCCTACAGTTGTTTTTATCCCCCCCCCCTCCACTACTACCACTTCTTTTTATTCCCTGCTTCAGGATTCCTTACTACATCTCCACACACTTGATACACCAGTAGGGACTACCGCTAATCTATATATATATATATATATATATATATATATATATATATACATAAAAGCAAAATTACGTGTATGTATGTATGTATGTTCGCTTTTTGTGCATGTCCGCAAAAGGATTATTTCAGCGGCTTCTCGAGGCCGTCGCTCATTTTTAAAACCTTTTATATCACATCAAAATCATAATAGCTACGAGTTACGAACGGGGTTCGCATGTGTATTTAATTTGCCTGACTTTCAAAAGCTAAATATTCAACATTTTTCGATCAGCGCGTGTAGATTCGCCTTTTTCGTATAATAAAAGCGAAACTAATTCGAAGGTTGTTGCATCCCGGGATGTCTAAAAGCAATCAGCTTTGATCAATGCGGGGTTTTTCCTTATATCAGACAATTGCTATTCAATTTGGACAATCCCTTTCAATGGGGAGCTGGTTTCCCCCTCTCCCATCATCTTAGGGTAGCCCAAACTGGCCAGCAATAAATGAAAAAAACTATCCCGCAGTGAAACAAAGTAAACAAACGCCAAAAACTGCCCCATCATCGTAACGCTCCCGCGATGACTTCATTAAGCGTCCACCTGTCAATCAAACCTCCTTGACTTGACTCACTTTAATCGCTCTTACATTAACATTGTCGCCGTAGCATAGGTGTTCAGACAGTCTATAGGCCTCAAGGCTTCGCTTTTCACTGGGGGGGGGGGATTTTTTTAACAACTTTATTTTATTTTGGTAATATTTACACAGGGTTATTACTTACCCCCCCCCCTTACACACACATGCCTACAAACACCCGGGTAATGGCGGACACCCCCACTAGTTTATAATATAAAAGGGAAAATATGTATTTGTGTGTGTGTGTGTGTGTGTGTGTGTCAAAAACTTAACACACTCGACGAACACTGACAAAATCGGTATTGTTTAAAAGGTCAGTTTCTCAGACGACAAATATCCAAAAATTGGCCAAAAACATTCTGTGCTGGTCAACTGAGCCGTTCTTTGCAAGGAGGGGTCAGTTTTTGCATCAACATTTTTGCAGTCATCATACGCCTTGCTATGACGCTTATTTTGAATGGGCGTGATGTTTTAAGTTGCGGTGGGCATTCTTTTTCACTTCATTTTCATTTAGCATTACAGGTTTGAGCCTGGTTACTGCTGCTAATTTTTTTTTTTTTTTTGCGCTCACACAATTTTCTGTGAAAAATAGTTCGAACATCTTTTACTGGATCACATTTTGTAATTCTTGGAATGTATACTGTTGCGGGAGAAGTCAATTGGTGAAGTGCATATCGATTGTACAACTAAAAAGTAGATAATTACTAATTTCATGGTTTTTTGGGGGAGGGGAGGGGTAATTCCCCCCCCTCTGTTGCTCAATACCCTTACCATAAAACCTGTCCACATCCGGGCAATGCTGAGTGCCTCTGCTAGTTAAAAGTTGTTGGCTTTATTTAGAGTAAACGATTTTTTTTTTTTCAAATTTCCTTTCGGATCAATTTTTTTTCAAATTTCCTTTCAGGCAATGGGAGTCAGGGAGTGGTTTGACTTGCTATTTGCTTCACTTCCCCTCATCATTTGAAAAGGTTTAGTCCAGGAGGAGAAAATATGGGCTTTTTTAATTACTCGCTAACTTTTGTGAGTTGACGGATTTATATGTATTTACGTGCATAAAACTACACATTGATCTTTATTATTATATAGAATGGGTATTCTTCTTTATTATTATTATAGAGTGGATATTCTTACTGATGAAATAAGAGTTGTTTCCCCTGAACAATATTAGTGTCTATTCAGTTTCTTTGTAATTATGCAAATGCAGTTATCTCCCTTATTACAAGAAAACGCTTTGTTAAAATATTATAAATGTAATTCAAACACAACATTAAAGCAAAGATAATGACAAAGAATCCAATAAATCTTAGTTTAATATTTGAATGTTGATCCTATAGACATTCTCTTGGAAATGTTATTTCTGTACGATACATCAATAAAATCAATATTCACAAAATCAACAGTAAAAACTGGTGGGGTCTACAAAACAATGACAGACCATTGTAAAAAAGACTTTTTACAATATCATAGTGCAGTTCTTCTAGAAATACAATAGTGGCAACAACTTCTACAACTAAATACAAAGTACGGAATAATAAATACCTTGCCAATTTCTTGCTAAGGAAAAGAAATTAAGAAATAAATAAAAATAAAGGATAGCTGAAACGCTTCATATTTACATATATCTTGGCAACAGAAAATTGTACATATTTTTATATAAACAAACAAAACAAATGGTGCTTCTGCAGAATAGTGGGATTTGAGACAAATGCATTTCAGGTATAAACACATGTGTTGTCGAAATTAGTATAAATTCTAAAAATTAGGTAAACTTATCTAGTAGAAAAATAATTACAAAAAATGAAATTATCAAATTATATTTTAATGTGGAAGAGTTATGCTACAAATTCTGTATGATGAACTGACTTATTACCCTTGCTTTCCTTGAAATCTGCCATTGAAAAAATAGAAAATCTCTGAACCCCAATGTCTATGATTTTCTGTGAAAAATAGTTCTAACATCTTTTACTGGATCACATTTTGTAATTCTTGGAATGTATACTGTTGCGGGAGGGGTCAATAGGTGAAGTGCATATCGATTGTACAACTAAAAGGTAGACAAAAGGCAAAGAGATGATGGCAATAGCAAAAGAGATAACAAACACAGATGATTGGTTAAACATGCTAGATATTGTGCTTTATTTACCACAATAAAACTCAACATCATGTATCTGTATAATTTAGAGCAAAAACAGAACACAGGATTGAAATGCATATGACCCTGAGGTAGGATGACATGCCTCAGTTTGGTCTGGGTCGTGTAAATGGTATCTGATGTTGGAAAGGTTAGCTGTCCAGTTGACGTCGATGAGAACTGAAACTGGTGGCTTGAACTGCTGAAGGTGCAGGAGTGAGCAGGAGTGGCAGACTGCGAGCTGGAAGTGCATTCTAAGAGAGTCACAGGAGGTAGGCAGCAGTAAAGAATGAAGTGTGTATCGCATTCAAGTAGTTTGTGAGTTGTGCTTAAAAGGATTATTTGAATCACATTAATAGTTTGGTAGTTAGCCCTGAAAAGGGCTGTTGGCGTAATGCTGCTGCCCGATTCCCATGGCTACTGGGCTCGCAGACTTGACAGAGCGCATTAAGTCAGAATGGGAGTTTCCTAGTTCCCAGGACAAACTTGAGATTTGCTGAAAAATTGGCTCACTTCATGGAAAAATGTTCAAGTTACAGGAATTGGCTCGTTAAACATACAAATGACTAAAATTAATTCCAGACTGGATTTCTTACAGTCAAAAATTGTCTGGAGTGTTTATTGCCTGTGTATATATTAATTTCAGTCCAAAATAAAAGTCAATTGTTTTTTTTTTTTTAATTTGCAAAAAATTAAGTGTGTTTTTTCTTTGTTATTGTCCGGGGGGGTGGGTTCTGCTGATAGGCATATTTGTGTTCATAAACAAAAATAAGAGTGATAACCTGACACCGCGAAATTACTAATTTCGACATAACGTGCTTTTACCTTAAATGCATTTGTTCGAAATTTTGTTAAACCGCGCAAATACTGAAACTTTTACATATTTATAAAAACAAAGTAATGCACCTTCAATATTACAACAAAATCAAATAAAGATAACAGACCTTGGATGAATAAAATTGCTCAATATACTACAGAATAAAGCGATATCAATAATATATTATAATCAGGTGTACTTATTTTGACACTTCACCACACTTTCATGCTATCACCGATTGTCTGAAGTTTCTCAGACTGGTAAAAATTGAAACACAGCTGAAAGAATAAACAGTATTTACATACAGTCACATGTATAAATACAGCTTGATTTTTAGTCAAGGACATATCTGATGATCAGTGATATCATGAAAATGCAGGAATGTGTTAAGTTAACTACATTTTATTACAATTTATTATTGATTATATTTATGTAGAAAGTGTCTGGAAAATCAATAGCTTAACTTTGAAGTCACGGGTAGAAGCCCATATTTATTCAAACAAACGATTTCTTGCTTTGAAAGTGGCTCTCACTAATGAGTGTAGCCTATACTGAAAACAAACAAGATTTTTTTTTCTGCAATATCATCTACTGGAGTGTTTGTTATGAAGTTTCATTATTTTTATACAAATACACATTTACTTTTTGATTACGTTTATTTGATTTGATTTATTATATGTGAAGAATTCATGATTTTTAACAATGTTAAGTAAACATCCATTTATTTTCTTTACTATTTAATTATGTTTACAAAAAATTACTATCAGTATTAATTATTCCTGTAAATATGCATTTAATTTATTTCAAATATATTATATTTATATACATAAAAGATTTTGTAAATTAATATATTTAAATGAAAATATTCAATTTTCAGATATTCCTATATATATTGACCTACATTTTGGAAGGTCTTCAGATTAGGCTACACATTTAGTGCAGGCCATTTTCAAAGCACAAAGTCACTTGTCTGGGGAAGATGTACTTTTATGAGATTATGTTCTATATGTGTACATATGTCAGGAAACACTTGGTTTTCAAGTTATTAGTCATTGATACAAAAACAGGCCGACATTCTTTATCATAAATATCTAACACGTTCAACATGTGTTATAAAGCAGTATTATTTCTACATATGAAATAGATAAACATTATTATATCTCTGATAGAATCACAGGTAAAATAAATCTGAACATAGTGTTGACACATTCTTAAAAAAAACAAGAACTTGAAAAAAAATTAAAATCAAAACCATGGTGCTCAGAAAAAAAGAATTGACTATCATGATTTGCAGGGTCTCCTTTGATAGCCAACATCAGGAACCTGCTCAGCATACTGTGATTGTTGGCCCTTATTTCAGTTAACAAAATACATCAAACCAAATATGGGAAAATATATACCAATAACGCAAACCAAAAGCAAAGCTAGGGAAAATTAGGTTAAAAAGAAAATGAGACTATTAATGAAGTGCATTACAAAAGCCCCCCCCCCCAACAAACAGGCTCCTTTACATATATAGAACATAATCCCAAAGTAATGCTATCAATTTTCAAAACGTCCTGTATATAGAAAAAAAGCAATCACATATGAAGATTAATTTCACATGTACAACATGGTTCAAAACGGTTGAATTTAGGTTTAAGCGGTTCCATTTATAGCTATTAAGAACAACATTCAAAATAATTTAAACAAAAGACTTCTAGGTTTCAATATTTTTTAGATGATAATTTGAATTATTTGGACAACTAATCTCATCCCAATAAGAGGGATGTCCCAAAAGTAACGCTTCCTACTTTTGTGTTCCACCCAAATGGATCATAAGGATTGCAAATTGCATTGTTATAGTGTCTGAACTCCTGCATTCATGACCTGAAAGCTTCATCTTCCTGTTGCAAATATTTACAGTGAGTCTAAGAAAGGAACTTCCATCATGTATGCGAATCAGAAGCAAAGATGCATCATTGAATTCCTCCATGCAGAAAAAATTGAACCGACTAGCATCTACTGGTGACTGTTAAATGTTTACAAAGCCAATACAGTTGATGTCAGCACAGTTAGAAGATGGACTGATTGGTTTCACTGTGGCGACAAAGTGCTCTTCAGACTTTTACAACCAAGGCATCATTAACCACTGGGAAAAAGTGCATTGAGAATGATGATGATTATGTAGAAAAATAAATTCCTGGGCACAAAAGGTCACTTATGTTAATGTACCACTTACATCTTCGTAGTTCTTTTCATGTAAAATATGCTAAAATATATTATTTTAATTTATGCAGATTTCATATTTATTATCATAGAGCCAATTATATTGTACCTAATATATATTAGTTATTTCAAAAGTTTAAAAAAAACAAAAAAAACATGACTTGGGTGCTATCAGCTAGAATGGAAACCAAAACATCTAGTGCTTCAGCTTTATTTGTTACCATCTGAACCACCAACAGATGGATATCAAAACTAAAAATTAACTGACAAACATATTTGTGTATGCATAGAGAAGCATTTTAAGTTGACTTACCCCTGACAAGTTTTCATTTTATCGATTTTGATCCCTTCGCAGCTATTTTTACCGGTTAAAAACCAAATTGAATTTGTTCAACAAGTTCAAATTCCCTATATATCAAGTTTCAAGTCTGTATTGATAGAGTAGTTCAGTAGAGACCTTTTCTCACATAGACAAGGTCTCACACACACACACACACACACACTCTAAAGTAACAGAACACATATATTTAAAGAAATGGAGTTACCAACATTTATAATTTGTCACCAAACCTTTTATAAGAGGATTAAACCTAGAATTTTTTTTCAGTTGCGATCTTTTTTCCAAAACTACAATATTTTTCTCAAAATAATATCTGAACAGCACCAAACATGCTTGAAACGTGCTATAAAAATTTAAACACTAAACATTTTCTTAAAAAAAAAAAAAAAAAAAAAAAAATCAAAATTTAAAAATATTAATAGTAAACAAAATTTATAAAATAATGTTAGTAGCTCCATTTCTTCAAGATTATATGTATATATATAAATCAAGAGATAATTATTAAGTTTATAAGTCAAAAGCTTCTGTAAACTTAAAGAGAATATGAATATTAATATTTATAACCAGATAAAAAACTCAATACAACCTATATAGGAAATAGAGATTATTATAAAAGAACAAACTTTTATCCATATATGATTAGTTTCATATTGTGCAGTTTCAATTTATGCTAGCATAGCAAAAATCTTAGTTTTGCTACAACAATTATTTTACTAAAAGCTTTCCTCTGGTGAAAAGAACGCATTCTTTGAAACTCAGCATATTAAGGAATTTTTAATGTTGCTTTCTGAGTTTCTTGTCAAATAATAAATTCTTGTAAATTATAATTTACAGTCTTTAACGTTCTTCTTTTGCATGTGTGTGCATGGGTCAGTGTATTTTACTAGGTTTAGCCATGCTGAGGAGTTGTAGACACATGGACAATTATATTTTATACATATATATGCAATCATGGGGGTATCACACCAGTGAAGGGAACAATGGTTCCAACCTAGCATTAGGATAAATGTTTTTCCATAAAAATTATTTGATAAACCTAATTATCAGGATCGCAAATAAAATAAGCTTTAATTTATAACTGATATCTCTTCCACCATTAGTGGGGTATATGGTTCAGTAGTAGTGTCAGATGTTAGTCACTAGGGTCCTGGTTTCAAATTTTTCTCAGTCTAGCCACACTGAGGAGTCATAAATGGCAAATCATGTATCTGTGGATATCATATATATAACTATTTCATTTAATCACAGGAATTAATATACGAAAGTATAAATTTATGCGTGAACTTTAAGTACTTTTCTTCAACAGTGCTCAATACGCAGGTAGAGCTAGGTAGTAAGTTTTAAAACCATACATATTTTATTACTGTATATATATATATATATGTATATATATATATGAACTAACTTGAATGTAGGAAACAAACTTTTACAAATTCACCAAAAATCTGTTCCTTCTATTAAAGGTGGTTCAAATAATATAAAAATATTCATAGCTCTGGTCTTGCACTACTTAGCTATAAAAAAAAAAACCCAAAAAAAACTTTGTTATAAAAATTTATATATTGGAGGTTATATTGGCGGAAACATTGTAAATATAACAACCCAGATGAAAATAGTAGCCCAAATAATCCAAACTATAGTAGAAATTTTCATTCAAAAATAAAGCTAGAGTATGAAGATTTATTCAACAAAAAAATTAAATATCTGATTAGCATAGTAATGGTATTTGTGTTCATTAAGAAAATTAAGTTCATTCATTAAAGCAGCAAAATGGATAGTTTTCAACAATGTATTATTTTTATGAAATTGCTGTTTGTAATATATTTAAATGAACTTGTAGGGGATTATAATGATAAATGTATTAAAAACAATTATAGAAATTATCTCAATGAAATGTGGGTAGAAATAACTAAGTAAAGAACAACAAAGAAACAAATGTATTGGATTTAGAAAATGCTAAGAATAAAAAAATGAAGAAACAAACATTTTTGGAGAAGATTTAGAAAAATCAGGAACAAAAAACAAAGGCAAGAAATATTTGAGGGGATCAGAAAAGACTAAGAAAAAAACAAAAGAAAAACATTTTTGGAAGGGATTCAGAAAAAGCTAAGAACAAAGAAAAAAAAACATAGGGTGGAGGTAGTAAAAGCTAAGAACAAAAATAAAAATGTTTGTGTGGGGGATTTAGAAACAAAAACATTTGGGAGCATTTAGACAAAGCTAACAACAAAGAGAAACAAAACCATTTTCAAGAGATTTAGGAAAGAGAGGGAATAATAGAGGGAGTGATAAAAGGAAAGAGAGGGTCAGAGAGTGAAAAATAAAAGACTGGTTAAATTAGAGGATCATTCAAGATACTTTGAGGAAACCAACTTTTGCAACTCTTCACTGTAGATCCCTAACAGAGTTAAAAATGTATTTGCTTCATTAATTCAATAAAATAATTCTAACCAATTAACAAAGAAGTCATTTTATTTGTTAGATGAACTTTTATTAATTGTTTATAAGGGTTCTATTTTTCTTTTCTTTCTTGAGCAACAAAGACAAAACATTTTAGTTCCAAATCATTCAACTTTGTCAAGAATAATTTTTGTTTTGTTTCATTTATTGAGAAACATAACGTTTAATAGAATTTATAAGTAGAATGACACAAACATGTAGATACAAAACACATACTACTCATCTATAAAAAATTATTTTACTTATGACATATACACGAAGAATAAATCTACAACTACACAGATAGAGCAATGATAAATACCTTCCCAATCAGCTGGAGAAACAGGAAGAAAAGGAGAAGAGGAAGGAAAGAAAAAAATATTATTAAGCATAAAATAATTTTGTTACAAAACATTTAAGACATAACAAAACACATAACAGTTTAATATATGTATATAAAAAAAATTAATGCAAAATATATAAATCTTTATATCTTCTTTATTCATATTTTATTGGGCGACTGTAACACACACACCTATATACTATCAAATTTGATTCCAGTAACCACAAACATTAATTAATAATTATTTTTTATTCATTTTTTTTAAGTGAATTTCGATATTTCATTTCATTTCAAAAGAAATCTATTGAATGATCAAACAAATGCAATTGTGTTTCAATCAGAACGCTTTTTTTTTTACATTTGTGTAAACTTTTCATTATTATTTACTCACTTGGGGGTTTCATACTAGTTATCAGTGATTGCTCACTGGTAATAACAAGTGATATCTCTTGACCATTTTGTGCAATACTAGTTGAAACTTATTGTAGATGTATACATATCTTCTGAAATGTAAGGCATGTACTGTGGAAAACTTATTAAGTTGTCATCTTATATTTAGTAAAAGTCTGTGTGGGTGGATGTGTTCACAAATTTATTGTAGGTTCTTGCTGCGTATCATGCCGTTTGTTGCCAGCCAAAGAGTCGGTTGAATGCTCCCTTATAGTGTGTTTGAAAGAAGCCAAGTGACAGAATTTGGAGCTCAGCTTTTATTTGTTATTTTTCCAGCACAATATGAAATTAACAGATAGTTTGTTTTTTGCCAAAAGCATATATTTTCTGTGCTTCTGAGTAGCTTTAAAAAAATATTTATAAAATTCTCATCTTATAATCTTCGCTTGCTTTTTATATTACTTAGTGAATAATTGACTCTGCAATTATTACAGTATCATTTAGTCATTAAATTATTAATTAAACCAAATTATTTTAAAACTATAAATAATTTTTAAGGTAATGTTGCCTTAATCTATAAAATTATTTGACGTAAATTTTCCTAATCTTGATACGTGAGGATTTTCTAAGAATTTAAAAGCTAAAAGTAACTTTCTGTTTGACTGTTTAAATGCTTCAAATTCCTTTTAGATTTCAAAGGCCTGCCAAATAGTTCATTTTTTTTCAACTATTCACAGAATATTGAAATGTCTCAACTGTTTAGGAATAAACCGAAATACCTTGTAGCGAATTAATCTTATAAAGCAATTTTTATGGGATTAAATTTTTATTTTTTATTTCATGCAATTATATTTTTTTTATTTCAATAAATATTGGATTAATAATAAATATAAATAGTAATTTAATGTGTACTTATTAAAATTACGTTAATGTGACAAACACACATGTGAAGTGGCCTCATCTTTTTATAGAAACAAAATCATTTTGAAGTAAATTTTTAAAAACTTATGTTTCTAATATTAAATTATGTCTAAAATTCAAATAACGCTGAAAAAGTTTCTGTCTTTTGGCCATTCAATAGGTCCACTTTCCCAAGCTTTGCTTTCTTCCCTTGGGAAAGGGGTTAAGTTCTTGCTAATTGCCTGAGATACCCATACAGAGGAATGCTGATGGGGCTACCCAGACATATTTTCCAGACCAGATTGCTCTTCCCTTAAGGTACTGGCTTATCAAAATCTTGGACATGATATATAAAGGGAAAACAAAGATTGTCAAATTAAAAAGAAAATTACAACATTTAATAATAAAAAAAAAAACTTTAAATCCTAATTGTTTCTCAATTTTCCTGCTGGTTTATTATGTTGTCTTTTAAACAACTACTAGTAGTAACACCTATGCAACCTTTTGCAAAAAATATTTCAGGGGAGCTAATTCGGAGAGATAATCTTGAATTATCTCCCTTACTATACAAATTACATAGTGCTTCATCTGTTTGTTATAGAACAAATGCACTTCAACACTCGCTGAAAGTATTTTGTTTTCATTTTTGGAATACTAGCGGAAAGGAAAGATAATCTAAAATTCATGCTTGTTTAAAAAAAGTTCATATATAACAAAATATTCTAAAATAAATGACTGCTACAATCTAAAGACTCCTTTTATTTAATTCAAGAATTTTTTTTTAAGTTATATAAAAATCTTTGATAATATTCTAAATTTAACGTTATATTTTACTCGTGCATTATCCTTTTTTTTTTTATTTCAATATGAAAAGGTAGATTTTATTGTAAATTTTGAAAATAATTTATTTGGAAATATTATAGCTAAATTTTTTACAATTTCAATTAAATTCAATGTTTCATTATTTGATGTTTTCTGTTATATTTTGTTACTTTATTGAACTTGTTTTTAATAACCAGAAAAGTTTGATTAGAAAACCAGCATTCATTTTCGATTGTCTGTACCTTTCTGCTAATATAAATATTTTGAAAATGAAAAAAAGATGTTCAGTGATCTATAGTGCACTTGTGCCATAGATATTCAAATGAGAGAATAAAATATACATATAAAATATTAAAAGATGAATAAAGTAAATAGAAAATATTTCTATAATTTATTCACAAAACTGTTCTATGTTAAGGTTATTTTTGAAAACACATGAAAATATATTTGTCAAATTAAAAAGAAAACTGGACAAAAAAAATAATTTCCATGTTTTATAATCCTTATAAGAATAAAATGATGAATTGTGCAGTATGGAAGGAGATGACATGAGAATTAGGAGAGATATGTAATGTGAATCTTAAAGACAACCTTTGGTTTGATGATCTCAAAGGAAAATTAATCTGGAAAATATAGAGAAATATGTGCAGAACAGGAGACTTTGATGGTATTGGAACGTTCAAAGAATAGATGAGAATTTTTGGTGTAGTAGATTTCAGTAAAGACAGCAGGTTCAGTTCATAGGGGATGACTGAATGGAAAGCATAGGAGTGATAGGAATGGACTTGAGAAAAAGAAAAGATAAATAAAGACCTGATCAGAGATAGGTTGGTTTAGAAATTTATTTAGAAAACCTGTCCAACACATGCCAGCATGTAAACTAAAAATGCTCGCCAATGTTTGCATGTATATTCATATAGAATAATCAAGTTTCATTTCTCACATGATAATGATCATTTCTGAGGATAAAAAATACAAAAACTAACTACAGAATGTCGACTTTTAAGTTAGAGTTGAGGATTTCTTTCTGTAATAAGATGACAGGCGTTGTTTAACTTGTGATTTGCATTTTCACCTCCCCTCAACACTAAGTGGGCTTTTAGTGATGTAAGATACACCTGTACATATTGGTAGTAAATGAAAAGGTAGCACGGCAGCAAAAACGAAACTTATTTTAAAACAACAAAATTGCTTGTTTCAGCATCAGAAAGTTGGATGGTGTCCAAGTGAAGAAAATTAAGAGTTTAAAAGTTCTTTAGGCTGTCGAAGGTCTCCAGTGAAGATTGTCAGTGCTGGAGTATCTAATGGAGAGGGACACGAGAGCGAGAAGTTATGCCTTTCTTCAATGCATCCTAGGTTCTCTCTTCTGACCAGCTATGATTACCAAAGAGGTAAAGAAGTTCCTTAGGGGACACATGGAAGCTACTTAATTAGTGTGTGGTCAAATCGTTGAGCAGGGACATTGATTCACCTCAGAATAAATCTTTATTTTATTCATAACTGCTAGTTTCCAACACATTTTTTATCCATTCATTTTTCCATGACGAAATCAGAGTAGATATATTTCTTGCTATATCAGTACACACAGATATTTATTAGAATAAAAAAATGTGCATCTCTATTCTTTAGTTAAAAACCCTCACTCATACATTCTATTTTGATATTGTGTTTAATCTTGATTCTAGATTTTTCAAACTTTTCCATTGGTGATAAAAGCATTCACCAAAAAAATAAATTTTAAAAAAATAATGACTACCAAACAAATCATATTTCTTTCATGTAAAATTTTAACAAAGCTTTTTACAAGATTTACATCAACAATCGCGCACAAAGAAACTGCCTCATGTCTTAATGATCTGTAAAAATGAGCAAAGATTTACAACAGCCGATCCTATTATTTTGCTAGAAATAAAATAAATCAGTATAGAGAGAAGACGGGGGGGGGGGGTGATAACCAGACTCGTACACTGATCATAAACAACTTTACTTTTAAACCAAGAAAGAGAGAAATATTTCCTACCCACACCCATCTCATTCTCAGTTTAAAAAGAAAATTTTTAAAAAAAAGTTATTTACATACACATGCACACACATATCTGAGTGCAAATCATGTGACCATTTAGGCAACCAGGATCCCGTTATTAGCCATGACAGGTTGTCAGCCATGGTCAATAAATGACCTTATCTTTATGTAGAGATACAGTCAGCATATTTGACTGTTATAGCCAACTAAGCAGGTGGAATATGAGAAAAAAAACAGTTTTTTTATAGGAGTCACCACTTATCAAGGCCAGAAAGCCACTCGGGGATACGGGTTAATAAGTATCAGGTGGTCTGTGCGACCACATCATGATCATAGTGGTGGAAATGGAGTAGAATTTGAGGATGTCTCAACAAAAACTTATTTACATCGAACTTGAAAATGATTATGTTGTGGTCCGCTGGAAAGCAGTCCTGCAGTTCATGGATTGTATTATTATCCGATGATAGAAAAAAAATCAAATGGTTGTATCTAAGTCTATTAAGATATAAATATCAAATCGACTTCTGAGTTTATTGAAATTAAACTAATGGAGATAGAATAGTGAGCAAGAGGAGGGGGAGGTCTTCATTGTGCTGATGATTATAGCAGAGTAAGCAGAATGGTGAATCTAATTAATCAAAGTGAAGAAACCAACTTTCACGTTTTAAAAATATTTTTTCATATTTACAATGAAATGAATTCTCATGAAATAACTACATGTAAATTCTTTAAAACCAAAAGGAAAAGAAAAAAAAATCAAGGAAAAAGAAAGAATAGAAACATGGAACAGAAAACGAAAAAAGGAAAAAGAAAAAACAATAAAAAATCTGTTTGTATTTATGAGTTTGAACAGACATTTCACTGAATTAGTATCCTTGAATTCCATTCTATGAAATACAAACCAAGCATTGGATTAGATCATTTGATTACGTGAAATGAAAAAAAAAATTTTTTTTTATTTAATCGCAAATAACAGATGGTCCAAAAAGATGTATCCATTTTGGTATCATTTCTATGAAAACTAACCCAGAAAAAAAAAAAATAATGATTACATTTCTTTGACCATTATGTATAAGACAAAAGAGGTAGAAAATAAGATGAAAAAATTTAAATATAAATACCTTCCCAGTCTGTCATCCAATCAATGTGTGTACAGGTGGGGGATGAAAAAGAAAACAAAATTCATGAGTTCAATATTGCATAACATTTTAAGTGAAACTTTCAGAAGAATAGATTGAATATACTAACAGAGACAAAAAACAAAAAAAAAAAACAAAAAAAAAAAAAAAAAAAGACAAAACAACAAAAAAAAAAACACCCGGAAAATGCCACCCATGAATTCACTAATAAAATTCACAATTTCAAAAATTATAATGCCAAATAAAATAGAGGGAATATTGACTTTATTATATAGATAATACAGAGTAACAAAAAAAAAAAAAATGTAAATCATGAAATCATTGATAAAATTTACAATATATTTTGCAATCCAACTATATTTAATAGAAATAAACTTCTGTTTATTCCTAACATGTCCATCATGTTTGAATCATGAATATTCAACGCTTTCTTTTATCAGTGTTCAATAATATGCAAAGGCAGGTTGGTGATTGTCCCATCAGTAAAAGATGTGCTTCTGAATAAACTTTACACCCAACGAACCATAATCTCCATTCTAGAGTTTTATCTGTAGAGTTATCTTAAAAATAATTTAAAGCAAAGCAATCTTGATGGATAGATTTTTGGGGATGGGAGTCACTTTGTAGCATGAAAAGAAAAATACAAGTTTTGGTATAATTCTTATCAAATATTTAAGATTTTATGACAAAAAGAATAAAACACTTCAAATATACGAGTACATATTTTTTAGTCATTGTTATTTGGGGTGTCAAAAGTAATTTTATGAAAAAAGTACTTATGAATCATTAATTCTTTTAAAAACGATTATTGAAACATCTTTAATGTTTTAATAAATATATGCTGGGATTCGCATAAGGTACAAATATTTTGAAAATTGTGTATAGATGATAATAATTGTTTTTAATTTTTTAAAGATTAGGACACAAACGTTTTGGGGATAAAATCTCTTTGGTATCACATAGTAAAAGTAAAAACTACTTAACATTTTTTGTGTCATGAGCAATACAAATAAAAAAACCCAAAAAAAACAACAACCATTGACAATCCTTGGAAATCTCAATTATACTAACATATTAATTTAAAAAGTGTTTTTTCATCAAATTTCATATATGATATTAAATAGATTTTAACTGCAAATTGTTTATCATGCCATAATCTTTTAAAAATCAAAATAATGCCTGTGCAGTAGAATAAAATTCTAAAAAATGCAGTTCAGCAAAAAAGCACTATTACATACAAGGCCATTATTTTTTTTTAGAGATAGTAAACTTTAAATTCATAACTATTTTTTTTAATTGCAAATTTGGCAACTATTGGTTATTTTCAGTTGAGTTTAGTTTAGTAATTCATGAAGAAATTGACATCCAAACAGTGTTTACTAATGATACAATCAATTTACTGAGAAAAACATTTAATAAACGAATAATTTAATGAAATAGACCTTTCTACTGGCCACCTGGGTTGTGCGATTTAACCCCATTAGATTATTTTTTTCGTAATATGTAAAGCCCCATATCTACAATGATAAACCAGGCACAATAAACCGCTTGGAATACAACATTTGGCATGTTATTGCCGAAATACAGCCTAATTAGATATGTAGAATGTGAAAATTGGATGTCTAAATTACACCATATAGATGCAAACCACAAGGCCTTATGCCTGAAATTGTATTTAAATTATAAATTCCAAAAATTAATTTTTGGAATAAACATATTTTTATATTAGAAATATATTTCTGATTTATTTAAATTTAAATTTGCCTTCTCAAAAAAAAAAAAAAAAAAACTTTACTTATGCATCATGTTGAATTTAGTAAAAATCCTAAAAATTACAAAAAAAAAATGATACCGTAGATCTGCTAAAACTATTAAAAATATTTTTTTTTAATTTTTATTCAGAAAGAACAAATATTAGCAGTCCGCTATTTTCTTTTTTGAAATGTTCGATTACAATTATTTTGTCAAAATCATTGACTACAGTCACCTCACATGGACTTAAAATTTTCAACAAATATGTTTACATAATAATTTGATAAATTTTATTTTTACTAGTAATTATTTTTCTACTTCATATTTTATTGTAATTTGGAGAATTTTTTTTACTAATATCGACATGACACAAATACATGATAGTGTTTTTACCTAAACGGTAATTTTTGGAAATTTCGTTATACTGTATAAGCACCACAAAAAATATTTTTTATTGTCTATACACAACTTATTTTTTATCCCAATCTATCGCTGACATGAATCTCCATATTAGCCTTTTAATAATAAAAATTATAAATAAAAGAGGTTAAATAGTGAAATTGCTGAATATTTATATAAATAATGGTAACACAATTATAGTTTGAAGTCTTAAAAAACGTATTTTATTTTTTAATTTTATTGTGAAAAATATAAACAATACAAAACAAGACAATGTGAGGAAATTATGGTTTTGAATTTGAGATGAGGATTGTTTACTTTGATTATTCAGATTACTGTTCTCGTCTTCAGTGTTATTTTCACATAATCCAAATCATATAAAGTGAGGAAATATTCAAGAAATTTCATAAAATTTGAATGAAATTATTTGTTAAACAAAACACAATGGCCAGGCAAAAAAGTCAGTGTCTACACCACCCCCCCATTAACATTTTACAAATATTTTTCATATTGTCAATAGAAGCTTAGCATTTTGGTTGAAAGAGTCAGTTCTTGTCCAGAATTCTTTCTATATTAAAAAAAAACAAGAATAAAGAAAAATCTGTATGATGTACATACATGTGAACAAACTATCATATTCTAAAAATCACATAAAAATAATATTACTTGATCAATTTATGAAGAAAATAATTTTTAAGTGATTAATGGCAATTAGTAGGAATTACAAGATAAATCTCACAAGTTTGAATGTTTTGTTTAGATTGTTTTTAAAATGACACACAAAGCCTCTTCCTCATTTACTTATAAAATTCGATTTTCTTATTTAAAAATAAAACTACTTTATCAATTTATATGATTTTTGGAATATATTTTCATTTCATTCTGGCTACATATACCATACAGATTTTCTTTATTTTTGTTTTTAGGAGAAATTCAGAACAAGAACGAAAGAGTATTTCAAATTAACTGAATTCTGGAGATTGTGGTTCTTCATTTTGTCAACTTTTGAGACAGAGATCCCTTTAGCAATTAATAACTGTGGAATTCCCTAAGGAAAGAAAAATAGAGTTGATTTGTCTGAAAGATCATATTTCTTGAAATGATTAAATAATGTAGATTGCATTTTCAGACTTTTTGTAAAATGAATATTTAATGTATTCTACAGTTTGATATCAAGATAATAGAATGTCCTTCATTTTGAAAACCATTTCTGTGTGTCAAAAACAGCTAATCAGTGACATTTAAGTTAAGAACTTATCATGGATTCAATCTACAACAATTATAGCTCTCCCAGACCTGGCAACTATCCCTGAAGACACTTCCCTCTCTTGCCCACAACCACTACCCACTCTTTTTATAGCACTCACTTCCACTTTGGAACTGACTTGTTTGTTTTTGGAAGGGGATAGACCATGAAACAGAGTGAGCAGCTCACTTCTATTCAGATCAATTTGGGAGCATCTTACTAACCACCTCTCATTTTATTCCGTTTATTTTTTTTTGGGGGGGTATATACTATTTTTTGTGTTTTAGCAAAAAAAAAAAGACAAAAAAAAACACTCTAAATGATGAAATTGAAATTGCGTTAATATTTTTTGTAAATAAAAAACGTCATAACTCGAGGATAATATTAAGTAGGATGTTCATAGTGTGAATGTGGTATTGTGGTGATTGGAACTATTTTAAGAGAATAGACTAAAAGGATGATGCACGGCCACCATCCCTCACTCAACTTAGCCTGGTGCCACATTCATTGTGTAATTTTTCTGGTACCTTTTGTAAAACTCTTATATTTATTTTAAGTAATCACGAATAAATATATACAACATTTATAGCTGATAGTTCCTACTAAAAAGATGGTCAAGTTAGGAGAATATCTGAAATTGATTTTTGGTAATTTAAAAGAATCATCCCTGTTTCAAGTTTGAAAGTTATTCAGAATTTGTAATTCGAATTAGTTTTTGCCACAACCGTCGACATTTTTGGGATTTAGTTCATTGTTTAAATTTTTTATTCCTAATATCAATCTATTAAAAATACTACCTTTTAATGTTGTCTGTGAAAACTACATCTGGTATTTCCTCTTTGGATGAAAAAGGAGATTCATAATATTTATTCTATCAAGTTTCATTAAGATCTTTCGCAATCCCAAAGATTACTATAAGGCTGATGTTAAAAATGTGATTTTCAATTACTTTAGCAACTTCATTTTGTTGAGCTTTTGTCCAGTCATTGACTCAGCTGTTGCCGAGAATACATTGCAACATATTGGCATTGGGTTGGTATTTGCATTGTTTGATTTACATAGGTTCGCATATATACATGTAAATGCATTAGGTTACAGAGAGAGGGGCACAGAATTTTTAGAAAAACAAACAAATACAAGTTGGAATTTTCTGGAAAAGGATACTAGTAATCTTTATTTCTTAATTGTTTCTACACAAAAGAGATAAACAAAATTTAAACTAAAAGACTTATTTATATAAAATGGTTGCGTAAAAAAGTACAGAGCAGCATATTTCACTTATGCATGTGAGTGGTGAACATTGCAGTGGTAGATGCTAGGCCAAAAGAGAAGAGTAGTGCAGAGAGTTGGCAGAATCAGACCACCCAAAGATATTCGTTTTTTTGTAAAAGAAAGTGTCTCATTTAATGGGAAAGTCATATTGGAATCGGTCTTTGTATAGTAAGTAATTTTCCTAGAGCAGGAGTGAACAGTAATTACTAACAAAAACCCAGTACTAGCCAAGGGTGAAGAGACCCTAGGAGAATAAAAGGACAGGTGGTTATAGGCAGCCTCCCCTCCCCTGAAAACAGGAGGAGGAGTGGAAGTTAAATGTTTGATGGCCAATTGATTTTCCGGAAGCAAGCAAGACATCAATTCGTTGCTCACTTATATTTAAGTCTATATAAGAAAAGAGAGGCACATTCCATTACAATGAAAATATAACAGAATTTATTTGCCCCCACAAGTAATACACATATCAAAACTTTTTATGTGGATATCCGAGAAAATGGACTTACCAACATGTGTAGATGTGCATAAATCATAACTGGTATAGACATAGAAACAACTGACTGCATTTTCTCTCAAAAATAGTTTACATTGGATCATTTATTCATGAATAGAGTTAACATGGTATTTTTCAGTCCAACATAGAGAGTAGTAGTGAAAGATTTCCCCTACTCTTGAAACCACTGGGGTCTATAGCTCATCAATATATAAGGCAAAAATAATACCTGTTATTACAAATACAAATTGTACAAAAACACCTGTTATTTCTGCCCTACCACTTGTGTGTGTGTATATATATATATATATATGTGTGTGTGTGTATGTATGTACACACATACATACACATAGTAATACTTTGATTAGTAATAGATATCAATGGTTTCTTTTTGTTTTTTTATTACATTTTTACCCCAAACAAGGCAAATTGACACTTTGGTGTAGGGGGCTACTATCAGGGGCAGCAACTACTGGGGCACTATGTAGGGATTTGGGCAGCAAGATGTCGGTTCACGTCACACTTGAACTTCTGTATGTCAGTACAGTTGGGAAAACAGGGACCTGGAATGGAATTCCAGAGTCTAGCGGTTCTGGGGAAGAAACTACTGGAGTAGAAAGATCTTTTACATCTAGGGATCTCTACTGCGTAGGGGTGGGATTTAACTGCCTGTCGGGGTTTGTCGAGAGTGTCTATGTCATGGGGGCACAAGTGTCTGCAGTTCGTCAGAGCATTCACGATTAAAATACTTGTAGAACAGGCAGAGGGATGCAACATTTTGTCGATGGGACAGAGGCTGAAGCTTAGATGCCAGTTCAGGGCCTATCAGATTGGCGACTCTTTTGAACCTTGTCTAGGAGCGAGAGACTAGTAGCAGATGCACCAGCCCAAATGTGACAGCAATACTCCATACATGGGCGAATGGTGGCCTTATAGAGGTACAGGATACTTTCAGGTGTCAGTAGTTTTCTAGCACGGTAGAGAGAGCCTACCTTTTTCGCAGCAGCCCTGGCAATGATTTCAATGTAATTGTTCCAACTCATGTTTCCTGTGAATGTTAGGCCAAGCAGTTTGAAAAATGTACTCTCAGATAGGGAGACACTGGCCATTGCTATTGGTGGCAGAGAAGGTTTCTTGTAATTATTGAAGGAAACCAGTTTAGTCTTGGCAGCATTGAATGTGACCATCCATTTTTGTCCCCATTCCACTACAGATTGAGGTCATCCTCTAGTGTTTTTGCCATTTCTTTAGTTATGTGTTCATTTGTTTTCCTGCCATGCCTGTTATAGAGTGTAGTGTCATCAGCATATATACCTATCTCAGAGGCAGTTTTGTTAATAAATATTAGGAACAATAGAGGTCCAAGGATAGACCCCTGAGGCACTTCCGCATTTCTATCATATTGTTTAGATATACGACCGTCGAGGACAACCTGGAAGTTATCAGAAACATTGAAACGAGAGGAATGGACAGAGTGAAGAGGAAAGATGGAATGGGTGCTAGCAAGTAATAGAAGCTTTCAAAAAAGATGCTATATACACATTTTAGCCTCTTCTATTTTGTTGTCTATAACTCTGGATAATTCTGGGTAATCCTCTTAGTATTTTTTTATTTTTAGTCATCATTTCTCAAAAAAGCAAACTCAAGTATAAGTGTAAATGAATTTGTCAGGTGAATAGCGATTGGAACTGGCCAGAATTTTATTATTTAAGAGGACTGTTCAACAGGAATTTGTAAACATTGAACTTGAATATAACAATGTAATCAGCTGGGAAGCAGCTCTGTAGTATTGTGACCCACAGAAAGGGTGTTCTTTGAGCAAAACTCTACTAATGGAAATTTTGTTTAGCTCTAGGTATGCAGATGAAGAAAGGAAATTATTCATAGTGGTTGTAGCTAAATGAGTAAAAAAACGTTTTGTTCAGGCTTTTCTATAAGAGGAGGTGATCATAAGTTGATCCGTCACAATTACAGTTAAAATAGAATTTCCATTGTTAAATATATGAATATACTGGATACATTTTAAAAAATGAAGTTACTGTGCCAGAATCACACAAGCATAAAAACAGATTTGTTCATTCCTAAATGAATTTAACTAAGAAATAAAAAGCATTCTTTTATAGCCAAAGGAGAACAACTGCTTTACTCATATTATACTAAAACAACTTTTGTGCTGATATTAAGTGAATAAACAAGTTGAGTTCTTCCCTTTAAATTCAACACTAGTGTCAAACAGGGAACAGGTTTGGTTTGGGTGATAATGCTACACCAATGCAAACACACCTTAACAGAATGGAAACTCTGAAATGAAGTGCTGCATTGTTTTAACTGAAATCTAGGGGTTTTTTTGTTGTTGTTTTTTTTTAAGAATGAAAAAGCAACAAAGATTTGTACAAAACTATTTTCAGACACTTCACAAGACAATAAAGCAACAACATTCAGAAATGATATTTAAAACAATTATAGAATGAAAAAAAATAATTACCTTCATAACCTGCAGAAGTAAAAAGAAAAAGAAAAGAAAATTTATCAACAGATCAAATATAGAGAATGTCATGTTTCACACAAAAATAATGCTTGTGAATTTTTAGATGAAGACTGATTACATTGCAAGGGGTGTCTAGTGACAACAGAGTAACCTTGATCCCCTGGATGTTCAATGGAATTTTAACTGCTGATAACTCTGAAAGCCTTTACAATACATGTTGTTAAAGTCAAAATATGAACCTGGAGAAGGTTAGAAGTTAAAATTAGCTGCAATTTTGTGAAAATAAAGACAATACTGAATAATCGAAATACATTTTTAAATGTTTAGGTTTTTTTTAACAAGTATTACTCTCATCATCAAAAATAAAAAATTATTCTAATGGAAACATCAAAATCTTCATAAACAAAAAATATATATATAGTATTTAATCTCTCCCTTGATTATCCCAAGTAAATGTGTTTTATCACTGAAACTAAATTCAATAACTTGACATGCTTTGTTTGTTTGTTTGTTTACCATTCTCAAGACCTTTTAGTCATTAGTGCAGTGTAATAAGTCTCACTATTTTTTTTTTTTTTTTTCACATTTACTTTTAAATTTAAGTCAGTAATTCTTTTCTTAGTGATTGTGGTGTGCATTACTTACGACTTTTCAAAATATAACAGTTTATATTTGCATGGAGGTTAAAAATTTTGAATTGAATGAATACTGAGAAAAAGAAAACTATATTTTCTAATGAATGTAAATGATTTCATTTGAAAAGTAAAATTTCACTTTATAAAACAAAAACAGTTTTTAGCATGATTATAAATAAAACTCAGAATTTTATTTTCCTTTCCATTCTCTATCTCCTATATATATGTATGTGTGTAATACTTACAATGAAAATACTTGGGATAATAACAGGATAAATTTCAAAACTATATGATTTCCATAGATAATTTATATACTATTAGAATATTATGGTGTTTTTGGAGTTTGTGTCTTCATCCAAATAGAAACAAGTGATTAGTTGACAAAAACAGAGTAGGCAGAGTATTCAGGCAGAAGGTTTTTTTTTCATTAATTTATTTCTGTATTGTATTCAAAATTGGAATGAATACTGAGAAAAAAATAACATGAACGTAAATCAATTTATTTCAAAGTAAAATTTGACTTTACAAAACGAATGCTGTGAGAAATATAAATAAATCACTGTTTGGCATAGAAATAAAACAAAAATTTGGACTTTTATTTCATTTTTATATATTGTAACATTTTAGCAATAACTTTATTACTGGTATTAATTAGCTCCCTTGAACCTTGGAAAGTTGTCTCCATTATATATGCCTGAATTTCCTTTCCTACATATGTATTGTTCAAGATTTATTGCATGTAATGAGTGGCAACTCTTAAAGACCCAAGGGAGCTAATTAATACCAGTAATTAAAAGTTATCGCTAAAAAATAACAAAAATATTACAAGATAAATTTGCAAGCAATAAATTATCATCTAATTTCAAGCAAACGCTTCTTCATGTAACAATACACTCGACTATAGACTCGGTGATCATGCATTCCAATCTTGTCATAGTCAGCCACATTAATAATTTTATAAAGATATTCACAACATAACCAAATATGAATATATACAATTAAGCAAATATGAAACCTGCCTTTATTTTAGAAGAGTTATTTTTTAAAAAGAAAATGAAAAGGGAGATAGTTAAACAATTCTAATCAAACTATTAACACAATTTTTAATGAAAATTGTTAATTTATTGATTGAAATTTTATCAATAAAAAAGTTCTTTATTATATTTTGTACTAAAATATTTAAAAGAAAAATAAGTTTTATTTTTAACATTTGAATAAAACAAGGAAAATGGCAAATGATTATCAATATTTTTAAAGCAATAAAAAAAAAATGTAATTTTAGTTCAATGTCAATTTCCATGAGAAAATAAAATTGAAACATTGATTATTTTTTGATTATGTATATACTCTAGAGAGCTTCATCACATGTTTGAGAACAAAATTGTGCTATTTCTCAGTGCTGAGCCAGTTTTTCAGCTGTCAGAAGTAGCATACTAATATCAACTATTATCTGATTAGTATGCTTCTTCAGTGCACATCCTCTTTATCTTTTTTAATGGCCTACATGTCTGACATTCAACAATATAACCATGATTGGTCACAGTATGCTGAAAAATCACCTATGGACAGGCATAACTAGGCTACCTCAGCCCAACATTGTAAATTTATTAACAGCCAATTCAACTCATCATGAGCAAAAACCATCACTTATATGGGTATGTTTCACAGTTTCCAATATCCGACTTAGCAGTTGCCAGACACTCACAATTCCACCACCTAGAGCATTGATTTGAGAACCACTGATTGCTTCCAGGTCTAATTTCATTGTTCTCATTCCTTTCATCACTGTTAAGTTGGATCTATTGTCACATTTGCATCAATAGGACAAACTAGAACACAGCCAAATCAATGAATTCTGAACAACAGAGTGATATTAAAACTGTTCTCCGGCAACGTCAAATTTGGAAAATTCAATTTTTAGATCTAATGCAGTTTGTTTCTGAATTTTTTAAATAAGAATTAATAGACGCTATTTGGATTGGTCAGACTACTGTTTTCATCTTATTGTTTTCACAATGATTGTTGAATGGTGTTTCCCCCCCAACAAACCATAGTCATTAGAATTCAAAAATGTTTATAAAATAGAAAGAGCGTTGTGTCAAATGGAAATGACTCATTTTTTTTTTGTTTCATAAACACATCACATATTTTAAATTTTAATGACTATGGTGTATTGGACAAAATAAAACCTTATTTCCACCATGCACTAATAAGAATCATTGTCAAGACACCTTATATCAAGCAAAACATTGTGATGATAACACCAAAGATGAGAACAGTTGTCCAAACAATCCAAATATTAGGTTAGTGCAAAAACAATATCGTTTTCTCACATGTTACTTTTAGATACGATTTCTGAATTCATTCATTGATATATATAGCCATGTTATATATCATTTTGAAGCACGTTTTTCGGTCTATTGAATCATGTAATCTGTTACTGTTCCTAATCTCTTAATTTTTTTCGCAGGCTTTTTGACAAAATTCAAATCGGCATGATTTTCTTGTTCCAGTTCAAACTAAGCCAAAAAGCTGTCGAGAAAGCTTGTGATATGAATGATGCATTTGGCCTAGGAACCACTAACGAACGTGTGGCACAACAGTGGTTCCTCGAAGATAAGGATGTCACGGCCGGTCGACTGCGGTTGATAATGAACATTTGAAAGCCTTAATTGAAGCCAATCCTCGTAAAACCACACGAGAAGTTGCTGTTGAACTCAAGGTCAACCATTCAACAGTCGTTTGCCATTTAAAGCAAATAAGGAAGTCAAAAAGTTGGATAAATAGGTGCCGCATGAATTCAACGATAATCAAAAATGTTATCATTTTGAGGTGTCTTCTACGCTCCTCTTGCACAACAAAAACGACCCATTTGAGCGGATTGTGACGTGATGAAGAATGGATCCTCTACGACAATGGGCGACATTCGGCATAGTGGTTAGATGCTAGAGAAGCTCCACAACATTACCAAATGCACCAAAAAAAAAAAAAAAAAAATGTTATGATGGCTGTTTGTTGGTCTGTGGCCGGTCTTATATATCGCAGCTTCTTGAATCCAGGGGAAATGATTATGGCGGAGAAGTACTGCTGACAAATTGACGAAATGCACCAGAAGCTCCAACGTATTGGTCAATATGAAGGGACCAATTCTCCTCCTTGACAACACTCACCCACATGTTGCTCAACTGACTCTGCAGAAACTGAACGAATTGGGCTACGAGACTGCCTTATCTGCCATATTCACCAGACTTCTCGCCCACTGATAATCTTAACAACTTCCTGTGTGAAAAATGCTTCAAAAGGCGAGATGATGTCAAATCAGTTTTCAATAACTTCATCATTTTCAGAACTCCTGATTTCTATGCTAATGGAATTAAACTTGTTTCTCGTTAGCAAAAATGTGTCGATTCTGATAGTTTTTATTTCGATTAATGAAGTTTATTATGAAAGGAGTTATGATCTTTTGAAGTTGAACGTCCAAAAATAACATTTTTGCACCAACCTAGTAATACAGTTTTTCAATATTTATGTCTTTAATTTTTCTAAAAACTAAAACCATTTGTATTGTATACAATTTTACAGGAGAGAAAAGAAATCTCTTACCATACGGCAATTCAAATCTGGCATCAATAAGGATGCTGTGCCCAGTGGATCCCCGCGTTCCAACAATTTCTCCATTTTTCATAATCAATTCACCATCCAAGGAAAACCATTTACCCTGACCTTCCTGAAAAATATAATTTCATTAAAAAAATATATTTTGTTTAAAGATGCTTCACTCATTTGTAAAAAAAAAACTGTTCTTTGGTCTGCTCCACCTAAGCTTGATGTAGAATTTCCAGCGGTCTGTCATGCCATAACTTGATGTAACATTTCTGTTGAACTTGTCAAGTCAAAAAGTACTTTAAGCAGCACTTCTCCAGATGTGACAGAAGTATTCCATCTGATTTACATCTTGTGCGCATATTGACGTTATTGTATACAACAAAACTAAAGTGCATAACATTTTGCTGTCGCACAATCAATACGATACTCTATAGAGCATGATATAATATTGGATGTTGTAATCTGTTCTAAATAGGATAAATTCCAACCACTTATCATGGATTCACTAATTTTAACACTTGTTAAATATACAATTATTCAAACTTACATGTCTTCTGCTTCCATTAATATCGACATTACTCATTTGCTTCATATTAAAAACAATTTGACATCAATATGCATGGGGATAAAAGCACTACAACATTAACATCTTCCATGTACAACTTTCTGGACACTCATATGTTCTGATTTTTTTATTTTGCTGAAAGAAATATGTTAATACTAATAGGGGCTTGGTCTATGTGAAAACCTGTGTGTGTATTGCACGCTTAAATGAGCTAAGTTTCTATGGTCCATGTGAAGACTGTCTTTTCTTGATAATCCATGTTTTAGTGGTTACTCTTTAAGACTGGAAATTTTAATTCTAATTATAGTATAGAGTCTATAAATAAAACATCCAAATAATGCCAAATTTCATTCAAGAAGAATATGGAGTATTAATCATTAAGAATATTCAGTTAAAATCGAAAGAACTTAAATTGTTATTTAATGATTCATTATTTTGTGGTATACTAATGAGTACACCACATCACTCATCAAATCTCAAACACAATGTAAGAATTAATGAGATCGGCAATTAGATGTAGAAAACTACTATGAGAGGATTTAAAACATTGAATAAAATGGGGGGCTCACATCAGACAAACAAGACTATTATGATTCTGAACTTTTTAGATGCGGATTTATAATTTGTATTATGTGTATTATTTGGACTTACTGGTCCCACCTTCATTCTTATTCTTATAACATTCCTGCTCCAACCTTCTTCAAATTTATCTTGTTGATGGCTGATGAAACGAGAACATGCTACTCTTATCAATTAAATAGAGGGTTCCACTCAAAATTCTGTACAGATTCCTCGAGTTCGACAGAAAGATATGAGTCTGATAAGATACATCTGAAGAAGGTTGGAGGTTACATAGGCCAAAATGTTATAAAAAAAACACTCAAGATGAAAATAGTAGTCAGAACAATCCAAATACAAACATTGCAGATCTGTGGTATTATAAAACTTTCTGATCAATTTCCTTGTTTAAACAAGAAAAATGATATGGTTTTGAGAATTGGGTGTCATTTGTGTATTTCTCCCATAATAGTTGGAAGTTGTTTTATATTTTTCAGGTAGTCTATTATATGAAAAGTTAGCATATTTTATCAGCATCATTTGATATATGATGGTATTTCCAGTAGTTTTTCAATATTTTTACAGTGGATTAGAATTTTTTTTATAGTTGATTAAAATATTTTTTTTACAGTAGATTAGAATTTTTTTTTTTTTGATTAGTGGATTAAAATCGTGTTTGAATTTGTGAAAAAAAAGTTATAAATATGGAGATGAAATTGTAGACAAAAACTATAGAGAATTATTTTACATAAATATATTTTTCAATAGAAAATAGTTTTGGAATAGCAAAATTCTTACCTGATTTGAATGGTGAATCTTTCGAAGTGGGAGCCAATTGAGTCCGAGAAGGCTGTCCCACAGCATCCCTTTGTTCCAGACCTCAATAATCAAGCCGGTGTCAAGTCTCATGGTTTCACTATAATATTTTAGAAATGAGTTGAGAGTTAGATACAAATTTGTTAAACTAAAGTAAATGCAAACATGTAACTCAGCTTTGTAAACAATATTTACATTTTGATACAAAAAAAAATCATACTCAATGCTAAATTCTATTTGATGGCAAAATATCCTTTGATGATGCAACATTAAATGACTAGGTAATATAAAGAAAAAAACAGATGATAAAGAATGCAAAAGATGTCAGAGCTAGATCAAAAGAATAGACAACAAAATGTGAGAGAAAGAAAAATTATAGTGCATAGAAGATAGAGAGAGCATGAAATTGGGTGATAGAGATAGGTAGTGGGTGCAAGAGACAGAGACCATCCTTGGACGTACTTGGCTTTTATATAGATAGAGAATTGCATCAGTAGTGAGATATCTTCTGGAGCGGTAGAAGGATACCACCATCCTTCCAGCAACTTTGGCAACAGACTTGCGTATGTGTTCCATTTCAGATCAGGAGTAAAGGACAAACCCAAAAGCTTGTCAAAACATGGGGCTTCTCCTAGATGAGAGCCATCCATTTCAATTGATGCCAGACGGGGATCAGAGCGTTGATGGTGTAAAGATAGGAGTTTGGTTTTAGATGCATTAAAGGTAACCAGCCATGTCTTCCCCCACTGAACCACGTGCTCGAGACCAGAGGAGAGAGAATCAGAGAGAACTTTGTCATTTACAGCCTTTGATGTGTTGCCGTAGATGGTCATGTCATCAACAAAGATGTCAAAGAATGATTTAAGTATGTGTTTAGGGAGATCATTGATGTAGATCAGGAAGAGAGTTAGGCCCAGGATTGACCCTTGAGGGACTCCAGCATTAATACTGTAAGCCTCTGATTTTTGTCCATCGACCACTACTCTTATGAGCCTATTGGAGAGAAATGATTTAATTATTGAGAAAACATTTCCAGTTATACCGTAGCTCGAGATCTTGTGAAGTAGTCCCTTATGCCATACCTTGTCAAAGGCCTTTGATATGTCAAGAGCAATTGCCCTAGAAAGGAAGCCTTTGTCAAGAGATTCGCTAATCCTGTGAGATATAACCGTTAGCACATCTGCAGTAGATCTTGCAGAACGGAAACCATATTGTGTGTCACTAAGAAGGTTATTTCTGCTGAAGTGGTTGACTATTTCTCTATTTAATATGGATTCCAGCAACTTACTCATAACACACAGGAGACTTATTGGTCTGTACTGAGAGGGAGATGACTTATCACCTGAATTCTTAAATACAGGGCAAACTGATGAGGTTTTCCAGGGAGTCGGAAAGCATTTCTCCTTAAGGCAACGCTTAAACAGTTTCGTAAGTATGGGAGCAAGTTCTGGTTGAAACTTTTTTAACACTATAATTGGGATGCCGTCAGGGCGAGTTACTTTACTGGAATCAAGGTTCTTGATTAGCTTGGCTACCTCATGCACAGATATTTGTATGTTACATGGCGTGTTCTGTGTTATAGGAGGAAATATGGGAAGTTGATGGCCTTCGTCGCATAGGGTAGAATTAGCTGAAAAGTTCTTTGCAAATAGTTTGGCCTTGTCTGATGCTGACGAGATGACCTCTGGTCCATTGATAATGGTTGGGATAGAACGCACACTTCTGTTCAGGATCCTATTTGTTATTTCTCAAAACTGGTGGGAACCAAGCCACTGATCAGCTACTTTGGATTTAACAGACTGGACATATAGCTCTCTTGCATTTTTTATTACTCTTTTACAGTGGTTGCTGGCGTTCCTGAAAGCAGCTTTAGTCTCAGTACATCTATTACGTTGGTAGTTATGGAAAAAGTGATTTTTGTGCGCGATAGCAGCAGCACATTCTGGGGAGAACCATGGCTGGCTGTTAGGTTTTTGTTGGAATTTTTTAGATGGTATGAATCGGTCTATGCCTACAATTAACCATTCGGTCAGATCTGATACTATAGAGGTCACATCCTTTTTAAACATGGAATGCAGAGGTAGATCAGATATGAATGTACAGAAACTATCCCAGTCAGCCATAGAGTATCGGTATACAGTATGGTGGAGGGGTACGTCTGGGGACTTATTACATTCCATTTTTATCTTAACTGATATGACGGAGTGGTCGGAGGATCCTAGAGGAGAATGAACGGAACATGAACATAGCTCAGGGGAAGTTGAGAGTAAAAGGTCTAGGAGGCTTGCATATTGACTAGTAGTATCGGGCATACGAGTGGGTTTGCGAACAATCTGAGTGAGGTCATAAGCAATGGCAAAATCATGACAAAACCTCCCCTCATCGTCTGTCTTATTTGAATGGGTCAGCCATTTCACGTTATGGACGTTGAAGTCACCACAGATGTGGATGTTAGCCCAGGGATGTGTAGACAGGATTTGGTCTATTTTCTCATATATAATCTTAAAGATAGTAACTCCGCTGTTATGGGGCCGATAGAAGGCAAATATAAATGCAGTGGTGTAAGCAAGTGCAACCCGGAAACACATATAGGGTAAATTAGGATCTTCTCTAGAGATATCCCTGCCACACGGGAAGCCATCTTTAATGTAGGCACATTCCAAATTTTAAAAGAATAAATTTAAAAGAATAAATTTCATAGCACAAAATGTACTGTATTTTTTTCTTTCTTTTTTTTAACAGTCATTTTTAAGGAAGTTTACATTCTTTGGAAAGAAATAGTTAAAATTCTAAAAGAAAACCTTTTTCCCCTTCAGGTAATAACATCAGATGAAAATAATACATCAGTTTTGTTGCTATTTTTATCTTTGAGGTTTGTGTTTGTTATTCAATAAGTTTTTCTTTTGTTTTTGTATGTTTAATTTCTTTTTCAAACATAAAAAATTATGCAAGAACTCTTTCTAAAAACAGACAATCTACTGTAAAAGCCCAGAAGCAAGTTTTGACAGAATTTTAAAAGAAAGTTGCATACAACAGCTAAATACCATCGTTATCAAGCATTCATAAATTAACTTCATGAAAAAGGGTGTTTCAAAAGTAATGTATCCTATTTTTTTTATTCCACCGAAATAGACAAAAAAAAAAAAAGACTAATTAGCATTGTTATGATGACTTAGCTTATGTGCACATGAACTGAAATTTTCATCTCTCTGTTGCAGATATAACTCCTGTTATAGACGTGTAGTAGATGCAGAGACGCATCATTGAATTCCTGGCAAAAGTGCATTGAGAATATATATTCTATTTTCTACCTTATACTAAAACTGAATTTGCTGGTCACAATGTCACCATCTCTAATTTTAACGTCATATCGTCATTTCTAGCAAAACTTTTAATGTTGAAATAAAGTCCAAAAATATTTTGTGTGAATTTACTTTTGTTTTTAACTACAAAGAAAGGAGAAGAATACACTTAGTTTAGTAGTATTCTGGAGATATCCTCAAATATATTTACTGCTCTTAGTATCGCTCTGCAGGCTTCCTGTTTTTGTTTTTTCTCTCACTGATAATTTAAATAATTTCTATTCTTGAGAACGAATTAGAAAATTAGTTTTATTAGTGCTCTGGAGGTCTCCTTAAAAAAGTGCTCATTATCTAGACAGTGCCATAATCCAAAGTGCTTAATATCTTGAATAGAGCATATAGTATCCCAAAAGAGCATATAGTATCCCAAAAGTGAGTTTTTTTTTCATTCGCTCACAAAATAAAGGATTCCTCTTTATGAAACGGAAAACCTTCACATAAATTTATGTTCATATGTATGTTTTCACCATTACCACAGTTTGTACGTTATAACTTTTCACGCACATTTGAGTTTGTGCATATGTTATCACCTTTTACATACATTTGTACATATTAAATTTCACACACATTTTTTGAATTAGATTATGACCTATCATGTACATTTCTGAATGTATGGACGTTACCTTTCACACATTTATATTTGTACAAACGTTATCATTTTTCACGCAAATTTGTGTTTGTACTTATTTTCATATTCCTTTAAAAAAGAACTTTTGTTAATTCACTGTTCGTTTTTTCTCTTTTCTTATTAGATGACTTGTCTCTCATTTCACAATATGCACAATTCTATTTGTGCATATTTGCTACATTGTGCATGATTGCATAGCATTTGAAGCTGCATTTAGAATAAATCTATCTAAGAACGATCTCTACCAAACTACTCCGTTAATGTTTGGTCTAAATACTTGAAACTTGATATATGGAGTATTTGAACCTGTGGAACAAAATAGATTTAATTTTTAGCTGGAAAAATAGCTGTTAAGGGGTTAAAATTGAAAACAAAAATGGAACTGGAACAGGCATAGTTTGACATAATGTGTAAGATATACGTATGCGCAAATATATATTTATGCATTCAACATTATTTTAAATTATTTTATATGCATATGAACTTAGCTCAAATGATAACAAATAATGTTCTAGAGCTTTATGTTTTGATTTCAATTATAGCTGATAGCATTCAAGTCATCTTTTTTAACTTCTAAAATCACTACTATATCTGGAGTACAATATAATAATCGGTAGAGAAATTGGCTCTACATAATAATAAATGTGAAATCTGCATGAATTAAAATATATTTTAGTGTATTTTACGACCAGGAAATGCTGGGCAGCCTGCAAGTATATATATATATATATATATATATATATATATATATGGATGAGACAAAGAAAAGTACAAAAAGTTAAAGTTAATAAACTAAAACAATTATGCATGCTATAATTAATTCTTATACTCAGATTCCTTTCAAATCCATCCCTCTGACTCCAAAATCCTGGCATAAACAACCTTCATTAATACAAAATCGATTTTTGATGATGACATACTAAATTAGTATTAAGATCAATCAAATGATTAAAATTTGATTCATCAAAATATCAAGTTTAAGACTTTAATTCTTCCACAGTATTGTATTTCTCCTGGAGGCTAACCTATTTGAATTCAACTTGCTGCATAATTCTCATAAAAATCTTCATTTTCACTTGAATAAACAGGAATTGGTTTGGTTTATGGCATATCAACCATCTATGGGCTATTTAATGCCAAATCAAGTTGTCAAATCTAATTCTATTGGTTAGATAATTATATTGTTGGAAATTCGCATGCTGAAATGCTCACTGTTGTATGATGGGACTTGATTCCAGTAAAGCAACTGGCCCTGACTGCATTCCAATTAAAGTGCTGAAAAAGCTTCAACCAGAACTAGCTTCCATACTTACAAAGCTGTTTAAGCACTGTCTTAAGGAAAATTGCTTCCCAACACCTTAGGAAATCTCATCAGTATGCCCTGTATTTAAGAACTTAGGTGATCGGTCATCTCCCTATAAGTACAGACCAATAAGTCTCCTATGTATCATGAATAAGTTACTGGAATCTGTGTTAAATAGAAAAGTAGTCAACCACCTCAGCAAAAATAACATTCTTAGTGACATGCAATATGGTTTCCGTCCTGCTAGATCTAAAGCAGATGTGCTTACAGTTATATCTCATAGGATTAGCGAATTTCTCGATGGAGGCTTCCTTTCTAGAGCAATTGCTCTTGACATATCAAAGGCCTTTGATAGGGCATGGCATAAAGGTTTACTTCACAAGATCTCCAGCTATGGTATAGCTGGAAATGTCTTCTCGATTATTAAATCATTTCTCTCTGATATATTCATAAGAGTAGTGGTTGATGGGCAAAAATTGGAAGCTCATAGTATTAATGCTGGAGTCCCTCAGTGGTCCATCCTGGGCCCAACTCTCTTCCTGATCTACATCAATGATCTTCCAAATTACATCTTTAGATCATTCGTAGACATTTATGCTGATGACACTACTATCTATGGCAGCACATCAAAGGCCGTAAACGACCAAGTTCTCTCTGATTCTCTCTCCTCTGATCTTGAACATGTGGTACAACCGAGAAAGAAGTAGCTGGTTACTTTTAATGCATCTAAAACCAAGCTTGTACCATCTGGGATCAACTGAAATGAATGGCTCTCATCTTGGGGAGGCTCCATGTTTTGACAAGCTTCTGGGCTTAACCTTTACTCCTGATCTTAAATGGAACACATACATCAAACCTGTTGCCAAGGTTGTTGGAAAAATAGTGGGATGCTTCTATCAATCCAGTGATACCTCACTGCTGATGCAATTCTCTACCTATATAAGAGCCAGGTACATCGAAGGATGGAGTATTGTTGCCACATCTGGGCAGGAGCTGCTAGAAAGGTTTTATCCTGCCTTGACAGAGTTCAAAATAGACTTCATAGCCTAGTAGGGGATGCCCTCTTTCTCTTCCCTGCAACCTCTTTCTCACAGAAAAGGCATTGCATGCCTGTCTCTGCTTTATTGTTATTTTCAGGGCACGTGCTCACCTGAGCTCCAATCTGTGGTTCCCCCTCACCGAACTTTCACAGAAAACACTCATCTAGCTGAAAACACTTTCAATAATTTTTCACACTCTTTATCTGTGCCTAAACCTAAACATAGATTCCATGAACAAAGCTTCTTTCTTAGAACTGCACACCTGTGGAACTATCTCACATTTGCCTGCTTTCCAGCTGACTACAATATGGTCATTTTCAAATCCAACGTAAACAAGTTCTTGATGAGCCATTCTCCTTAGGTAATCCAATTTACCAAATTTACACTACAAATAATTACTATGATTACTATTGACTGCTATACACACTTTAACCCTTATCCTCAAATGGCCTCTGGGCCTTGATAAGTGGTGACTCCTATGTAAAAAAAAACATTTTCCCCTATTATGTCTGAACATAATAATACAAGATGTTATTTCAAACGAAATTTGATGTTTTACACACTAAATTTAGGTTGCGCCATTTTCAGTTTCATTTCAATTTAGTTCCAGCAGGAACTGTGGATCTTGTCTCAATGAGAATCCAGTTCCAAAAAGGTCTCATTTTAATTAAGATGTGTCAACTTTTATCAGAGCAAATCCGACTAAGGGAATGCGTTCTTGCCTAATTACTTTGAAGTAGGCATCAACAAACTTGATGCCGCTACTGAAATTCCCTAAAAATGGGATATGGATTAATATTTCTGTTTTGAAAAACATACCTGAACTTATTCTACATTCAACTTGTGAAAATAGTTCAATTTTGATTTTTCAAGATTCATACACCTCCCTTCCTTCCTTAGTCTAGAAGGACTTTTATTTATTTTTGTTTGGGAATATCATATAATGGATGACATTTACCTGCAAAGAATAATTGAACCTTTCAGAAAGAAGAACTAAACTACAAAATTTTCAACTAACCACTATTGAAGAAAGAACTATTTGTAGCCCTTAATAGATCTCCAAGCCTGCAAAATGTGCAAATGTTTTTACAAATTACAAAACTTCAATTATATAACTGTCAAGGTGAGTATTTTGGTTTGCAAATTTTAAGGCTTTCAAGATTCTTTTAGTTATGTAGAATAATTTCCACAATATTCATAGAATATGTTGATCTCAGAATACACTGCAGAATAACACAGGAAAAGCAAACGATGTCAACAACTAACAGGTAGCGTAACCATGTAAGATAATAAATTTTGCTCTTCATCTACAAACTTTTACTATTCAAGACTTCTACAGATTGGCTATCCAACAGGAAAATATTATCAGTTTGCAAGCTTTTACAATTCAAAGCTTCTCTGAATTTTGTTTGAAACAACATTTCTCTTCTAAAACTAAAATGTCTTACAACTCAAAAATTATTATTAGTGGTGATATTCCATTTTGTTTATTGCTATTTATATGCGATATCCCAAGAGTGACAGAACCAAGAATGAACAACATATGGAATAAAAGCAGAGAGGATTTTGGAGAGGAGAGTTGAGAATTTTTGTTATTTGGATTATTCAGACTACTGTTCTCAGCTTCTGTATCATTTGCACAAAATTTTGGTCAATGTAATCTCCAACGTTAAGGTGTATCTTGTCAAATACAAGAATCTTTCTATTGAACTCTGGAATCAGTACAGAATTTTGAACGAAATCCTTTATGCAATCCAATCTTGTTTCATCAGCGATGACCGGGTAGATATCCTATTTAATTTGCAGTTGTATCATCTGCAAAGATTTGTGGCATAGTGGATAAAGCACTTGGTAAAATTCAATTGTAAATTACAACCTTCTAGACGTTAACGGGTCAATTTTTAGTGTGGGTGATACTCAATTGCAAACTATTTAGGACTTCTACCAAGTCACGGCTGATGGAATGAGAACACGTTACCCCGGTGGATTAAATAAAGGATTCCATTCAAAATTCCTTGTAGATTCCCAGAGTTCAACGGAAAGATTATGGAGTTCAACAGGATACATCTGAAGAAGGTTGAACTCAATCTCAAAATCAAGGTATATTTTAACATGTATTTTGTGTGATTAAAATATATAGAAAAAAGCCTTAGAGGAAGCTAACTTTAAGCAACTCTGCTTTAATATAATACATGTATATCAGCCAGAGTATAACTGAGAGTCAAATCTCAATAAATACATAAGAAACAAAATTATTTTAATAACTAGTAAAACTACACATCAAGATAAGACCATGTTTAAGACTCTTAAAATTTATTCTGGAATTTACATAATGTGTAATGGTTATTAGTGTTGGTTAATAATCAGGTCTAATTGAAAGCTTTTCTGGGAGTTGAAGGTTAAATCCTCATTGAAGACGATAATCACTAAGGATGGCTGGTAAATAAGGGATCACATTAACTAAGTGATTAATGAAACAGACTGAAAACTTAGGTATGTCAAATTCAAATCTAATGAGTTCTACAGAAACAATTTACTATAAACAACACTAGACCTTGTGCCTAACCTGAATAGGAGATAAATAAAATATTTAAGAATGGCATAACTTAACATTTCTATGCAATAATCGCTGATGGAATAAGACCAATGGATTAAAGAAGAGGTTTTATTCGAAATTCTGTACATTTCTAATTTCATCAATGTAGGTTCCCAAGTATGAAAACTTAGAATGAAAAGTAAATAAGAATGGCGAGGGATGACATTAGCTATGTGGTTAATGACAGAGACTGAAAACCTGAGTGTGTCAAGCTCGAATTCACTTAGTTCCACAGAAAGACTTTAATCAAACCAACACTTGACCTTGTGTCTAACCTCCTGAAAAGAAAGCAATTGCAATAAAGATCACATAAATAAACATTCCTATCCAGTCAATATAGGGTTCTGTCTGAAACTGCATGTTTCCGATTTCAACAAAGTGGAAATATTCGGCTCAACGAGGTCAGAGGTTACATCAGCTGAAACGTTGAACAAAAATGTATAGTAGTCAGAGGAATCTAATATTAGGTTGAGAAGATAGTTCTTGCAGAATTTTTAATTTTGATTTCAAATAAGTTTTCATTATAATATCTTTATGTTATATATTTTAAACAGTGGTTTTTCCCTCTAATCGTCTTAAAACAATTATATCTTCTTTTCAGAACATTGAATACAAGATGGACAAAAAGCAAATTGGCTCAAGTTTCTTATTTCAGTTTAAGATAGGCTGAAAAACTCCTGAAACTGTTCGTGATGTTGACAATGCATTTCGCCCAGGAAACACTACTGAACGCACAGCACAATGGTGGTTTAAGAATTTTTGTGGCAGCAATGAGAGTATTGAAGATGATGAGCATAGTGGTCAGCCATTGGATGTTGACAATGATCAATTAAGAGCCTTAGTTGAAGCCAATCCATGCACAACTGTTGAAGAACTTGCTCCCGAATTACACATATGATGATTTGAGAGAGATTGGAAAGCCAAAAATCTTCACAAATATGTGTCTCATGAATTGAACAAACATCATTATGAAATGTCATCTTCCCTTCTTTTATGCAATAAGAATGACCCCTTTCTTGACCGGGTTGTGACTTGTGATGAAAAGTGGATTCTTTATGACAATCAGTGACGCTTAGATGCCAACAAAGCTCCAAGCCAGAGTTGCACCAAAAGAATGTCATGACTGTTTGGTGATCTGCAACTGGTTTTGTCATTAGTTTTTTGAATGCAAGCAAAACCATTACAGCAGTGAATACTATCAACAAATGGATAAAACGCATTAGAAACTTCAACAACAATACCCAACATTAGTCAACAGAAAAGGCCTAATTCTCCTCCATGATAATGCCTGACCACACGTTGCTAAACCAACCCTGCAGAAGTTGAACGAACTAGGTTACGAAACTGCTTCATCTGCCATACTCTCCAGACCTCTCACCTACTGACTACTACCTTTTCAAACAACAACTTTCTGCATGAGAAATGCTTAAAAAAATCTAAGCAATATAAAGAACTTCAGTGACTTCACCACCACCAGAACATAAGATTTTTTACGTTACTGGCATAAACACACTTGTTTTGCGTTGGCAAAATTGTTTTGATTCTGATGATCAATAAATTTTTGTTTGAGCAAAGATATGTTTATTTGAATTTAAAAATTAAAAACCGCAAGAACTTTCTTGTCAACCTAATATATTAGTAAATACCATTTTTTTTCAAAAAAAAAGAATAATCACTTGTATCAGTTGTAAGTTGTTTAACAGCAAGATGTCTGTTTACATTACATTTAAACTTATGCAGGTCAGTACAGTCAGGGAAGCAGGAGACTGGGAAGGAATTCTAAAGTTCAGCAGTTCAAGGAAAGAAACTAATATATAGTTTTAATATAATGTATTGATAAATACCTTAAAATCACATCAGTTGTAAGTGCTCTTGTATTTAACAGATAACATTAATCTTTAATAGATTATAATATATGTTTTATACATGGCGCGAGATTTGCAAATTTCTATCAAGAATTGAAGCAAAAGGGATCGATAATTGGATAGAAAACTTATTTTTGTAATTTATTGCAAACATAATACAAATAAAATTTTATCGTTTTTTTTTATGCAGTAAACAGCAAGAATTACATCAAGCTAGAATTTGATCAAGGTTATCGAGAAAAAACAAAGTTGAAATGGATTTTGTGGCAGATATACCATCCAGTCTTTTCTTTGATCTTTTTGATTAGAAGTATAGTAGTGTAGTATCTGTTTTAATACTACGCTTCATCTTTTCTGCCTTTAGTCAGTGTAGTAAAAGTTCTTCTAGAATGAGGAACAATTTTCCCCACAATAAAAAAAAAAACACCTTGTGTCCAACTTCCCTAGTGTTCTGTTATTTTCATAACAAGTGTTCAACTCAGCTGCAATCTTCAATGGGACACTTTGGTGATCGTCTCATCAGTAGGTGGTGTGATCCTGAATAGGTTTCACACTCCTCAAACTTTAACAAGCGTTGTTGTCAAAAATTTCTATCTATTTAGCTATCCCAGCTAAACTTAGGATCGTGCCAAAAAGTTATTAATAATTTACACATTGTAGCCAAATGTATTTATCATTGGACAGTGATAAAAGAAAAACTGTTGGGTATTCAGAACTGAGACTAGATGGATAAGGCAGGCATAGAATGAAGTCTGGTTGTACGAAATATCGATGAACCGCAGAAAGGACTAAATTTTATTAATTAGCAGGAGGCGCCCGACCTTGCCCAGTCATAAAATATACTTCAATACATTTTAATTCATGCAGATTGTGTATTTATTATTACAAAGTCAATTCTGTATAAAATATTATATTGTACCTAATATATAGTAGTGATTTCAAAAGATTTTTAAAAACTGATATTAGTATCTAATAGAACCCAAACCAAAACATTTAGCGAGTTCCCTATCATTTGAGCTATCAGCAGATAAATAAGATTTAAAATTAAACAACTTCAAGCTATAGAATGAATTTGTGCATGCACAAAACTAATAGAAATATCTCGGCAAGTTGAAATGAACATTCTGCATTTCAACTTGATGTATTATTCATCCATTCAAACAAAGATTTTATTCATAAGCCATCCTTGATTACTATTTCCTGTTAATTTCGGTGTTATGTAACCAATAGTTTAAGAGTATATTGATTAAGTATTTTCACACACGCACACATCGTTTTATTTACATAGACTAGCGAGACCTGTGGAAATTCCACAGCATCATCTTTCAGATGTACTATATTGCTACTGGGCATTCAGTGGATGATCAGCATGAATGAAGACCTTGCCATGTTATTGTAACCTTTTTGTTAAAACTGTAAAATGTTTTTACCTAAGTATTCTGGTTAATGTAGTGTCAGAATATATCTAGTTATTACAGTTGTTGCAATATTTTTGAGTCATAATGGAGTATGGTCGCTCACAATTGGGAGATTCTATTTATGAACACTGTTGCTAGGAACTGACGAATCAAATTAATTCACGTTCTGCTATCAACCAATCAGAAACCAGAATTGCCTCATAAAAATTAAACCTTTTTAGCAACGTTGCATATGTTTTCTTCGTGTCAACATGAGAAGGATCTTCTGCTCTTTGGCTGCAAAATTATAAAGTCCAAAATCTGTACGGAACAGCTGTCTACTGAGAATTCGTCATCTCCAGGACTTGTATAGAATAACTATCCATCGGAAACTCTTCTGAAACTAAACATGGCTTCCAATTCAAGAGGTTATGGGCCCAGCGTGAGACTTTATTTCGATGGATCAGAATCAAAATTCGAATTGTGGCAAGTGAAATTTTTAGGATATTTACGAATCCAAAAGTTACACAAAGTAATTCAGGCACAACCTGAAAACAAACGACCCTGACTTTATTGAAAAGAACGCAATTGTTTTTGTGGAATTAATACAGTGCTTAGATGACCGAAGTCCATCACTGTTAACAAGAGAAGCCCTGGACGATGGCTGCAAAGTACTGAATATAGGAAGAGAGCATTATTTATCAAAAGAAAAACCCAAAATTATCTCTTTACATGCTGAACTGACATCTCTAAAACGTATGGAAACCGAGACGATTACAGAATGTATTATAAGGGCCGAAACATTAAAAATGTCTGGCAAAGTTATTAGCGGCAGTCTGTTTATCTCCATGGTCCTTAAAGGGCTACCAAGTGATTTCTAACCATTTACCACTATGATAACCCAGAAAGAAAAACCTATGAGTTTTAGTCAATTCAAAGTGGCATCCTGGATTTACAAGGAAACTGAGAAAATGATCACAGAAAAAAACGAATCTACAAATATCATGAAATTTTAAAATGTTCACTTAAAAACAGCAAAACATTATTTGCTATAATTGTGAGATACCTAATCACAATAGTTTCAAATGTAGATACAATTTCAAAGGAGACTTCATTAAAAATGTGGAGAGCTCCATTAGCAAACAAATTTTTATTTTCATGTACGTTTGACACTTCAACAAACAGTAACAGCCTTCTTGTTGATTGTGGTGCAATGGCACATGTAATTACGAAGGAATCTGATTTTATCAATTTTGATCCTCACAGTCACTTTGTAGAGCTGACCGACGGCAGTCGAGTAAACAATATCTTTTTGAAGAGAAGCGATGCTAAAATCTCGCTAAGGAACAATAAAGGTGAACTTTGTTTCTTTATTCTGGAAAACACTCTTCTAATCCCGAAAGCTAAACAAAATATTTTCTGTACAAGCCGCCATTAAACAAGGTGTAAATATAAACTTTAGCCCCTAATAAATCAAAACTGGTGTACACGAATGGAACTGTATTCGGCATTAAAGAAAATAGAAGACTATATTATTTAAATAGCGTAGTCCCATTAAAAACTGCCTGCCAAACATAGCATAAAATTCTTGGGCACTGCAATGTTCTGGATATCAAAAAGCTGCCGAATGTGGTTGACAGAAAGACAGAAACTTAAACTTCAACGTTTGTACACAAGGAAAAATAAAGTATCAAAACAAGATGCCAGATAAGAAGGCCACGAAAATCCTATCACTGGTACATTGTGACTTGAACACTCTTGTGGAACTGATGGGCAGAGAAAATTTCAGATATGCACTAAATTTTGTAGACGATTATTCCAGTTTAATAATAGTTTATTTCTTAAAGAACAAATTTGATATCTTGCTAGCAACTAAAAAATATTTAGCTGGCATGACTCAAGAATCTCCAATACCCTTATAGGAGTCTGTGACATATTTAGATTGTATGGCCACCTGGCATAGAGAAACCCTAAAATACCATCTTTAGACTATACAGATACTACCTTGCATCCAAGTCAGAAGACCAAAAAAGTATATTTTTAGTTTCATATACGGCTCAAAAGCAATATCATTTTTTTTTAATTTTAATTTTTAATTCATTTTTTAGATTGCATCTTCAGTGATTGGGAGATACTATTTATTAAAAAAGAGAATAGAAGGTGATAACATACTACAAGCATTAAATTATCATACCTATGTACTAATAATTTAATGTTCATAGTATGTTCTCACCTACTATCATACTTTTTAATAAATAGGATCCCCCAATAGAATAATTTATAATCTGGAAACTGTGACACACGTATGTATGTATGTTAAAGGTACTACCATATTAATACATAGATTTTGTGAATGATATGGAGAAAGAGAGGTCAACTTGTGCATTAGTTGCATGTCAAGTGTACTTAAGTTTAGTAAATACATTACATTTTATTAATTATTTGACAGAGAAGGGCGGAGAGGGGGTCACTCAATAAATCATCTCATTCTTTTTCTCTAATAAAGTAGTTACTCCTGATTTTCCAATCTGTTGCTGTAACTAATATTTTTACTAGTTTTATCATATTTTGTATTTCTTACAGTCTCAATATTATATTCCAGTTTCCATGTTTGCAAATTAAAAACCAGGCTCAAGTGCAATATCTATATATCTATAAAAGTGAAATTGTCTGTGTGTGTACATTTTCCTACCAAATTATTGTCAGTTTTCAGTCTACAGACTCGAGATTTGACACAAGGGGTATTGAGAGCTGGGAAAATCTTTTTAATAAGTTTTCAGCCAGAAATTTGGTTGTCAAGAAGTCAAAGTTCAACAATTTGGCCTTTGAAAACTCTACAAAACTCCTCCGCCAATTTTGGGTCTAAACAGTTGACATTTAAGATGTAGGTTCCTTGGACATGGATCAAACTTCTTAACTTGATTTGAGCCAAAAACAATAAATGTTAAGGGATCAAAATTGGGGGCAAAGTTAAAAAAAATATTGACCTCTCAGCCAATTCTTGGTCTACAGATTTGAAATTTTACATAAAGTGTATTCAAACATAGAGCAAGCTTTTTAATCAGTTTTTGGACGAAAATTTGGCTACCAAGCGGTCAAAATTCAAAAGATATTACCTTTGCAGTCTCTAGCAAACTAATCAGCCAATTTTGGGTCTAAACATTTGAAATTTTACATAAAGGGTATTCAGACATGCAGCAAGCTTTTTAATCAATTTTTGGGTGAAAATTTGGCTGCCAAAAGGTCAAAGTTGAAAGAGTTGACCATTGCAGACTCTACCAAACTCTTCCACTAATTTTAGGTCTAAATTTTAGATGTAGGTTACCTGGACACGAGTCAAACTTTTTAATATATATACATATGCACATAAAGTTACGAACAGTACATAGAGCCCAAGCAAAGCTCGGTTGAACTGCTAGTATGTAGCTAAAGTTGGGTATGTGTGTACATTTAAATATTTGTATGTACAAGATTCACTGCTAAACTAATTAACAAATCATTATGAATTTTGGAACACAGATGCTAGGTTATAAAGAGTGAAAATGTGGACTTATTTAGTTTTATTTATGCAAACATGTAAAAAGAAAGTGGAGACACTGACAATTCAGATACCTCTGATTTTCGACATTTTAAATAAGTATTAAACACTAATAAACAATCTTCAAATTTCATTTTATTTGCAATGTTTAAAGAGTTTATTTTGGAAATTAGATGGGCACAAACTCCCATTTGAAAATTCAGATCTGTCAGATTTTCATTGAATCTGAGGCATCATCATTAGACTACAATTAAGCAAGATTCCTTGAATTTCACTTTTAAGATCCCTTAATCTTAAGCTTTAAATTTTAGACATTTTCCAGAATAGAAATCATTGAATAAATTTCAACCAAAATAGGAATAAGGATTCTAGACATAGGGTTTAATCTTTGTAAGGAGGCATAAAAGTTGTGTAAAACTGTTCTGTTTGAAGAATTAATTTTATCAGTCTTGAAACAGGTAGTCTAGTTCAGTAAATAGGAGATATTCTTAAACGATTTATGTACCTTTAAAACATGTGGTTCCCTTAAAATAATATTTCTAACCATCGGTCTAGCCTATCATCTCACTTGTCCTCATTAAAATCTTGCAGTTTTATGTTCAGTTTAAAATTTAGAAAATTACAAACAAAAACACTAATGAAACTAAAAACAAGATTTCTTGGGGTTAACTGATAGATGAGAAGTTAATCTTATTTAACAAGAAAAATGGCAGATGTTTGAAAGGACTAAAGGATGATAAAGAAACCAGATGCCACTAAGTTTGTATGAAAACATTGGCAATTATATGAGAGCAGGTTTGCATGAGGAATATCAAGTGGTCCATGTGTATATATGCACTCAAGTTAGAACATGCATATATGTATGGAGAGAGTAATATTTGTGCATATACTGTAATAATACTCATGGAATTTGCATGTGTGCATATAAAGCAAAAGTATGTGCGTGTAACAGTAGGACAATTAAATGGTTGATCTAAGAGCAAGGCAGACAACAAATTTGGAATCAGCACCTTTAATTCCATGTTCTTATCGATGTTCTTGAACCTCTTTTCAGAACTCATTTTTCAAAATTATAAGTATGTAAAAATAAGATGCAAATATTCCACCATTTTAGTGTTCCCCTTTTTAGCCAACTAAACAATTACTTTCACATCGAATCATTGATGTATTTATTTTGAAGAGAAAACAATCTTTTTTTTGTTAAAAAAAAAGAAAATTGATAAAATATTTCATAAATGTTCACTAATATATTTGGTTCTTCAAGAAGAATTTTTGAATTTTACGCTTATTTTAGACAAACTATTTTAGATTTATGTGAAAAGTTAAAAACTATGCTAAACTCATTTACGTTAAAAAGACAAAGTATTTGTGTTAAATCTGTGGCCTTATGGATAACGTGTTCACTTTCAATGATTTTTAGGTGATTATTTAAAAATGTTTCATATTATAAATTATGTTATAGGTTTGTACCTCATTCTACACTTGTTTTTTTTTTGTTATAGTATTTATAATCATTCTAATTTTAAATATAAAAACATGAAAAATATTCAGCTGATCTTTGCTGTAAAATTCACAAAATGTTCAGAAACCTGATATAGACTGATATTTCACCTTATACATATACTAACTTGGATTGCAGTAGAATCATGCTAATATTTGTGCTTGCACGTTTTTGAAATTATACAGAAAAAGAAAATTAGTTTCAAGGTAGACAACTCTTATTATATTACTAAAATTAAAATGAAAATTATTCTTATTGATTTTTATTTGTTTTATATAAGCTAAGAACTTTGTTTTAAATAAATTATATCGAAATACATCATACCATCAATAACAGGGTATAACGATAGCAAATGAAGAATAACTATGCGGATGCTGAGCATGTGTGGTCCCGCTCGACAAGTGAATAAATCCATTCTTGCAAAAATTTATTTTTACCATGAATATTGTGTAAAATTTCAAAAAAATTTGAAGGATGGTTATTGAGGAAAGTGAGAACAAACGAACAGACGAATGATTTGGAGGCAATTTTACCTTTATAATGGCCCCTAGGGGGACAATCAGAGTTATACCAGAAAATCCATTATGGCAAAAAGTTACTTTCACTATAACTAATGTTTGTGCAAAATTAAAAAAACAAACAAAGTGTGGTTATTGAGAAAAGTGTGAACATGTGAACGAGAACGAATAACTAGGTACAATCACTCTTGTTGGGGAGAACCAAAAAGGCAAGTAAACAATCCTAACTGTTACTAAAAGAAGGAGTTATTTCCCTTAGTTGATATTTTATTTTTAAATGTTTATTTAAAAATGTCTCCATATCAGCAAAATACCTAACCAGATTTTTTTAGATTAATTGAAGCAATGTATGTTAGTTATTGTCAATAAAATGATACAAATACAACAAATAAAAAGTTTGATTTGTCAGTTCAAATGATAATTAGATTCCACTTTTTAGAATTCGGTCATCATATACATACGTATGCACACAGATCTTGTACACATGCACACACTAGCCTGGATTTCAGCACAATATCGTTTAAATATTTCTACTGCTTAAAATACATGAATAAATAAATCAAATAGAAAAATATCTAAATTCATTTTATTTTATTTATTTGAACACTTTAACGTTTCATTCCTAATGAAATTAGTATTTTATTTTGTTTTGTATTTCTATAAAAATCCAGTTTCATGATGGTTCCTATTATGATATCCGATAAATGAACTCTGGAGGACTGATTTTAATGATGGCATAAAATACCTTGTAAAATTTTGAGGATATTGTAACTGCTCACTTAATTCTTTAAATAACAAGCAATAATAGACAGCACTATATGGTACTAAAAGTACTTATACTTTCATTTCATTTTTTTATGTACATTGATTCCAATGCATTTTGACATGCCAACTACCAGATTAAAAACTAAATATGCACATTTTTGTTCTCTTTTTTTATGAAGCTATTTCGTTTCATGTTGGTGTTTCAAGTATAACATTGCTTTTAGTGAAATAATAACTGAATGGTATTAATATGTCATTATGGGAAGGTTGTTTTGATCAATACTGAAAGAGAATCATGAATATAATAATCATTCCATTTGAAATTCTCTAAAACACTTAAATGTTAAAAATTGATGATCCTCTTTTCTATTTTACAATTTAAAGTTCAGTTTAAAGATCACTACTGATATAGTTGAGTTCAATTTTGTATTCGCAAATGTTTCAGCTTTATACAAGTTCTACATCTGCAATATGCTTCCTTTTTTTACTTAGTGTATAAATAACTAAAATTTTCTTTAGTTTCATTTTACTTCAGTCAAAGTTCTCAGAAATCAAAGGATTCTTCCTGAGGCTAACACTTGATTGCTATACAAGGCATATAGATACTCCAATATTCTATTGAAAGTTCTTCTTTATCCGTGAAACGTTGAATTAGTAAAGAAATTGTTATAGTATATCTTTTTTGGTACTTGGTTTTACTGAATTCCAGGATAAAAATTCATCTAGTCTGGTGGACTATCAAGCTTTGTGCTGTTACTCGAGGCAACATTATTTGGAAAATATGCACCATTCCTCATGTAAACCAACATAGGTTAGCTATACTGAGTGATCTTATTTGAGTTTTGAATAATGTTATTGTGAATATTTGGTCAGAGTTTACTTGTAGGATAAAGTGTCTTCATGCCAGGTTGTCCTGACAAACCCCTGTACAAAGGGACCACAGACACTCGAGGATGTCAAGTAAGGATTCAAATTCTCTTTTGTCTTTGGAATATGTGTGTTTGTGTGTGTGCATAAACAATATTTGTCTTTGCTAAAGTGAAATCATCTTTGTTTTTTTTATTTTATCTTGTATGCATGTTTTTAAATTTAAATCACCTAAAGCTATCATCTTAAGTCTTTTAATCTGCCACAATTCAAATTATTCAAAAATTGAAAAAATGTTAAAACTAGAAAAATTAAACCTGATCCCTAATTCATGAATCTGTTTGAAAGAGTGGAGATTCTAGATTTTGTTATTTGGAAAATACTTAAACACTATTTAGATGTTTGATATAATGTTGGACAAGTTCAGTGTCTTTAAGTCACAAAATCAGACAGTGTATGGTTGCATAGAAAGTTGTAATACATATGTCCCTTTGTCTTCCCTATGATCTATTTCTGCTCTATCGTCATTTTTATCACAGGTGTTTAACTGCACTACAATCTATGCCCCCTCCGGCTGTAAAACTTTCACTGCAAACACTCACCTAGCTACAACAACTCAGTAATTTTCCTTACTCTATCTGTAGCTAAAACTAAACATATTCCATGAACAAAGCTTCTTTCCTAGAACTGTCTGTGAGACTCAATACTACAGGGCTGCTTTCCAGCTGACTATAACATGATCGTTTTCAAGTTCAACATAAATTCTTGTTGAGGTGTCGTCTTAAATTCGAATTTACACCATTAGCGACTATTAGTGTTGTCTCACTGTCCAACTTACACTAGTTAGCCCTTATTCTTGAGTAGCCTCTGGGGCTTGATAATCCATGACACCCTAATAAAAAAAAAATAAGGAAGCCATACAAATGTTAGAAAATATTTATATTCAATCAACAAACTAAACTTTTTTGTGTTACCATGTCAAGTCATTGCAAGATACCTGATGAATCAATCAACAAATTCCTTCAGCACTATGCAAATTATTTAACAATTGCAACTACAAAACAGTGATTGTAGAAACCTAAAAGGAAGAAGCAATTATTGTCAACATAAGCATAAATGTCCTCTCATTGGGATGTAGTGGTATTTGATGTTATGCACTTTTTAGATCGACTAGCAGTTCATCTCAGCTTTGCTCAGGCCCTATGTACTGTTGATAACATTATATGCATATATATATATATATATATATATAGAGAGAGAGAGAGAGAGAGAGAGAGAGAGGGAGAGAGGGAGAGATATTAAAAAGTTTGACTCATGTCTAGGTAATTTAGATCAAAAATTTCAAGTGTTTAGACCCAAAATTGGTGGAGGAGTTTGGTAGAGTATGCAAAGGTCAATTCTTTTAACTTTGACCTATTGGCAATCAAATGTTTACCCCAAAACTGATTTAAAAGCTGCTGCATGTCTGAATACCCGTTATGTAAAATTTCAAATGTTTAGACCCAAAATTGGCTGAATAGTTTGCTAGAGACTGCAAAGGTCAAATCTTTTGACCTTTGACCCTTTGGTAGCCAAATTTTTGTCCAAAAACTGATTAAAAAGCTTGCCCCATATCTGAATACACTTTATGAAAAATTTCAAATGTTTACATCAAAAATTGGCTGAGAGGTCAATTTTTTTTTTTTTTAACTTTTACCCCAACTTCGAACCCATAACATTTGTTTTGGCCCCAAATCAAGTTAAAAAGTTTGATCCATGTCCAAGGAACCTACACCTAAAATTTCAAGTGTATAGACCCAAAATTAACAAAGGAGTTTGGTAGTGTTTTTTAAGGTCAAATTGTTGAATTTTGACAGCCAAATTTCTATCTGAAAATCCATTAAAAAGTTTTTTTCCAAATCTCAATACCCCTTATGTCAAATCTCCAGTCTGTAGACTGATAATTGACAGAGTAATTTTGTAGAGAAATGTAGACACACAGACAATTTGACTTTTATAGATATATAGATTGAACTGTGTATATTTCTCGCCTGTGAATAGTTAATGATCATCTTATTTTTCCATCTTTCATAAACAGTGGTTATATGCTTCAGACCAAACCAAAGTATCTTTCACCCTAGGTTAGGTTTTTGCAATTTTACAAAATGACTATAGTAAAGCTCATTTCCTCATCCTTGCATGAAATATTCCACATGAGCTGGAACAAGACTGTTAGTGTTAATTTTACACAAGGCAAGTCATCTGTCCTATATATTTTAAAACTGAACATTTTGTAAAATTGTTCCATTCAAACACGTGCTAATTAGGTGCAATCAACGATGTAGGTCAGTCATTCTCAGACATTCACGCCTCCATTTATTCAAGCATTTATTCTACTGCTATTGGATCTGGACTAATATCAACTAATTTGTTTATGAAAGGAAACGGAAAGTCATAATTTACAGTGAAAGCAGTAAGAGAAGTTTTATAAAACATCAACTCGTTAAAACTAAAACAATACCCAAGCTCAGGATTAATTTGTATGGCTACAGGCACAGAGCGCAAGAATTGCTGGATATTGCAGTGTGGATTCCAATCTCCTCAGAGGTGGGTACACAAATGTTGATTTAAATGTAACCAATGATTTGTGTTCCAATATAATCATTAGAACTGATTTTCCAGAACAGCACGAAAATGTCATCATCAAATATGGTGGTAATAAAACAACCTTAATCTCCTCTGTCCTTACAACTATTAATGTCAACCCTCCGACTGTTTGCTGTTTCTGCAAATTGCAAACCTATTGCAACCAAAAGATTCTCAAGACTAGATCACCACTTTATTGATTCAGAGACAAAATGTTTAATGAAAGAACAAATAATTGAACCAAGTCTATATTCATGTATAGCCGGCCGGCATAATCATGTTGACACACCAGTTCCACTTAAATCACCAGAGTGAATCAATATTGAGCCTTGCCAATACGAAAGGAGTGATCATTCGGTCTACCAGGCACTGTATGGAGGAAGATGTTATACCTCTCAGCAAAAACTGCAAAAACCTAACATCAGCATCTCTCCTGATGGGGAGATACAAGCAACTAAGGACTGCTTGTGAATTTGATATTACCATGAAACTTCCTCCTTCAGAAATATCCAGTTCAACCCACCTAGGATGAGTGACGCTTTGGTTCAGGGCTCAGTCTGGAGGATATAGCTATTGTTTATAAAAGGAAATAAAAAAGATGATCATTGACTATTCACAGTCAAGATATATACACCGTGAGTTACATATAGAGACCAACTTCAGTATAATAGATTTAAAAGTGCATAGCATCAAATACTGCTACATCCTGATGAAAGGCTTTATACAGCTTTCTAATTTGAGTCAACTTTACCAATTTTCTAAAATGCCTTTTCATGAGCAATAGGACTGCTTCTTTTCAGAGAAAGTATTTATCAGAAAGCATGATTTACAAGATATTTATGACTATCATGACAATCTTATAATCTGTGGTAACATGTCAGAAAAACTGGATGTCAACCATCAACATTTTTTAAAAGCTATCAGTCAGAACAACAAAGAGAAATGCAAATTATCTTACCAGGTAATGTATCGAGACTGCTCAAGAAGCAGATATAAACTGATAAAATGTACTTACAACATGAAGTCTTGCTCCCAGCTTGGATTATTCCCCTTCACTTGAATTGTTGTGGACTTCACATTTTGAAGTTTCAGGGTCACGTATGTGTTGTATCTCTCTGGAAAATAAAAATATGAACATTTTTAGTAAAAATTTTCAATTGTTCAAATTTTGAAAATTGAAATTGTAGGAATGAAATTAGACTTGTATAAACAAAAATGAATTAAATGTGTATGAATGAACTAAATCTAATATATGAAGTAAAATCAGTCACATTTTCAATTCTTGTCACCAATAGTTTTCTTTCCACAATATTTTATTCCCATTTACCAGTTTTTTGATTGGATCGTTTTTGCATGTTGTTAAGAACAATAAAATTTGATTTCACCCAGAACATTTTGATTCGGTTGAAATTTTTATACAGATATCTGCCTAAAAAAAGATTTCATTCAATATTCAACAATAAAGCATTACTTTTCTTTAATTAGAATTCATACATTCTTAAAAACGGCATAGTAAAAAAAAAAAAAAAAAAAAAGCCATAGTAACAAAACAAAAACTCCCAATATTTTGATAGGCAATTAGTAAACCTAGGCCTATGATGCATTTCAAGGAGATTTGACAATTTTTGAAACTGACCTTAGTAGAAGAGAAACCTTGAAAGCAAGATGTGCAGCATTGTCTTTCCTAGTTTGAAGAGACGCTTGCCAACAAACAGATAAAGGAAAAGAGGCAGAGAAAGAATATCCAGATCCAGGAAAAGTATGAAAAGAATTTCAATGCGAAAATGCAATAGATAATACATATACATTTGTTATTTTACAGCAAAGGCAGATTCGACATTGCTACGTTCAATATTAAAGTCTTAAAGAATGTTACATATTTCATAAGAAAATCTATTAATTGCAATTAGAATTAACTTCTTTAGTCATATACTCTATGATACAGCATTACAAGTTGATTTTGTTTACTGCAAAAACATTACAAAATAATCTTTGATTTAACTTCTTATAATCAAATTTTTTATCAACTTCTCATAATAAGACTTCTGGCTTCTGCAACTTGGAAAAATGCTCTAGTGTTTACTGTTACATCTTAAGAGTGAATTTAGAATAACAGACTTGCTGCAAATAAAAGATGTTCAGCCAAGTGGAGGGACAACAAAAGAAATTGAAAATATTTGATTTTGAGTTTGGCTACTAAGAATTTTGTTTCTCTTTAAGATAAATAAGTGTTTCTTAAAGCAAAGACTCATGCTGAGATCAATTTTCTTGAGAAAGTAGTGTCCATAGATTGTCTGCAGATAAACCCTTTTGAGTGGAAACTCTCTAGCCATTATATCTAGTAAACAGATAGGTGGTCGAATGAAGATGATTACAATTAAGAATAGATACCTAGGACTTCCGGTCAAAGGTGCATATATTCCAAAAGATAGGAAGTAGGTGGCAGTTAGAGTCAGCCAATAAGTCACCATTCATCAAAACTACCAAACTACTCAGAGATAAAGATTAATTGACAGTTTAATGATGATGACTACTGTAGTTATTGGAAACTAGCCTGGGTGCCTGGTATTGCCCGGGTGTTTGGAGGTGTGTGTTGAAAAAAAAAAGTGTTAGTAGGCAGGCAGGCTCAAACCTGGATCACAAAGGAAGAAAAGAACGTAAAAAAAAAAAAAAAAAAAGAAGAAGTGATGTCTTTGCTCTTGCACACATCGCCAAACCAGAAGTGATGTATGTTTAAATTAAAGCTAGTCAATCGAAAAGAGGGGTGACTTTCAAAAATATTGGCGAAAAAAGCCACCCATCCCTGTAGAAAATTGCCCAGTTGATTAAATGTTTTTGGCCATTTTTTTCATTATTTGTCGTCCGAAGGATTTAGCTTCAAAACGATACCAATCTCATGATATTATTAATAAGTCCTTACATTTTTTTTTTAAACGGAGAGTAGATAATACACTGTGGTTGTGTTATTGGCAGCTCCAGTAACTCTCGCTTCTCCTTTTTTGTCCCTCAGTCCTCATTTCCAATGAGTGATTTTTCTCACAAAGGGTGAAGAAAAAGCTGCTTTCCAGGTCGGTAATACTTTGTGAGCAGTAGCCGGAGATGTTGGAAATTTTTCTGTTTCTATATCTATCCTTGTGGCCACGTAAGGGTGCTGGAGGTAAACGTTTCATCTGGGCTGACGTTACCTGCCTGATAGTCAGGGACCCGAACCTTGGTTAACCACTAAGGAGGCTGTCTTATACTGGGGCTGCTGTATTGCCATTTGGTGAATGGATTCTGGACCATGCAGTAGTTTCTGGTGGGGCCTCTCGATGCCATACTAGTGGGTAATTGTTATGGCTTTACCATATCATGTACTACAAAAAAAAAAATTCCTCTCTTTCTCTCTCTTACTTTCCCTCTCTGTCCTACTCTAACCAAGTCTGTCGATCTGTTCCACAAACCCCAAAAACTCAACATGAAATATCTCAAAAAACATAAATAAACCTAGAATCCCATCCTCCAACGTAGACCCCTACTACCATGTCTCCTTCTCCAACATCAGGGGTCTATGTTCCAACCTTCCAGAAGTTGAAACTCAATTACAGGAGACGAAACCAGACTTACGCTTTCTAAGCGAAACTGGTATAGGCCGACCACTTCCCTAGATGAGTTCATAATAAAAGGATACTCTAACTTAACATCTAAATCTGATCCCACAAGATCGCCATGGACATGGAATATGCACCTACATTAAAGATGGCTTCCCGTGTGGTAGAGATATCTCCAGAGAACACCCTAATTTACCTTATATGTGCATTCATATTTGCTCTCTATCGCCCCCACAACAGCGGGGTTACTGTCCTTTAGAGTATATCTGAGAAAATTGACCTCATCCTGTTTGCTCATCCTTCGGCTAACATTCACATTTACGGTGACTTCAATGTCCATAATGTGGAATGGCTGACCCACTCAAATAAGACAGATGATGAGGGGAGGTTCTGTCATGATTTTGCCATTGCCTATGACCTCACTCAGATTGTTCACGAACCCACACGTGTGCCCGATAATACTGGTCAGTATGCAAGCCTTCTAGACATTTTTCTCACAACTTCCCCTGAGCTATGTTCATGTTCTATCTCCCCTGGGATCCTCCGATCACACAGTTGTATCAGTTAAGATAAAAATGAAATACAATAATTCTTCAGATGTACCTCTCCACCGTACTGTATATCGACACTATGGCTGACTGGGATAGCTTCCGTACATTCATATCTGATCTACCTCTGCATTCCATGTTTAAAAAGGATGTATCCTCTATAGTATCAGACCTTACCGAATGGTTAATTGTAGTCATAGACCGATTCATACCATCCGAAAAATTCCAATAAAAACCTAACAGCCAACCATGGTTCTCCCCAGAATGTGCTGCTGCCATTGCGCACAGAAATCACTTTTTCCATAGCTACCAACGTAATAGATGTACTGAGACTAAAGCTGCCTTCAGGACTGCCAGCAACCACTGTAAAAGAGTAATAAAAAATGCAAGAGAGCTATATACTCAGTTCGTTAAATCCATAGTAGCTGAGCAGCGGCTTGGTTCCCACCAGATTTATATCATCAGCAAATAGCAAACAGGATCCTGAACAGATGCGTGCGTTCTATCCCAACCATCATCAATCGGCCTGAGGTCATCTCATCAGCATTAGATAAGGCCAAACTATTCGCTAAGAACTTTGCAGCTAACTATACCCTCTGTGATGAAGGGCATCAACTCCCTGTATTTCCTCCTACAACAGACAACACACTATCCAACATACAAATATCTGTGCACGAGGTCGCCAAACTTATCAAGAACCTTGATTCCAGTAAAGCAACTGGCCCAGACGGCATTCCAATTATAGTGTTGAAAAAGCTTTGACCAGAACTTGCCCCCATACTTACAAAACTGTTTAAGCATTGCCTTAAGGAGAAGTGCTTTCCAACACCCTGGAAAACCTTATCAGTATTTAAGAACTCAGGTGATAAGTCATCTCCCTCTCAGTACAGACCAATAAGTCTCTTGTGTGTCATGAGTAAGTTACTGGAATCCGTATTAAATAAAGTAGTCAACCACCTCAGCAGAAATAACCTCCTTAGTGACATGCAATATGGTTTCCGTTCTGCTAGATCTACAGCTGATGTGCTAACTGTTATATCCCATAGGATTAGTGAATCTCTCGACAAAGGCTTCCTTTCTAGGGCAATTGCTCTTGACATATCGAAGGCCTTGGATAAGGTTTGGCATAAGGGCCTACTTCACAAGATTTCCAGCTACGGTATAACTGGAAATGTTTTCTCAATAATTAAATCATTTCTCTCTGATAGGTTTATAAGAGTAGTGGTTGATGGGCAGCAATCAGAGGCCCACAGTATTAATGCTGGAGTCCCCCAATGGTCCATCCTGGGCCCAACTCTCTTCCTGATCTACATCAATGATCTCCCAAAACACATACTTAAATCATTCGTTGACATCTATGCTGATGACACAACCATCTATGGCAACACATCAAAGGCCGTAAATGACAAAGCTCTCTCTGATTCCCACTCCTCCGATTTTGAGCGCGTGGTTCAGTGGGGGAAGAGATGGCTGGTTACTTTTAATGCATCTAACACCAAGCTCCTAACTTTACATCATTAACGCTCTGTTCCTCATCTAGCATCAATTGAAATGGATGGCTCTCGTCTTGGGGAGGCTTCATATTTTGACAAGCTCCTGAGTTTGACCTTTACTCCTGATCTGAAATGGAACACGTATATCCAGTCTGTTGCCTGGGCCGCTGAGAAAATGGTGGGATCCTTCTACCGCTCCAGAAGATATCTCACTAATGATGCAATTCTCTATCTCTATAAAAGCCAAGTATGTCCAAAGATGAAGTACTGCTGCCACATCTGGGCTGGAGCTTAAAAAAACAGCCTATCCTGCCTTGACAGAGTACAAAATAAACTTTGTGGCTTCGTGGGAGATGCTCTCTTCTCTTCCCTGCAACCTCTCTCCCATAGAAGAGACGTTGCGAGCCTGTCTTTGTTTTATCGTTATTTCCATGGCAAATGCTCGTCCAAGCTCCAATCTGTGGCCCCCCCTCCTTCATGATAAACATCCGCCTAGCTAAATCCATTGTCAGTAATTTCCCCCACTCTTTATTTGTTCCTAAATCATACTAGATTCCATGAACATAGCTTTATTTTGAGAAGTGCACGCCTGTGGAACTCTCTTCCGTTTGCCTGTTTCCCACCTGACTACAACTTGGACGTCTTCAAGTTCAACATAAACAAATTCCTGATTAATCGCCCCCCTTAAGTAAGAGACTTTATCAAATCTCCAATACCAACTATTACTACGATATTATCCCATCGATTATTGTACACAAAATAACCCTTATCCCAGAGTTGCTTCTGGGCCTTGATAAGGCAATGTAAAAAAAAAAAAAATGAAAATCTGTCACGTCTGTCAAAAGTTTTAGGCAGACATACAAACATACATGCATTTTAACAGACAGGTGAGATTTATATTATAGATGAATAGAATGAAAAATTTTGATGACTCATGAGGACGGTTTATATGCATTTATTTGAAGTTCATCAAACTCCTCAGGGAAGTAATCTGGTGGCAACGTGTTCCAAAAATAGGAAGCCTTTAGTAAAATAATTTGGAAATACCTCATCTTATTTTCTTTTCGATTTTTTATAAACTAATGGGTCAACATTTATGAAAGCTAAAACAATTCACTTATTAGAGATAAGAGGGATAGATTGGCAGTTGAATGATGAAAGAACTGAAAATCTCCACATAGCACCCACTCAAAACAACCAATCTAGCAAAGAATTCTGATCCCTTTTCCAGAGACATCACGAATGGAATGTGAAAACTCACATACAAAATGGGAGGAAGGGAGGCACGAATCTGGTCATTTTAGTAAGTTTTAATCCTTCAAATTCTTTATATTTTCAAATATTTATTCATTGTGTTTTGTTTGCTTGTTTTGTAGAGAAAAATTGTTTTTGTTTTGGCAGAACATTATTAAATTTTGCAAAGGTAGAGGGGAAAAATCAATAACATCAATGTTTGATACATTTTAGGTCAGGGAGTCTGAATCTTTAGGAAACCTGCTTTCAATATGGATTACTAATATGGACTCATAACAAAAGGTAAATACATTTCTATGATACTAATACTCAATAATTTTATTAATATGATATGCACACATGAAGTGTAACAAGGTTATAGTTTATGTATTTAAATAAAACAAACTGAGATTTTGAAATTTATTACACAGTAGCAGTATCTGTTCTGATGCTACACTTGACTTTTCTGTCCTCGATCAATGAAGGAGAAATCCTTCATAACCGAGACAATTTAAATTTTTGTTCCTATCCAGAGTGCCCCTTTTTGGGGAGCTGGATTTTCTCCACATTATAAATCAACCTTGTATCTAATTGCTCTTGTGGGGAGGCAAGTAAATAAGAACATCATCAATGTACATACAGTGTGTTTAATGGGAAAAGAACAGAATTTTGTTGATGTTTTGACCACAAAGACGTCAATGTTGTTTTTCATTTATTTATGTTTTTAGGAAAAAAATCTTGATTTAAAAGTCGCAAATATTTGGGGGCTAAACTCTTCAATATATAAATACATATGAAATACGTCGTTTTAAAAAATCTCCAATGTACACGCAGGGTGTTTAATGGTGAAAGAATTCAGTTTTGTGGATGTTTTGACAAAGACATCGTTGTTATAGACGCTGATGATGAATGAAAATCTCAGTGGATATCCTATTTTAAACTTTGTAAAAGAAAGAAAGTAAATGCTTTATTTAATGTTCGTTAAATGATTTTCTTTCTCTTGTATTATTCCATCTTTCCTATGCATTAAATTAACTTGAATCCGGACCCAAAAATATATCACTTAGTGACACCATATTTTAATGTTCGTAGCATTTGTTTATATAACTGGATTCCGGAACATGAGAATTTTCAGAGCTCAGCCAATCAGAATGGACGGAATTTGGAGAGGGAGACTTCTTTCTGAATTGAAAATTGGAAAGATTATGTTATGTCTATGTATCTAGGAGCCAGTTACGGAGGTTGTAATCACAGTATCTATGGAATGTAGAATTGGTCCCGGTGACATTGGTAGTGGTGGTAGGACTAAATACTTAGAGGGAAAAATAAAGACCTCCTTCCTCTAAAGAGCATTGTGATGGTGTCGCTCATCAGATGCAATGTAGCATTTTACTCTCACAATTGAATGTGTCTAAAATGGTGGTCGAAAGTGACATAAGATAATGGTTATTAGGCTAGATGTATTGAATTTGTATTTGGAATCTGTTGTCGCAAACCTACAATACTTTGGTCCAGAGAAGAATTTCTGCAGTCATTTCATTATATAGGAGATTAGTGTGATAATTGTATTTGTTTTTAGGTAACACTGGCTATATTTCTCTGAGAGATGACAAGGCAAAAGTAGATATCACAGTCAGGGATTTTAGCAACATTTATTGCTTGGAGAGTGTGGGATGAAATACATAAAAATTTGCCTGTAGAGTATATATATATATATATATATATATATATATATATATATATCAATCAGGCAGTAGATAAGAAAAGTTACTAGAAAAAAAACAAATGTAAACCTCAAACTTATATAAATATTAATATTTATATATTAATCCCAACCAAATAAAAAAAGCTCAATAGTTAGTTTGCTAACATATTTCTTTCCTCTGAAAAGAAGAATTTTGCTTCTTTGAAACTCCACAGAAAAAGAATTTATTAATTCTTTGCGTGGGGTATTCTGTTAAAAAAATAAATTTTACATGTAAATTTTAATTTACAGCTGTCATTTATGCTTCTTATATCTTGCTGGCTTTATAGGTTTTAATATAAGACAAAAGATCCAAATATATGAACCAATAACTTCACCATGACAAAACTTAACAAAGTTATAATTTAATCATTTAAATAAAACAAACTGAAATTTGGAAAATTATTACACATTATTAATAGTGTGATATTTATGTTTTTGCAGCCCATCAAAAAAAAAAAAAAAACTCCCCCTAACCCATTGCAACATTACACAAGTGAAGAAATTGGAAGTATGTACATGTTGCCAATTAACGATAACTATTGTTAATGAATAGATTTTACATTATATTGTTGAGTAAAAGTAAGATAACTAGACAGCATACAAGTCTCAACTGAATATTCAGTGGCCTTTTGTCAACATACGAATTTAGCCCTAAAGATAAAAAGTCTTAATAATGCAGTAATTAAGCATATATTCATTTGAAAGCATCATGTTAGACATCGTTGTAACAAATAATAGAAAAGAAAGGGCTGGGAAATGTTTTTTGCTCATAAAGTAGCAATATTAATTTCATAAACACAGTTTGGCCCATAAAAAATGCCACCTATGAAATAATGAAATTCACAATTTTCTATCTCAACCATATTAAAACAGAATTATTTCTAAGAATATCTATTTACTTATAAGGACAACGTTATATACAAAGTCAAGTTTTTTATGTGGAAAAATTCCACACTTAAAAGGGAGGGGCACAAATGACCCCAAATTGCAAAAAATGACACTTTTTTACCCCATAACTTTTGCCCCATCCATTAAATTTTTCTGCAACTTAGCAAAAATGTGAAGGCAAGGTTGGCCCTTCATTTCTCACATTAATCATTTCTTTACTATTTTGTTGTGGTTTTATCTCACATGCAGCACCGTGCTTGTTGATCCTCGCTTGCATACCAGACATATCTATTATCAAGGAAAAAGGAAAAGGTAAATTTTTAAAACAAACTTTAAATGAATAAAAGAATACATTGTCCAAAGTGATGTAAGATAGCTTGTAACATGTAAATCACTAGCAGAAAAAAAAAAAACAAGATTTTCGATTGAAGTCAGACATTTTGAAATTTCATGAATCTAAGATTAAAATATTTACACTAACCTATCTCTGGGCAGATTTTTATCCCTCTTTCTCTCACATCAGAAGCTTAGAGGAAGATTAAATGTGGAGAATATAGGGAGATATTCACAGAACAGAAGACTCCATTGGTATTGTTACATTGAAAGGATAGATGCAAGTTTTGGGTTAGAAGATAGTCTGCATTTAGAGCAGATATTCATGAATAGAAGGTGCCTTCAATAAGTTTTCAACGATTTTTATGCGAATACTTTTATTGATAGTACACACATGAAACTCTAGTCCCCTTCGATATAATCTCCTCCAGCTGCAATGCACTTGTTGTACCATTCCAACAACTTCTGGAAGGGTTCATAGAAGTCTTCTTGTGTGAGCATGCCAATAATTCTTGTTACAGCTTCTTTCATTTCCTCCATTGTCTCATGAGAACAGCCTCTAATTTTTTTTTTAAGCTTAGGAAATGACCAAAAGTTACAAAGCGCAAGGTTTGGACTATACGGAGAGTGAGGAACAGTCTTGATGGCCATCTTAGTAAAATAGTCTGTGACAAAGATGGAGTTGTAAACTGGTGCATTCACACAAATCTTCTGCATCTTCAGTTTCTCGTAAATTATTGTGTATACAGTTCAGACAATGACATCAAACTGTGCACTTATCGTCTCTATAGACACACAACGGTCCTTATCCATGAAATTCTTTATTTGGCCGATCAAGCCTGGTGTTCTGACTTCCTTACTCCTCCTACACCTCTCATAATCCCTCACAGACTCCCTATCTTCCTAGAATCGCTTATGTCACTCAAAAACTGATGCTTGATTCATGCAAGATGGTCCAAAAGCAGTCAAAATCATTCTATATGCTTATCTATCATTTTTTTTCTAAGTTTAAAACAGAAATTTATTGCATATCATTCTTCTAATGTGTTCTCATGCCCAGATTGCATTTTTTAAATTTAGAAGCTGTGACGATCAGGCATTAGTAGGATGTATTCCAATTCCTGCTATAGCTGTTCATTTGAACCTGAAATCAAAACTTGGTCAGCCATCTTATAAGATGTATAGCAATAACATATTGAATTTCCAAGAGTCTACAAAAATTTTAAATGCCTGTACAAAAAAAAAGTTGGGAAACTTAGTTGAGGCACCTCATAGCAAAAACTATATTTATTTTAATTGTATCTTAAACATGAAAATTATAGAAATTCAATATGAGATCCAGAGCCAAGTAAAAAGAAGTCCACGTCCATTCCCAGGCAATGCCGGGTGTATTTGCTAGTTTCAAATAAATTCATCACACTTCGAAAAAATCTTTTTTTGGCCCAGTTTTTAAATCCTATTGTCCTTGATTATTTGGACTAACTTGAATGTGTTGTCGCAAAGAAAAAAAAAAAGAGTACACAAAACCTCAGCTCACTGCAGCAGCATCATCTGTCAGTACTTTCTGTAGACTCGTTTTCACGTCTGTCCCATCTGCTCCAGTGGCCTGTTTTTATAAAAGACAGAGTCCTCCAAATTTGCATACGTGCACGAGAGCACATGAGATTCTGCAAGACTGCATTGTTATATAAGGCTGCAGGCGCCATCTTGGACCCTTTTCAGCATCATGATGCTGCGTCAGCAAAGCACACACCGGGGCCGTTTAAGAGGCGAGTCTGCGTTCCCACAATTTTCGCCACAGAAGGTTATTCTCAAATTTCAGCCAATGTAACTTTCGACCTTCAGGTGTATCTTGTTGAACTCTAGAATCTTTTTGTCAAACTCGGGAATCTCTATGAAAGTTCGAATGAAACCTTTTA